>NC_133618.1:555390008-555702508 GCF_048593235.1 Sminthopsis crassicaudata | reverse complement strand
AGATCCTTTTTTGCTAAGACTAGATAAGTCATTTACAATCGATAATCACATAATACTGTTACTGTTACTGTATATAATGTTATGATTCTTCTCATTTCACTTTGTATTAGGTCATGTCAATATTTCCAAGTTTTTATGAGAGAATACTGATCATCTTTTCTTATAGCATAATAATATCCATCACAGTCATACATAAGAACTTTTTCGGCTATTCCCCAAATGGTGGGCATTCCCTACATTTCCAATTTTTAGTCCCACTAATAGATCTGTTATAATTTTTTTTTATATAAAGGTCATTTTCCTTTTTAAAATTTTATCTATTTTATGCAGATTTAGTATTTGTATTGCTTTGTGTGTAAATATGTACCTATTTTGATCTTATCTTGGCATATGTTGATACCTCATTTCTGATATATTGCTTTCTAGTTTTCCAGTTGTTTTTCTCAAATAATGAGGTTTTTCCTAAAGTTTTGGATCTTTGGGACTATCATATACCAGATTACCATGGTTATTTAGTACAATGAATTGTATATGTAATCTTTTTTACTGATCCATTATTCTATTTCTTAACAGGAAGCAGATTTTTTTTTTTAGATGACTACTGATTGATAGTACAGTTTGCAATCTGGAACAGTTGAATCACCTTCCTTGATTTTTTTTTCTTGACTTTTTTTTTCCAAATGAATTTTATTATTCAAATTCTAATTTTTAAGAAATTATTTTCTTGTGTACCTTCTTTTCCAATCAATCAATTCTATTTTTTCAAGGCATTCTTCTCTTTATTAGTTTTTGTGCCTCTTTTGCCATTTGACCTACTTGCTTTTTAATATTATTTTTTTCACTATTTTTTGTGCCTCCTTGACCAATCTGTTGACTATTTTTCATGATTTTATTGCATCACCCTCATTTCTCTCCCTAATTTTTGTCTCCCTCTGTTATTTGATCTTTAAAATCACTTTTTGAGTTCACTGATGGCTAAAACCAATTCATGTTTGTCTTTGAGGCTTTAGTTATAGCAGTTTTGACTTTGTTGTTATCTTTTATCACAGTAATTTTGTATAGTCAGGAACTTTTTTCAATTTGCTCATTTTCCCAGCCTTTTTCTTGACTTTTAGCTCTATGATAAAATTTTGTTTCTGGAGGGAACATTGTCCCAAAATACAGGGATTTTTATGCAGCTGGTTCAGAGATAATTCTTTTTTTGGTTCTCCAAAGGTGGTATGATTTTGAGAAAGGAGTGTTTACTATTCTCTTGGCCTATGCTCTCATCAGTAAGTAACAACAAACTTTATTTTCTGCCCTAGAACTGTGGCCAGGGGCCAAGTTACTCTTCAGCTGCAAGCTCTGGCATGCTAGTGATCCTCCTCACCCTGGAACTTTGACCGAGATCCAAACATGGGCAATGCAACAAAGTCTTGTATCTGGTGCTAGCAAAACTTAAGAGATGGTAAAAAGAAAATGAAACAAAATAAAAGGGAAGTGCATTTTTTTTTCACGTTGAAGCAACTAAAACTAAGCCAGACAGAAAGCAGTAGTGCAAAGATACTACATTTCTGTAGTGTATAGATATAAATCAGGCAAAAAACTTTCTTAAGGAAGTTTTAACTTTGTGTCAGGCACTCTACTACATATTGGTGACATTAAAAAATAGGCAAAAAGATCCTGCCTTCATGCATCTTGCCTAGTGTTAAGTTTAAATAGAAAAGAATACCTTTATCCTGCATATTGACTTAGAAAACCACCAATTAACATTATCTCTGTTTTATTGTACTTTATTTATTTTGTTAAACAGTTGCCAAGTACATTTTATTCTGGTTTGGGCAACATTTGGGAATTTTGTGGGTTGATACTTCTAAACAGATAGCTAATATCATTTCTAGCTCTCAATTTGTGATTTTTATGGTTGATTTAGCTACAAATAGGATTAAGTAGAAGTCAGAAAGCTGAATTGAAAGATTAGGAACAAAGAAAGAGCACTGTCCTATCTCCCTAGGCAGGGTATATTAAAGTATAAGTATAATTATCGAGTCTTTTAAATGCTGTAATTTTCCCTTTTGATTTGTTATCACATATTTCCCTGGAAGGTCTAGTAGTAAACTATCCCTGTGATACATCTGCACTTTTGGATAAAATTGTCACAACACTCTACTTTATTATTCTTCTGCTCCCCATGTGGTTTCCATCTGCAGCTTGTTAATAACTCCAGAGAGAATCTTGGGTTCACAGTAGGGCTAACTGAGCTATTTGAAATAACCAGGTATCAACTGAATATTTGGGTCTGATTCATAAACTTGGGCCCAAATTCATCTCTATTTGTTATACAGCTAAGGAAAGTATATTCTCACTAACTTTATTTCCCCATGCATATAATAGAAGCTCTTTGTTTTTGTTTTTTTTTTTTTTCTCATTCCAGGATTCTGCCATCTATTCAGCACTAATTCTGGGTCTTGGGAGATGGCTGAAGCATTAGGATGATAAGAACTCTTAAAACAGTAAAAAGTCCAAAATTACAGACTTTTTTTGGCAGGGTTCAAATATATAACATCCACCAGTGTTGTGGTGGCCTAAGAGGTATGGTATCATGTCATGAAATCTTGGTGCCCCTTTGACAGCCCACTCTCTCCAAAACTAGAATGTTCTCTTTTTCTCTGAATGTTTTTCCGTGAAGACTACTCTGTAACCTTGTTTCATGCTGCATTGTATTCATTTCTATATGCAACATTTCAAGATTTTTTTTCACCCCTTTATATGTTCTTTATGATGCCTCTATTATTAAGTACATTCAATTCCTCAGTGACCAATTTGCTTTCGAGAGGTTAGGAAGTGGTGTTGCTGAAGCAATTGTATATGGTATCTAGTGTTGAGCAAAGTGCAGTATAATTTGTGATATAGGACATTCCTACCCCCTTCATTCTTCCTTTAAGGTTTATTTAGAATTCAAGAAGTTGTTTTAATACTAAAAAGCCATGATCCATTAAAGAGAATTATTTAGCAAAATTTCTAAAAATACCAGTGCAAATTGGTTTTTCATGAAATTCTGTTACCTTATTATTTTGTCACCAAGTAAAAGGGCTTTAAAAAGCTGGAGGGAGAATATGAATGTCATAAATATTTCATTTCCATAGCACATCTTGCATTGTTCCTCAGTTTCAGACCTTGCCAGCAGTCAACACAGTAGTAAATTTCAGCACCTGTGGACCTGTTTTGGTAATTTATGATTTCCATTAGATTTCCATTAGAGATGGGCTGAAATGGTTCAAAAAGTTCAAGCAACCCTAGACATAAGCATAGTCTACCTGAGAGATGATTTGTCTGTGGGTTTTCACAGGACATGGATTCTTGGTGCCTATTTGTTACTAAGAAGGCTGTGTGAAATTTGAGACTGGGTGTCAGAAACAGATTACCTAAATTTTATGTCATTGATGAGAATACCACAAATAGTACAAACAGAAATTTCTTTAGAAGCCACAGCCTGATTTTCTCAGATTCCAAAAGGATGATATTTGTTTGTTTCTATACAGCCTAAAGAGGATTTGGGTGGATAATGGTCAAAAGTGTGAGTTTGAAAGATAGGAAGTCTTTCATATCCAGGATTGTAAGTGGAGAGTTATAAAGAACTTCTATGTTTCTAAGTATTTGTAAGATAACCCATTTTAATTTTGTTTAGCATTAACTTTTTTGGAAGGTGGTATTTCTTTTTCTTGAACTAAAACTGAAATTTTCTCTTCCTATTTCTACCTCTTGAACCAAATAGAACAAGTATAATTATTTCCTACATGACAGGCCTTAAAATAAGTGAGGATAACTATCATCCCCATTTCTTGCCCCAAAGTTATTCAAAATTAAATAATTGTCAACCAATTTTTCTACAATAAAATCTTGAGGCTCTTCTTCCCTGGAGTTAGCCTTCTTTGCCTTATTTCAAATTTATCATAATTCTTGAAATCTTATGCCCAGAACTGAACAAAGTATTTTATATAATGATTTTCCACAGAAGAGATTAGAATATTAATAGATTCCACAGATAAGAAAGTTAAGGCAAAGGAAGTATAGATTACTTGCCCAAGATCACAAAGGTAATAAGCAGTGAAAGGTGGGGTTCATATATCTTATTTGATAGGCACCACTTTTTTCACTGTGCCCTATTGAATAGAATAAAATTACTGTTTCCACCATTTGGTATTCTCTCACATTCCTAATCATTGCACATAAATCTAATATTATAGACTTTCATGTCTTTTTCCTTATTAAAGACTTATTAAAAGGCTGAATATTTAATTTCATTTATTAGGAATCAGACTTTGGCATAGAAACCTGCAATTGGAGGGGAAATTTAGAGGATATTTTTTACAACCTTAACTAAAGTGCTAAAAAAATCTACTGTAATATCCTTCCTACAAATGATCACCCATTTTTTTGCTGGTAAGACATTTCTTAATGGGGACCACAAGGGCAATTATCATAGGCCATTCTATTTTTTTTTTTTTTGCCTAGATCTTTTTTAGAATTAGAGCTTTCCTTTCACTTTTAAACTTTCACTCAAATTCTACTTTCTGGAGCCAGTTTAATCCAAAGAACAATTAATAATGAAATTCCATATACAAGGCACTGGATTAGATACTGGGCATATGAAGCTGGATATTTAATCTCTTTTCTATATGAAAAGTGTTTATATAGCTTTGGTAAGTGTATCTGCTATTATTGTGAATATTCTTCAAGCTAGTGTAAGGTCAGGCAACATTGTAAGATAGGGAAACCTTGATTAGGTACTCAAACTTTATGCTTCCACAGACCTATTTCAAATACTTAGGAACTTTCTTTTTCCTTCTTTTTATTCTTCTCTTCTGAATCAAGCTGAAGTTCTGAAAAATGAGATGATATTATTCATATGTTGATGTGTGATCTCTCATGACATTTGCATCTTAAGACATATAAGCAATTGTGCAATCTTATAATTTTTCTTCCATTAATACAATTTTTAACATCAGCAAACAGGTAGGGGGTATTTTGGGCAAATTCCCTAGTGGTTTAGAAAATATACAATATAAATATCCTTCATGAATAAGGCCAGGACTGCTTTCCAGGGCTAAACTTTGTTTGTTTGTTTGTTTTTGTCACAATAATTAATATTAATGAAGTGATCCACCAGCTAAATCCTTTCCTACACAGTGAGAATTCCTCACTGACAAGATGATATAAATGCTCTAAGTGCCTATAAAACTGCCCAGGATAATCTGTGTATTGAATGTAGCATATTTTACTTGCAAATTTTAATTGTACCATTCACATTTACTATTTAAAATAGAGATGTGAGATGTGCAACCTGTAATGCATGTTCACATGTATGCTTTCATAGATGGATTCATAAATGCCAATATTGAGACATTTATATACAACATATTTTATTTATATTAATTTAAAATGATTCAATTGCTATATTCAATAATATGTATGGTATTTTATAATTCATATAGAAATATATTTGAGAATGTATAGTTTTTAGTATATATAGATAAATAGATAGATAGATATTATGTTGCAAAATTCCTTTTTAAGTTAATAAAGTGGACTTAAAAGGGAATCAAGGTATATACTCTGTGTGTATATACAATGCATGTACCTACACACACTCATGTATATGTGTTCACAATACACATGCATTTACATATATACACGTATTATTTTGTGTGTATGCATATATATATATATATATCACATGCATATATATGCATAATTCAACTATGTTTTGTATGTATGTATATATCTGTATTTAAATATAATGAATTTGCAAAATAAATAAATATGTTCATGTATGTCTATGTATATATGTCCATGTGTGTATGCATATGTAACTTGTCAAATGTAACAAATTTAACATAAAATCTACATCTAAACATTTCACCAGCATAGGAAACTTCTGGGGAAAAAAAAAATCTCCCTTTGCCAATGCAGATTAGACACTATTCAATAAATCAAGAATTTGAGAGAACTGCCTAGGGCACCAAGAGGTTAATTTGCTTGCCCAGGTCACAAAGTCAATATCTGTCCAAAGGATGATTTGAATCTAGAACTTCCTGATGATGAAGCTGGACTTCTAATCATTATTTCTTACTGCTTCTCATGTATCTATCTGTCTTTCTGTCTGTATAGATTCATTTTTTTTGTGTATGTGTGTGTGCATGTGTATGTGGGTGGATGTTATGTAAAAAAATTAAATATGGAATTATAGTACAATTACAACTGTCATCTTCATGGGTAAGAAACAATTCACATAGCTTTTTCAAGAAGCTGATATATCTCAGTAATGTTATCCTTTCTATCTTCTACCATTTTTCAGGATATAGTTTGAACAGTAAGCCAGTCCAGGGTGTTTGTCCTGCTGAGATAACGTCATATTCTGAGTGTATTTTGCAATGCTTTTCAACAACCTGAAGTATGATATTATCTCAACAGGATGCATGCCCTTCCCCTTCCAAAGGCAAGAGAAAGGGGGCTCTTTTAGAAGGTCATCAGAATTGTAACTTTAAAAAATGTAATAGTCACAACTATTACAAATTTCAAAAAGTCAGAAATTCCTCCCAATTCATTATGCTCAGCAAACAAAAACTTGCTTAAATTATGTTTTGGTTTGTTTTATAAACAATTTTATCATTTATGCTTTAAAGATGAAATCAAGATTTTACTGCATCATTTCATAATTTGGTTAGGAGAGAGTTAATGTGCCACTGAAGTTTATTTTATAATGATTATAGATTATATTAGTATTGAGCTTTTAAAATTTGCAAAACACTTGACACAGATCTTATTTTGGACTTCACCAAAAACCTTTTGGGATTTTATATATGAGAAAACTGAAACTAAAGAGATCTGAAGAGACTTTGCAAGTTTCATTAAGTTGACTAGAACCTAAGATTTCTTGGCTCAACTCTACAAGTCTACGAGCTATAGCACACTTAACCTTAATCCTAAGATTTCAGTGTTGAATATAATTAAATTGAATTTATTTTTTTTTCTGTAGTACTTAAGAAATATACAGAGTGCATTTCTGCCAACATCTGTTGCAATAAACTGGTTTGTATAGTGTTGTAATGTGTCTATAATACTCATTTATAACTATATATATATATATATATTCATATACATATGATCATATGCATGAACATGTATTTACATATACATAGGTAATATATATATTTATATATGTGTATATACTTATAAATATACACATATATCTGTGTATGTAGGCATTTGTCTAGAGATATGTGAATAAATTATATGTATATGTATACATGTATCTGTCTTTACTTATTTTCCCACACCCATATATACCACATTCAACATGAATAGAAATGTATATGCATACAGACAAAGATATGTGTACATGTGCTTTGGGTGGTGACAGGATTGTCACTAAAGTATGTGACTATAGATACAAATGCATATGCACATAGACTTACATATCTACAAATATACATGGCACATTTCTATATGTAATTCTGCCCAATGGCATACTTTTTGGGAAAGGAAAAAATAAGTATAATGGATAGGGAGTGAGAGACCATGGTTTCTAGATCCAGTTTGTTAGTCATCTCTTTTGTTAATTAGGCAAGTTATTTTCCTTCTCTGTACTACATTATCCCCATCTCTGAAATGAAGAGATCAGACTAAATAATGCCTCCCCCCCATACATACTCCAACACAATCCTGTTAAATAAGCCTTAACCTGATACCTCTCAACAACTTTGGAAAATCCCATAAATCAATTTTCTTTACCTTTCATTTATCACATATCTCAGAAGAACTCTGAGGCTTTTTCTCTGTTTTTATTATTGAATACATGGGAATTTTGAGGGTTCCCAAAGGTCTATCTGGATCCACTTTTAAGGCTTGAATATTGTCAAATCAAAACAATAATCTGAATTCATATAAAACCCGAAATACATAGAAGACCTGCACAAATGAAAGACTTAAGGAATATGAAAATACATGAATGGAGAAAGCTATATCTTCTTAAAAATGTTGAATTGAATAACATTTAATTTATTAAAGCACTCCCCAGTTATTTTGTTGGGTTAAAGAAAGTCCAGATATTTTTAACTTCATAGGATATATAAGATATGAGCTAGATCTTGAAACTTATTCAATATTGAATCTTATTTGTGGTTTAGACAAAGTAGTGTTGAAACTATTTCAAGGTAAAGGAAAAAAAAACATAGTTAAAAGCAGAAGTGAAACTGGGCTTGGAGTGTAAAGAAATAGGTTTAAAAAGATGGATGTTTCCTATTTAGGGAAAAGAGATTGGATAATTAAAGGGGTAAGAAAATAGAATTCTTTTTTTTTTAAGTCAGAAAAAAGAAATGGGTTTTTGCTTATGGGAAATGGTGAGTGATCAGTTCAAATAACCCCATACTATTTATCAGTTATCCCTAAATATTTAATGCTATATCCTCCTTGACTATGAGTTATGGAATACTATAGTCTCCAAAGAATTAATGTTGTAGGTTATCAAAAGGACAATGTAATAGTGTATATAAATAGACTATAACTTGTTTATCTTTTCTTCTTCATTATCATCTTATCATCATTACTGTATAATTATGATACTGACATCTGCATTTAGGCTACACTTTAATATCTGCAAAGTGTTTTCTGTATATTTTAAAATTCACAACACATTATCAATGAGAAGTTGAAGAGAATTAGTGTTAAAGATGTCATCAGAGAATAGGCAAGAAAGAAAGTTGATCATGTTTGGCAAGTATTGCACTTATAGATGGATGACTTTAACAATACAGGAGGCCTTTACCTTGTTGAGTAGATTCTTTACTCAAGATGTCTTTGGAGTACAGGGACAAAAAAATCCCCCAAGATGAAAAAGCATGATTCATCTGTGTCCTACACCACTGAAGAATTATCAGATTTTTAACTCACAGAATTATATTATTTCCAATATATCACAATATTGAAATGTGTTCTGATACTTTTTATATCTAAGAATTTCTTACCCCATCATTATGCGCAGAAATAGCTTGTAGATGATTTGAGTTAAAGGCACTTGTGCATTAGATGTATTTTTATTTACCATATTCAAATTTCTTGATCCAGAAACTGAAAGGCAGTGGAATAATCTTTCAGCCTGAGATGTAGAAGCTGTGTAAACATGATATATTTGTTCCAAATCAAGAGTAGTTTCAATCTCTACTGTTTCTGTAGAAATATTGACATCCTTGAATCCAAAACTCCTAGAAGAAGGTGCAGTGAATCCAGTCACCTAGAGAGATGATTGGATCAGAAATTCATTGAGCAAAGATTGAAATTTACCTTATGAGTCATCTAGTCTCAACTCATTTTATAGATGCTGCTACTGAGGATCAGAGAAGTTAATTGACATAAGTGAGAGAGCTAATATTAGAATTTAAGTCTTTTGATTTAAAATTATTTTAAGTTCATCACAAGAAATTCCTGTTTGACTTTTGGAGACCACTATGCAAATCCCTCTCCTTTTGACTCATATAATTTCCATTTTCTAGGCAGAACATAATTTGGATTTTCCTTGGGTCTAGGCCACACAAATGTGGATTAAAGGGACTCTAGACAAAGACAGCTTTGATTTTATACAATAAAACATATAAAGCACAAATAATTTATTATAGTTATAAATAATAAAAATTATTGTTTTTCTAGCTAATTCTATTTTTATATACATGAAACCACCCTTCTCCTTGGACACTCCTTCATTAAAAAAAAAAAAAATTGGGGGCGGAGCCAAGATGGCGGAGAAGAAACACACGACTCAGTGAACGTCCTCACTCCCTCACAACCAATTAGATAAATTAAGTCTCAAAATTAGCTCAGGACTGATAGATACCACAAGGACTGGAAGCACGACTTACCAGCTGAAGAGAATCTGGAGTTTCAACAGGAAAGGTCAGTTCTCAGGGGAGGAATAAGAAAGACCAGCACAGACGGTGGGGTAGGGGCACACTGCGCCCATTGCGCTGGGAGGGGCTCTGGGATCAGAGAAGCCACTGAGGTAAAGGAATCTGGCACAGGCTGTTAGCTCTTCTCTGCTAATTATTTAGCAGTTCAGAAGAGAAAGCCAAAATATTTTAAAACTCAGATTAGATTTTCTCCGGACCCTGGGGGTGACTCAGGCACAGATCTCGGCACCAGGGGGTGTGGCCTCAGCTACCTCCTGAGAATAGTTAAGAGACTGACAAGTGGGTGGATACGGCCCAAGGCAACACACACTGCCTAGCTTAGCTGGAGGGAGTGGAACTCAGCTCCAGGAAGTCCCAGAGAAGCGGAACCTTTGAACTAGGGACCGCGGTTTCTGGCAGACACTTCCAGTTTGAGCGCAGGGGCTTCTCACGTCACCTGCTGCAGACACCCACTCCCCACCCGGACACATAGGCTGTGCTTCTTGCTGTCTTCACTATTCTACGCCCTTGAAGCACAGTAGTGCTAATCACCTCTGAGGCACTCCCAGGGAGGGGGTGGGGAACTCTCTCCCAGAGCTCTCTCTTAGCTCAGGCTCAGGAGCCGCTGCATCCATCCAGTCTGGGAGGAAGCTGGTAAAGAAGTAAATAATTTCCTACCCCAGAGACAGACCCCAAAAGATTTTTTTTAAGTATGAGCAAAAAAGCTAGAAAAACCATAGATTCCTTCTATACAGAGAAAGAGCGGGTGTCCAACCCCGAGGAAGTTGACAGCAGAGAATCAGATAACAACCTAAAGGGGAACGATTCCTGCCCCCCATCACATAACTCTCTCCTAGAAGAAACTCTTAAAAAATTGAGGGAGATCGAAGAAAAATGGGGAAAAGAAAGGGAAGTTATGATAGAGAATAACAACGTCCTGAAATTGGAGTTGGAAAAAATAAAGAATTCACAGGAGATGCAGGGAAACAAAATTAGTGAATTAGAAAAGGTTAAAAAAACACAGGAAAGTAGGATTTCTGAATTGGAAAAGATAAAAAAAGTCTCAAGAAAATAGAATTTCTGAATTGGAAAAAGAAAATAATTCTCAAAAAAAAAAAATTAGGGAAATGGAAAAAAACTCAATAGAGCAAAATAATTCATTTAAAAACGAAATTGGGCATTTACAAAAAGAACTAAAAACTGTGAAAGAAGAAAATAACTCCTTAAAAGTCAGGATGGAACAAATAGAAATGAATGATTGACAGAGAACCCAAGAATCAGTCAAACAAAACAAAAAAAATGAGAAGCTGGAGAACAACGTCAAATACTTACTGGGAAAATCTATAGACCTGGAAAATAGATCTAGGAGAGATAATCTGCGGATTATTGGACTTCCAGAAAACTATGACCAAAAAAAGAGCCTAGATTCTATTTTACAGGAAATTATCAAAGAGAACTGTCCAGAGATAATAGAAACAGAAGGGAAAGTAGATGTAGAAAGAATTCATCGAACTCCTTCTGAAATAGACCCTAAAAAAAGAACACCACGGAATATTGTGGCTAAGCTGCAGAATTACCACACAAAGGAGAAAATCCTGCAAGCAGCTAGAAAAAAACAATTTAAATACCAAGGTGCCACAATAAGGGTCACCCAAGATCTGGCTGCCTCCACATTAAAAGATAGAAGGGCCTGGAACCTGATATTCCAAAAGGCAAAAGATCAAGGACTGCAACCAAGAATGAACTACCCAGCTAAGTTTAGCATCTTTTTCCATGGAAGAAGATGGTCATTCAATGAAACAGAGGAATTCTATATGTTTCTAAGAAAAAAACCAGACTTAAACAAAAAATTTGATCTACATCCACAAGACTGAAGAGAAACAGAAAAAGGTACACAGAACCCTTGAGAACTGTAACTCTGTTGTGGGTATATAAAAAATACTCAAGGATAATTTGATTTTACTGATATAAAAGAAAAAAAAGGGGGGTGTGGTAAAGGGAAGGAGGTCGGTTCAGAAAAAGGGGAAGGAGTGATAAAAAGAGGGAAACTACATCCCAGGAAGAGACATAGAAAATACACCATATCTGAGGGAACTTAGTGAGGGGGAGAATCATTGTGTGAATCTTACTCTCATCAGAAGAGGCTCAAAGAGTAAATAATTAACATATTTGTTTTTCAGAGAATTTTCTCTCACCTCATTAAAAGGGGGGAGAGGAAAAGGGGAAAGGAAAAGGAGAATAAGTGAAGGGACTTGGAGGGAGGGGGGAGGGATCCTAAAAAAAAAAAAAAAAAAAAAGAGGGAGGGTTGCGCGTCACAAGGGGGGTCTGTAAATTAAATATCGGGGAGGGGGATCAGGGGGGTCAAGGGAAAAAAGTATAATCTGGGGATAATACGATGGCAGGAAATACAGAATTAGTAATTTTAACTGTAAATGTAAATGGGATGAACGATCCCATCAAACGGAGACGGATAGCAGATTGGATCAAAAAGCAGAACCCTACAATATGTTGTCTACAGGAAACACACTTAAAGCAGGGAGATACATACAGAGTAAAGGTAAAAGGTTGGAACAGAGCTTATTATGCTTCAGGTAAAGCCAAAAAAGCAGGGGCAGCTATCCTTATCTCAGATCAAGCAAAAGCAGAAGTAGATCTCGTTAAAAAAGATAAGGAAGGAAACTATATCCTGCTGAAAGGTAGCATAAATAATGAAGCCATATCAATACTAAACATATATGCACCAAGTGGTATAGCATCTAACTTTCTAAAGGAAAAGTTAAGAGAACTGCAAGAAGAAATAGACAGTAAAACTATAATAGTGGGAGATCTCAACCTTGCACTCTCAGATTTAGACAAATCAAACCACAAAACAAACAAGAAAGAAATTAAAAAAGTAAATAGAACATTAGAAAAACTAGGTATGATAGACCTTTGGAGAAAACTGAATGGCAATAGGAAGGAATATACTTTCTTCTCAGCAGTTCATGGATCCTATACAAAAATTGACCATATATTAGGACATAAAGATCTCAAAATTAAATGTAGGAAGGCAGAAATAATAAATGCCTTCTTCTCAGATCACAATGCAATAAAAGCTACATTCAGTAAAAAGTTAGGGGTAAATAGACCAAAAAGTAATTGGAAACTGAATAATCTCATCTTAAAGAATGACTGGGTGAAAGAGCAAATTATAGAAACAATTAACAATTTCACCCAAGATAATGATAATGATGAGACATCATATCAAAATCTTTGGGATGCAGCTAAAGCAGTAATAAGGGGAAATTTTATATCTTTAGAGGCTTATTTGAAGAAAATTGAGAAAGAGAAGATTAACGAATTGGGCTTACAACTTAAAAGGCTAGAAAAAGACCAAATTATAAACCCCCAACCAAAAATTAAACTCGAAATCAAAAATTAAAAGGAGAAATCAATAAAATTGAAAGTAAAAAAACTATTGAATTAATAAATAAAACCAAGAGTTGGTTTTATGAAAAAGCCAATAAAATAGATAAACCTTTGGTAAATTTGATCAAAAAAAAGAAAGAGGAAAATCAAATTGATAGTCTTACAAATGAAAAGGGGGATCTTTCCACCAATGAAGAGGAAATTAGAGAAATAATAAGGAGTTACTTTGCCCAACTTTATGCCAATAAATTTGATAACTTAAGTGAAATGGATGACTTTCTCCAAAAATATAGGCTCCCTAGATTAACAGAGGAGGAGATAAATTGCTTAAATAGTCCCATTTCAGAAAAAGAAATAGAACAAGCTATTAATCAACTCCCCAGGAAAAAATCCCCAGGGCCAGATGGATTCACATGTGAATTCTACCAAACATTTAAAGAACAATTAGCCCCAATGTTATATAAATTATTTGAAAAAATAGGGGATGAAGGAGTCCTACCAAACTCCTTTTATGACACAGACATGGTACTGATACCTAAACCTGGTAGATCGAAAACTGAGAAAGAAAATTATAGACCAATCTCCTTAATGAATATTGATGCTAAAATCTTAAATAAGATATTAGCAAAAAGACTTCAGAAAATCATCTCCAAGATAATACACTATGATCAAGTAGGATTTATTCCAGGAATGCAGGGCCGGTTTAATATTAGGAAAACTATTAATATAATTGACCATATTAATAATCAAACTAATAAGAACCATATGATCATCTCAATAGATGCAGAAAAAGCATTTGACAAAATCCAACATCCATTCCTACTAAAAACTCTTGAGAGTATAGGAATAAATGGATTATTCCTTAGAATAATCAGGAGTATATATTTAAGACCGTCAGTAAGCATAATATGCAATAGAAATAAACTGCAACCTTTCCCAGTAAGATCAGGAGTGAAACAAGGTTGCCCACTATCACCATTACTATTCAATATAGTACTAGAAACGCTAGCCTCGGCAATAAGAGCCGAGAAAGAGATTCAAGGAATTAGAGTAGGAAATGAGGAAATCAAACTATCACTTTTTGCAGATGACATGATGGTATACTTAGAGAACCCCAAAGACTCTGCTAAAAAGCTACTAGAAATAATTCAAAATTTCAGCAAAGTGGCAGGATACAAAATAAATCCACATAAATCCTTGGCATTTTTATATATCACTAACAAAATGCAACAGCAAGAGATACAAAGAGAAATTCCATTCCAAACAAATGTTGAGAGTATAAAATATTTGGGAATCCATCTAACAAAGAAAAGTCAGGAATTATATGAGAAAAATTACAAAACACTTGCCACAAAAATTAAATCAGATTTAAATAATTGGAAAGACATTCAGTGCTCTTGGATAGGCCGAGCGAATATAATAAAGATGACAATACTCCCCAAACTAATCTATTTATTTAGTGCTATACCAATCAGACTCCCAAGAAACTATTTTAATGACCTAGAAAAAATAACAACAAAATTCATATGGAAGAATAAAAGGTCAAGAATTGCAAGGGAACTAATGAAAAAAAACTCAGAGGAAGGTGGTCTAAGTGTACCTGATCTAAAGCTATATTATATAGCAGCAGTCACCAAAACCATTTGGTATTGGCTACGAAATAGACCGGTAGATCAGTGGAACAGATTAGATACAAAGGACAAAAAAGGGTACATCTATAGCAATCTAATCTTTGACAAACCCAAAGATTCCAACATTAGGGATAAAAATTCATTATTCGGAAAAAACTGTTGGGAAAACTGGAAATTAGTATGGCAGAAATTAGATATGGATCCACACTTAACACCATATACCAAGATAAGATCAAAATGGGTCCATGATTTAGGCATAAAGAGGGAGATAATAAATAGATTAGAGGAACAGAGGATAATCTACCTCTCAGACTTGTGGAGGAGGAAGGAATTTATGACCAGAGGAGAACTAGAGATCATTATTGATCACAAAATAGAAGATTTTGATTACATCAAACTAAAAAGTTTCTGTACAAATAATACTAATGCAAACAAGATTAGAAGGGAAGTAACAAATTGGGAAAATATTTTTAAAAACAAAGGTTCTGACAAAGGTCTCATTTCCAAAATATATAGAGAACTGACCCTAATTTATAAGAAACCGAACCATTCTCCAATTGATAAATGGTCAAAGGATATGAACAGACAATTCTCAGAGGAAGAAATTGAAACTATATCCACTCACATGAAAGAGTGTTCCAAATCACTACTGATCAGAGAAATGCAAATTAAGACCACTCTGAGATACCACTACACACCTGTCAGATTGGCTAAGATGACAGGAACAAATAATGACAAATGTTGGAGGGGATGTGGGGAAACTGGGACACTAATACATTGCTGGTGGAGTTGTGAAAGAATCCAGCCATTCTGGAGAGCAATCTGGAATTATGCCCAAAAAGTTATCAAACTGTGCATACCCTTTGACCCAGCAGCGCTACTACTTGGATTATATCCCAAAGAAATACTAAAGAGCGGAAAGAGACATATATGTGCCAAAATGTTTGTGGCAGCTCTTTTTGTTGTAGCTAGAAACTGGAGGATGAATGGATGTCCATCAGTTGGAGAATGGTTGGGTAAATTGTGGTATATGAAGGTTATGGAATATTATTGCTCGGTAAGAAATGACCAGCAGGAGGAATACAGAGAGGGTTGGAGAGACTTAAATCAACTGATGCTGAGTGAAATGAGCAGAACCAGAAGATCACTGTATACTTCAACAACAATACTGTATGAGGATGTATTCTGATGGAAGTGGAAATCTTCAACATAAAGAAGATCCAACTCACTTCCAGTTGATCAATGATGGACAGAAACAACTACACCCAGAGAAGAAACACTGGGAGGGGAATGAAAATTGTTAGCACTAATATCTGTCTGCCCAGGTTGCATGTACCTTCGGATTCTAATGTTTATTGTGCAACAAGAAAATGATATTCGCACACATGTATTGTACCTAGACTATATTATAACACATGTAAAATGTATGGTATTGCCTGTCGTCGGGGGGAGGGAATAGAGGGAGGGGGGGTAAATTGGAAAAATGAATACAAGGGATAATATTATAAAATATATATATATATATATATATATATATATATATATATATATATATATAATAAAAAAAAATTATGAGTCACTAATGTAGCAATTTCCCTATATTCCAATGAGTAGTATTTTCACTCCAGAAACCATAAGTGTGAATTTCACTTCTTTGCCCAAGTTACTCATAACAGGTCTCTAATCACATGTTAGTAATGGCAAATTCTTCTCTTTAAATTGTCTTCAAATTCTTAAAATCTCCTTTTATATAAATTAATTTTGGCTGTTTGAATTCCAAAGCCATCATAAAGTACTTTCAATTTTTATTTTATTCTATTGATTCTTTTATGTTTTCCTTTACCTCTTTTTCTTTATTCTATGCCTTCTACTTTTTCATCTCTAAAGGTCTTTTTTCCTTCTATTTTTTCCCTCAAATCTGTCTTCTCCTCTGCTCTGCTTTATAATTATTGTTCTCTAGGATTCTCTTTCTTGAGTCATTCTTGTGTTTGATTTTTTTGCTCCTCTTTTGCTTTTAGACCAAACCTTTCTTTTTAATTATCTTTAATCCTTTTTTTTTTTACTTTAGCATAATTCTTTTTTTTCTGATTCAACTTCTCTCCAACTCCAGTCAAATTCCTCTCACCAAAGTAACATCTCTGGACTTTTTAACTATTGCAAAACTTTCCAAGTAATTCTGTTTCCCTCTCATTTCTTTTTCTTGTTGTTCTGCATAAATACTTTTCCTGCTTCTTTATCCAAATGACAATCTCTTAGAGAGGAGAAAAGTAGGAAGCCAATCATTTAAGCACTACTCAAGCATATAACTGTTACACAAATAACTACCATAATTCTATAATATATAATTAACCATAAATATGTTTTAATGAATGGTTATTAATTACTATACCGCTGAACTGAATCAATTAGAAGGAAAGTATTATGAAAACAATTCCAAATATATTTAGTCATTGATAGAAAGCATAACAAATTATTGAACTTTGAGAGAAACAAACATATCTTAAGGTCAATTTGTCTTATCAGGTGAGATTTGAAAATGCTCTAGAATTATATAACATTAATAATGAACAACAAAAATAAGCCTCATTGTATAGTTATTTAGATATTATGGATAGCAAAATTTATTTGAACTGCTAAATATATAGCATAATGGCTGTATCTCAGCAGTATCTCAATCTTTTATAAAATGATATTTATTGATTATAAATTTGGTTGAATATTTTCAATTTGATTATAAAATACAGTAAATAGTTTCCAGAATAATAAATGTAGTAGTTTCTTTTTCCTCAATACCTCATTTTATTTCAAATCAATGATCACCCAGAAATTCTAAAGAAAAACAATAAAAAACAAAACAAAACAAATCAAAATATATTTATCATTTAAAGAGTTACTTTTGCTTAGCATCTTAAAGTCTGTTCTGGATGACAGTGAGCTATTGATTTCTTTATTGTACAATGGATTCTAGTTGGAAGGTTGACCACGGGCCCTCACAGTAGTGCATTACTGCAGGCAAGTTGTCTCCTTCTTTTCTTTATGAAACTGTTTAATTCATAAAGCTTTGATGCTTAAACTGCTCCTGACCTTCTGTGCACTCTTCAAAGGGGAAAATTAGCTGCCTGGAAAAATATAATGACCTAAATCCAGCAATTTGGGACACACATGTTATAGTCTGTTGAACTTGTGTTGACTCCTTAGTATGGCATTCTTTTTGGAACAGATTGGTTTGGTAGGTCTCTAATTGGAGAAAGGTGTTAATTTGTGCAGTTTAAGAATGATAAGCTATTGATATCCTATTAAAATATCTTTTCTCTTAATGATCTTAGAAAGTGCCAAGATATAAGAATTATTGCTCAGGGAGTAAAAAAAAAAGAGTTATTGTTTTATATTTGTGCTTTTAATTTATATTAATAAAAATAAAATAGTGCTCATAAAAGTTTATTTAATACTGTGCTGAAAAGACTATGGATAATCCTATTATTTTTCTTTATGCTAGATTCTATTATAGAATAATACTTATAATGTCCTTCCCAGACTCCTTATTGCATGGCACTAACAGGGATTTGAAAGTTATGTCAGTATAATATAAACAATAGCAAATTAATTTGGGGAGACTGAGTCCAGTCTCAAACTTTATTTTTTTGAAGATAAATCTATTAAATAAAGAAATCCTTATCCCCAACAGTCTGATCAATTTAGAATAAATATTTCTAACTAAGACATAAAATGAAACCAAGAAAAATTGAAAATGATTTTTAGTTAATTGCTTCTGCTTCTGTAATGATAGTAGTTGAATGGTAGAAAATGGAGAAGAGAGAGCTAATAATTGCTCTGCTTTTAAACCCATCTACAAACTTCATTCTGATAACTTCAGTTTCCTCAACTCTAAAATGAGGCAGAAGAGGAAATGGCAAACCACTCCAGTATGTTTACAATTAAAAAAAAACAAAACAAAAAACTATAGGTGAAGTCATGAAGAGTCGGATGGAACTATAACAACAAAATGACACCATCCTTTCAGAGCATAAAAGGATGAATTCTTAAGTAATTTTAATATGAATACTTGATAGATCCATGCTTTAATCAGTGGGGATATGCACCACTGATATAGAATTCCCTCCTCTTGGCTTCTTGGCTTGTTTGATGTCTATTCTTGTATTTTCATAAATCCTCCATTGAGAAATTCTCCAGTGAACCAGATGCTTTCATCTATTTCTATTATTATTTCAGGGATATTATACTACACAGCTGTTACCTACCTGCTACATAATTTGTTCTCTTTTTCTGGTCATTCAAGAACTTGATTTTCATACAAGGCATAAAGCATATGCACATACTTCCCTTAAAAATTAAAGAATATATGAGAAAGTTCACATAAAGCACTTTGCAAAGCTCAAAGTGCTGCATAAATGTCATTTGAAACTGTTCTTTTGATGATAATATTGTTGTTGGCAGGTGAGGATTGACATCTAAGTTTTTTTGTTTGTTTGTTTGTTTGTTTGTAAGATTCAACAATTTTGCTTACTTATCGTATTTTGCTCAGGCAATTGGAGTTTAGTAACTTGCACAGGTTACTAAGTGTTAAGCATCTAAGCCATATATGAACTCTGGTCCTCCTGACTCCAGGTTGGTGTTCTATTAACTTCACCATCTATCTATCCCAATTTTGTTTATTTAAAACTACATTTACTTAAGAGTATGTAGATAATTTTAGTAACATTACGCAAAGAGTGGCTAGCCATCCAGCCATTAGAGTGAGGAAAACCTGACCCTGTGTCTTGCCAACACTAGTTGTGAGCCATAAGCAAGTCATTATCTCAGTTTCCCAGACAACCTTCTCCATCTAGAAGTTGCAGAAGAGTTCATGATCTAGTAAAGAGTATTTTTCTATAATTATGAAATTATAGATTCAATGTAAAAGAAGTAAATATAATATGGATAAAATGGTGAAAAGTAATTTAAGCTTACCTTTTTTTGATGACTTTATATTAAATTATACCCTGTTAATTTAAATTGTAAGTAAATTTGTGAATTTGTGATTATTGTAAGGCTTTAGGCCTTCAAATTTATTGTTTGCCCAAAGTGGAACACATTCTCAGCCTCAAAAATTTTGCTTACAAGAATAAGAATATATGAACATATAATAACACATATTTTAGCTTAGGGGAGATTGAAAAAAAAATTAACCAGAAGAAACATTTTGATTGGGTAAATATAAAAAGAGATATCTACTATAGCTTCCTTAGTTCTAATTTCTATTTCAACTTAACAGTTTCAAGAGGTAACATCACACATTGCCAAAATGCATAAAAAAGAAAGCAACTTCTCATTGTTGGGCCATGGTCATGTTACCTCTATTTGAGTTGATCTATTAATAAAGGAGTCAATCACATCATGAGGTAGTCCTAATCAACTTTTGGACAGCTCCAGTTATTTGAAAGTTCTTCCTTATGCTGATTTGTTTTGCAAATTATATCTTTCCCAATCTCACCCAGACTTCAAGCGCTGTAGTCACTCAACAGCAAATCCCAACATGTATATAGATACCTGCTCTAATATTCTAACCTAGGGCAGCAGGCTTAGATAGCTTGATAGTCCTCCACTACTCTCACCATATAGATATTGGAATTACCATGGAAAATTTATCTGCTGCACCCACTGCAATTGAGAACTCCTGAATATCAGCCATTCACTATTTTGACCATTTTTTTCCTTTAGTAGCAGGGAATGAAACCACTATGTCTTGGTTTCTTATACTGAACAAAAATTTTCCTCCTTACAAACACACTAGATCAGCCTATGGGAGAAAAATAAGGAAGATTAGGACCCAAGTTAAGGCAACAATATCAGTTATGGAGAAGATAATCATTGTCATTTTTGAATACTCATTACTTCTAATTAAAAAGTACAATACAGATCTGTTTTAAAAGCAACTGAAACCCTTTTTTCTGTATCACTTTACATGATAGTTCATTAATTGTTATTCCTATGGTTCTCATGAGCTACAAAATGAAATATATATATATATATATATATATATATTTGAAATATATATGTGTGTGTGTTTGTGTGTATGTGTGTGTAAGTGTTTTTCTGAATGTATATATAGGAAACAAAATGAGAAGTAACTGGAATCTAACTGGAAACTTCAATTAACTGCAAATTTATTTTCTGAAATCTCCTTTTAGGAGAAAGAAGTAAATCAAAGGTAAACAAGGTCATGTCAGGAATCTAGTAAAATTGCACACATACTCAATTTCTAGGCTACCTTGGAGCTAGTATATAACCTCTCCAAACTCTTTTAACTATGGTACAAAGCAATCATTTGTATTTGTACAGCACTTCATACTACTCAAAGGGATTTCATAGACATTAACTCATTTCATTCTCATAACAGGCTTGTGAGATAAAGTAGATGTCATTATTCCTATTTTCCAGAGCAGGTTAAGCGACTTGCTGAGGGTCATATAGCAAATTAGTTTCAAAGCTGGGACAAGCACATAGGTCTCTTTATGTTTGCCCAATGCTCTTTCCACTATACCATGCTGAATGAAGAATGTAGGGACACAGGCAGGTATGGAGTTATCATAACACATTAAATTTGGTGTTTTGTACTAAAACATATTTGCTTTTTGTTTTTTAAACTGAGTTCTTAACTGATTTACAATGGAATTTCAATGGCCACTATTCAATCCAACCTCATTGCTGATGAAACAAAAATTTTGGCCTGCTCGATTTTTGTCGTGAGCACTTCAACCCCTGATGTAAAATGGTAGTCCCTTTCCCTGTGGGAGTAATCATAACAGTGGCAGACTTGATTGGCTTTAATGCTACTGAATTCCTGAGGGCAAGAAATCCAAGCCTCTCTGGTAACAAGAATTATAGTCACATCTGGCTTAAATGTATTTGAATACTAGAAAGATCTATAGTTTCACTGATGTACACTACATCCCCTTCATGAATTAGCCTACAATCTCTGAGACTTATAGCAGAAAAATTCACCAACCAATGAGCACATTTCCACAATAGGCAATGAGGGGATGAACTTCACCTAACTTCTCTAGTCTGGCACAAAAGATATATCTTCTATTTCAGGGTTTATCCTCAAAGTTTTTCCACATACTGGAAGCTATCAAAGCTTTATTTTTTTTTCTTAGCTATATTTATGAATGCAGAAAATTAAAGGATTAGGAAACTTCTATTATTTTTTTCAATTATAAATGCAATTCCAGTTACCCCTTAATTATAGATTAAATAAAGAGAAGCAGATTTAGAGTAAAAGGTCCTGAATTTGAATTTTGAGGCTTCTCTTTTATTATCTATGTGGTTTGTTCAAGTCACTTCAATTTTCACACCTATAAAATGGGAATATTGTAATGTTCTCTAAAGTTTATGCCAATTCTTAAATCTCACCAAACAACATCTTCATTAAACCACAAAATTCTAGTTAGTGGGGCTTTTGTGCTAATGATAGCATTAATTAAAAATACCCTGGGTTGACTATAGTAACTTTCATTTAAAGAGTGTAAAGTACTCTCACACATATATCTATATATCATCACTATGAAACAGTATGATTTCATTGTACCAAATGACTCATTTTAGTCTATCAGACAAGTTATATAATTTAAAAGTTAAAATAATCAAAAAAGTTGCATCCAGAAAGACTTCCCTTTTCATCTGCATTCAAAAGCAACATACATTCACATTTTGTTTAATTTTATTAAATCTATCCAATGTGTTCTAAACATAGTTTATGCTATACAGGTCATTTTGTAAAATGAGTGCAGCATACCCTACAATTAACCTCATTTCCTCCCTAATGCAAGCCAAATATCAAGAAAGTGTGTTATTTGTCAGGCAATATGTAGTTTCAAATGCTTCAGTGAAAGGTAGCATTTAGTGACCCCAAATAAGTAATTTACTAAATGTACCCTGGCTCCCTGAGTTACTAAACATGGATGAGCTTCCCCCCACTCCCACACTAAGCATATATTAATCACTTTCATTCAACAGAAGACTAAGTCTGTTAGGAATGAATAATAAGCTTTCCTTTCCAACCAAACTCCCACTTATCTGTCAAAACACTTTCTAAGAAAAGGGAAATGAAAGTTCAGATCTTCTCCTCAGATATGTGTGTACAGTATGCACAAGGAATTCAATGGAAGAAAACTAGAGTTATAGAACACCATTGAATTCTTTGATAGGCATACATTTAAATAATCATTCTGTTCACAAGGACAAAAGAAATTTATTCCAAATTTGACATTTCAAAGATGACATAACAGCAAATCTGGACTAGGATTAGGATTTATAGGGACAGTAGTGGTGGAAGGGGTTAACATTTTATTTCAAATTGGCCACATGGCTCAATTTAATAAGTCAAAAGAGTCAATTGAACTTGTATATAAAATAGTAGGGATTGTATTTGTTATTATTATCAGTGTCATTATTACTGGTATCATTATTATTAGTTATCAGTATTTATCTAAGAACTGACTGAAAAAATAACATTTTTGAGATGTTATTTAAACAAATAATTTAAAAGGCTTAATTGTGATATCTCTTAAATGGAACTAGAATTAAGTAAACAGATTTAAAAATACAACTTCTACCTTCATTTCCTTCAAAAATATATTGACACTTTTGATAAATTGGATGCACATTCTTTTAACACGACTAAAGCTTTGCTTTAAAATAAAATGTCAGATGTTATGGATATACATACATACACATACTTGTGCGTCTTTGTACAAATACAATGTTCATACATATGTATTTATGCCTAAATATGATGGAATTACAAAGGAAATCTCATAAAAGATCAAATCCTTAGTGTCAAGAAATGAAGTTTAAGTTGCAAGAGGTTAAGGATGATATTTTGTCCTTAAGGAAAGGGGGGAAAGGAACTTTTACTATTCCAACATCGCTCTGATGAAATGGCAGCTAAATTTTTGGGCAGTGCTCATATTTCGCAGCAACATCCCACAAATGAAATCTGTTATGGAAGTTCCCTTGATGGTGACATGTGTTTGAGTGGTAGGGTGATTGAGTAGGTGGATGTTTAAAGATATATTTGCTGTGAGTTTCCATCTCTACCAACAATGATGTCAGGACATGAAAAGCTTTTGGAGAAATTAACTTCTGGAAAGAGAAGCAGATCTGGAAGTCCTCAGAAATCCCATCTATGAGCCATCTCAAGATGAACTTGTTTAAAATTCCATGTTGCATTATTCTTTTTTTAAAAACTTTTATTGCCATCCAAGTTACCTTCAGTTTGGATACAAGCCTGGAGAATTAACTATTTCAGTTCCAAAACAATGCCTACACATGAGATATTGAGCAGCTGATTATCACAACATTTGAAATTTTAAAAAAAATTCTTATTTTTCAATACTAGAAATTATTTCCCTTCAGATTCTTTAGGTTTTGTTTCTCCTTGATGTAGGACTATGCATGATCAAGGAATAGTAAAGGTCTTGTTTTTATTGCTATTCACATTTTCTATTCAAATATAGATTAATTTTACAGTTGATCTCATTTCATAATAAAAAGCAATTGAAATATTAGACTGAGGAATATAAAAAAGATCTGATCAAATTGGAATTCCTCCCCCAGAAAATTTAGAGATAACCTCCTGCCCCTTCTTCCCCCCACAAAGAAAGGGAGAGTTATAATCAAAGAGGGATCTGGACTAATCCAAAATGTAAGAGAAAGAGCCTCAACGCAATAGTAGTTCATCACATGACTCAAAAAAGTTAACAATATAATACAAAACAACCAAAGAGAAAATGAATGACTAGATGTAGATGTATATACACTGAAGAAAATTTAAAAAGCAATCATCATTAAAATTATTTAAAGATTAGTTATTCAGTAAAAATTCTGTAGAACAATGGAATAATAAAAATAGCAGTCATAATAGAGATGGAATAGAAATACATAAGATATTCTAAGAGATATCCTCATCTTGATAAATGACACATTTAAAGAAATATTTTTAAATCATCATCCAGTCACCTAACTTTCCAGACCAACTGATCCAATCATTGTCCTCTGTATAGAATATTACATATTTTCATTCAGTATTCTTGAATTTTTTTCTCCTATTGTTGGATTACTATCTTTTGCCACCTCTGCTTCTTAGAATATTTTTTTTTCAAGGTGCAGTTCAAGTACTATATATTTATTTCTATGTTCACTTTATTTTCTCTTCAATATTAGGTAAGTTCCTGGAGGACAAGAACTACTTTTATTTTAGTATCCCTAGTGCTTGGCATTATATCTGGAAATACAATTTATTCAAAAATTCTTCATGGATAAATTATTAAGTGAATGGATGAACAAATGAACTGGGAGTATTAGGAGAGTTGGCACCTGAGCTAAGTTTTGAAAGAATTTAAAAAACTGTTCTGAAAGATTGAGATAAGAAGGTGTGTTAGGCATGGGGAATAGTTTATATGAATATCCAATTGAAAGAAACAGACTTCTGAGTTTTAGGACTTAAAAGCAATATGGTTATTCAATATGGTTGGAACATATATTTGTGAATGATGATTAGAGAAAATGATGTTGCAAAGCCTGTACATAGTAGTCAGTTGATATTGATTGTTAAATGTCAGGATGAAGTAAATGCTTTATCCTTTCATCTATGCACTCAATTCCAATGTGTTGATCTATCACCAAAATTATAATTTTTCCATGATCCCCGCAGTTTCTGAGTTTTCTAACATATGAACATGAGTGGCATTTTTCCCCACATAAGCTTTTCCTTAATTGTCCTGAATCTAGTTTCCCTTTATTCAATTACTATCCATAGGCTTGTTAATGGTATTTTCATCTTGGCCTGAAGTTCAGTAGTTTACCTAGAACATTTAACAATGGAGTATAATATTTTAACCAGCTTCCTCCCCTTGCCTGATGATATGATGAAATTATTTTCAATAATTAACCTGCAATAAATTAAATAATAAAAGACCAACAATCTGTGCTTTTATTGTAAACAATATCATTTTCATAAAAAGGTATTCCAATAAAAAAGGAAAAAAAATAATGGCTTAATACTTCTTAATTGCATTAATATATTCTTTGAAAATAAAAAGCTGGGATCATATCCCAAAGAAACACTAAAGAAGGAAAAAAGGACCTGTATGTGGCAAAATGTTTGTGGGTGCCCTTGTTGTAGTGGCTAGAAACTGGAAAATGAATAGATGCCCATAAGTTGGAGAATGATTGGGTAAATTATGGTATATGAATGTTATGGAATATTATTATGGAATATTATTGTTCTATAAGAAATGACCATCAGGATGAATACAGAGAGGCTTGGAAAGACTTACATGAACTGATGCTGAGTGAAATGAGCAGAACCAGGAAATCATTATACACTTCAGCAACAATACTGTATGAGGATGTGTTCTAATGGAAGTGGATATCTCTAACAAAGAGAAGATCTAATTCAGATCCAATTGATCAATGATGGACAGAATCAGCTACACTCAGAGAAGGAACACTGGGAAATGAGTGTAAACTGTTTGTATATTTTTTAGCCAGGTTATTTTTACCTTCTGAATCAAATTCTTCTGTGCAATAAAAAAATTGATTTTGTACACATATATTTTATCTAGGATATACTATAACATATTTAACATGTATGGGAATGCCTACCATCTAGAGGAGGGAGTGGAGGGAAGGAGGGGAAAATTCAGAACAGAAGGGGATGCAAAGGATACTGTTGTAAAAAATTACCCATGCATATGTACTGTCAAAAATGTTATAATTATAAAATTAATAAAAAAGAAAAAGAAAAAAACAGATCTAAAATAAAAAGAAAATAATATCTCTTATATTGTCATATTATTCTTTCTTAGTAATTAATGATATTTCTATCTTGAGCAAACTTCTGCAAAATTGTTGAAGATTTCATAAAAATTGATCATCACCTATTAATATTTTATGGGGTAAAGGAAATGTTACACTCAACATTTTATTTTCATTTATAGTACATCAAATGATTTTTTTTCATTTTATATTTTGAAAAGTTTATTTCACATGAAGAGATACAAAAATAGATAGGAAAAGCCTTAATCAAGATAAGTTTAGCAGAGATTCATCAACAACAATTTTGTTGGTCTGGTGCTTACTCTGTGACAGGCACTTTACAATTACCACTTCATTTGATCTTCAGAACAACTCTGAGATGGAGGGGCTATTTAAAAAAAGTTAATAGTTTATTTTATTTTATTTTATTTACCAGATATATGCATGGGTAATTTTACTATATTAACAATTGCCAAACCTTTTGTTCTAATTTTTCCCCTCCTCCCCTCTTCAGATGGCAGGTTGACCAATACATGTTAAATATGTTAGAGTATAAATGAAATACAATATATGTATACATGTCCAAACAGTTGTTTTGCTGTACAAAAAGACTTGGACTTTGAAACAGTGTATAATTAGCCTGTGAAGGAAGTCAAAAATGTAGGCAGACAAAGATATAGGGATTGGGAATTCTCTGTAGTGCTTCGTAGTTATCTCCCAGAGTTCTTTCCCTGGGTGTAGCTGGTTCAGTTCATTACTGCTCTCTTGGAACTGATTTGGTTCATCTCATTGTTGGAGAGGGCCACGTCCATCAGAATTGATCATCATATATTGTTGAAGTATATAATGATCTCCTGGTCTTGCTCATTTCACTCAGCAGCAGTTCATGTAAGTTTCTCCAGGCCTTTCTGAAATCATCCTGTTGGTCATTTCTTACAAAACAATAATATTCCATAATATTCATATACCACAATTTATTCAGCCAATCTCCAATTGGCTTTCCCTTTAAGATCTCTTTGGGAGACTTTTGGTAAAGATGGCTGAGAGGAGGAACACAGCTGCTTGAGCTCCATGTATTTCTCTTAGAGTTTACTTCATGACAAGCCTCGGAATTAATACTTGACCGGAAAAAAACCCCCACAAATAATTATCAACAGAAGACATTCTTGAAATTTGCCAGAAAAGGTCTGTATTTGATTGGGGGAGGGGACGAACAGATTGGGCGCAGGCTGAAAGAAAGTAGCAAGAGCCAGGCAAGCAGCTCACACTGCTCAGAACAGAGGGGGGAGGGGTATGATCTCTGCCATTTCTGCTGAACCACCTTTATCCAAGTGTGGATATTCCATCTTGGCAGCATGCCAGAATCAGCAGAGAAGGTATAAACACTGGAGGTAAAGAATAAAACCCCCAAAAGCTAGCATCTCTTGGGACCTTGCTACCCCCACCCCCACCCAGAGTGATTCAGCTCCTTCTTAGAGCCTCAGAGCGCAGACTCAGCCCAGCCATAGCTGTCCTGTTAGTGCCTCACTGCTGTCTCCCACACTTTGTAGAGGAAGCCCAGTAACCCCTTCAGCCCCATCCCCCCCAGAAACAGACCAATTATTTCTCTTGTCAGTTTTTTTTTTTTTGATTCTTCTCTGACAAAATGAATAAAAAAGTTAAAAGGGTTCTAACTACTGACAGCTTTTCTATGGATAGAGAGCAGACTTAAAACCCTGAGGAGACTAAAAACGACTGTATCCAGAGTAATCCCCTAAGGGTGATATGATCTGCTTCTCAATACATAAGATTCTCATAGAAAAAATCAAAAAGGCTCTCAAAAGAGAGCTAGGAGAGAAATGGTGAAAGGAAAGGGAAGCTGGACAAGAGAGTCTGGAGAAGTCATCCCACGCATTTAAAGACAGAGTGGATAAAGAAATCAAATCATTGAGAAATAAAATTAGTGAGTTGGAAAAAGAAAACATCTTTCTAAAAAATAAAATTGATGAAATGGAAAAAAAAATTCCATAGAAGTAAAAAAAAAAAAAAAAACCTCACTTAAAAACTCAATTGGACAATTACAAAAAAGATATAAAAAAGTGAGTGAAGAAAATACATCATTGAAAATCTGAATCAAACAAGTAGAATTGAATGACTCAAGCAGAAAGCAAGAAGTAGTCAAGCAAAACCAGAAAAACAAAAGAATGGAAAAGAATATCAAGTACCTTCTTGGGAAGACAACAGACCTGGAAAATAGATCCAGGGGAGACAATTTGAGAACAATCGAACTCCCTGAAAAATATGAGGAAAAAAAGAGCCTGGACACTATTTTCCAGGAAATTATCAAAGAAAACTGCCCAGACGTTTTAGAAACAGAGGGTAAAATAGACATTTTATTTTTTTTATTTTTTTTTTTTTTTATTATTATTATTTTTTTTTTAATTTTTTATTTTATTTTATAATTATAACATTTTTTAACAGTACATATGCATGGGTAATTTTTTACCACATTATCCCTTGCACTTACTTCTATTCAGATTTTTTCCCTTCCTCCCCCAACCCCCTCCCCCAGATGGCAAGCAGTCTTATATATGTTAAATATATTACAGTATAATTTAGATACAATATATGTGTGTAGAACCGAATTTTTTGGTTGCACAGGAAGAATTGGATTCAGAAGGTAAAAATAACAGTTTACATTCATTTCCCAGTGTTCCTTTTCTGGATGTAGCTGGTTCTGTCCATCATTAATCAATTGGAATTGGATTAGTTCTTCTCTATGTTGAAGATATCCACTTCCATCAGCATACATCCTCGTACAGTATCATTGTTGAAGTGTATAATGATCTTCTGGTTCTGCTCGTTTCACTCAGCATCAGTTGATGTAAGTCTCTCCAAGCCTCTCTGTATTTCTCCTGTTGGTCATTTCTTATAGAACAATAATATTCCATAACATTCATATACCATAGTTTACCCAACCATTCTCCAATTGATGGACATCCATTCATCTTCCAGCTTCTAGCCACTATGAAAAGGGCTGCCACAAACATTTTGGCACATACAGGACCCTTTCCCTTCTCTAGTAGTTCCTTGGGGTATAAGCCCAGTAGTAGTATGGCTGGGTCAAAGGGTATGCACATTTTGATAACTTTTTGGGCATAATTCCAGATTGCTCTCCAGAATGGTTGGATTCTTTCACAACTCCACCAACAATGCATCAGTGTCCCAGTTTTCCCACAGCCCCTCCAACATTCATCGTTATTTGTTCCTGTCATCTTAGCCAATCTGACAGGTGTGTAATGATACCTCAGAGTTGTCTTAATTTGCATTTCTCTGATCAATAGTGATTTGGAACACTCTTTCATATGAGTGGAAATGGTTTTAATTTCATCATCTGAAAATTGTCTGTTCATATCCTTTGACCATTTATCAATTGGAGAATGGCTTGATTTCTTATAAATTAAAGTCAATTCTCTGTATATTTTGGAGATGAGGCCTTTATCAGAACCTTTAACTGTAAAAATTTTTTCCCAATTTGTTACTTCCCTTCTAATCTTGTTTGCATTAGTTTTGTTTGTGCAGAAACTTTTTAATTTGGTGTAATCAAAATGTTCTATTTTGTGATCAATAATGGTCTCTAGTTCTCCCTTGGACACAAACTCCTTCCTCCTCCACAAGTCTGAGAGGTAAACCATCCCATGTTCCTCCAATTTATTTATGATTTCGTTCTTTATGCCTAAATCTTGGACCCATTTTGATCTAATCTTAGTATGTGGTGTTAAATGTGGGTCCATGCCTAGTTTCTGCCATACTAATTTCCAGTTTTCCCAGCAGTTTTTGTCAAATAATGAATTCTTATCCCAAAATTTGGGATCTTTGGGTTTGTCAAAGATTAGATTGCTATTTTTATTCACTATCTTGTCCTGTGAACCTAACCTATGCCACTGATCAACTAGTCTAAAATAGACATTTTAAAAATTCATCGATCACCTACTGAAAGGGACCCTAAAATCAAAACACCAAGAAATATAGAGGCCAAGTTCAAGAACCATCAGATGAAGGAAAAAATATTGGAAGCTGCTAGAAAAATCAATTCACATATGGAGAAGGTATCCAGGATCTAGCAGCGTCCACATTAAAGGAGCATAGACCCTGGAATATGATATTCCGAAATCCTAAGGAATTTGGTATGCAGCCAAGAATAACTTACCCAGCAAAAATGATCATCTTTTCCCAGGGAAGAAGATGGACATTTAACAAAATAAATGAAATCCATCTATTCTTGATGAAAAAAACAGATCTACACAAAAAGTTTGATCTTCAAATACAGGATGCAAGAGACTTCTAAAAAGGTAAAAAGAAATCTTGAGAACTATATTACTGCCATAAAGATATATAAAGAACACATGTATAATTTGTCCTAGAAACTAGAGGTGGAAAGGAAATTATATCATAAAAAAGGGTAAAGAGGTGGTACTATATCTATGAAGAGGCAAAGGTAACCTATTATATATGAAAGAAAGAAAGGAGGGGGATGAACATAGTGTGTATCAACAGGCATATTCGATTTATGGTGAAAACTCCTTCCACTTCACTGAAAAGTGGGAGGGAAAAAGTGAAAAGGAAAGTAGTAAGCTACGGGGAAGGGAATACAGAAATTGTGAAGAAAAGGGGTAAAATAGGGGGAGGAACTTTAAGGTGGGGTAGGGATACTAAAAAGGGAAGGCTGTGAAAAGCAAGTTGTGCTCACAAGTTTAATACTGGGGAGGGGGGAATGGGGAAGGAAAGGAGAAAAGCATAACCAGGGGTCAACATGATGGCAAGCAATACAGAATTAGTCATTTTAACCATAAATATGAATGGGGTAAACTCTCCCACAAAGAGGAAGCAGTTAGCAGATTGGATTAAAAGCCAGAATGCTATAATATGTTGTTTACAGGAAACAAACCAGAAACAGGGAAATACATAGAGAATAAAGGTAAAAGGTTAGAGCAGAATCTACTATGTTTCAGGTGAAGTCAAAAAAGCAGGGGTAGCCATCTTCATCTCAGATCAAGCAAAAACAAAAATTGATCTAATTAAAAGAGATAAGGAAGGGCACTATATCTTGCTAAAGGACAGCATAGATAATGAATAAGTATCAATATTAAACATATACACACCAAGTGGTGCAGCATATAAATTCTTAAAAGAGAAATTAAGAGAGCTACAAGAAGAAATAAACAGCAAAACTATAATAGTGGTAGATATCAACCTTTAACTCTCAGAATTAAATAAATCAAAACACAAAAAAATAAGAAAGAAGTCAAAGAGGTAACTAGAATACTAGAAAAGTTTGATATGATAGATTTTTGGAGAAAACTAAATGGAAACAGAAAGGAGTACACATTCTTAGCAGTTCATGGAACCTATACAAAAATTGACCATATGTTAGGACATAAAAACCTCAAAATCAAATGCAGTGAGGCAGAAATAGTAAATGCATCCTTTTCAGAACATAATGTGATGAAAAACCAACAAAATAGGCAAAACTTTAGTAAATCTGATTTAAAAAAGGAAAGAGGAAAAGCAAATTGTTAGTCTTAAAAATGAAAAGGGAGAACTCACCACTTATGAAGAGGAAATTAGAACAAAAATTTGGAATTACTTTGCCCAACTTTATGCCAATCAATTCGATAATTTAAATAAAATGGAAGAATACCTTCAAAAATATAGCTTACCCAGATTAACATTGGAAGAAGTAAATGGTACATAGTCCCATTTCAGAAAAAGAAATAGAGCAAGCTATTAACCAACTCCCTAAGAAAAAATCCCAGGACCAGATATATTTACATGTGAATTCTACCAAACATTTAAAAAACAATTAACTCCAATGTTATGTAAACTATTTGAAAAAATAGGGATTGAAGGAGTCCTAACAAATTCCTTTTATGACACAGACATGGTACTGATACCTAAGCCAGATCGATCGAAAACTGAGAAAGAAAATTATAGACCAATCTCCTTAATGAATATTGATGCTAAAATCTTAAATTAAATATTAGCAAAAAAGACAACAGAAAATTATTCCCAGGATAATAAAACATGACCAGTAGGGTTTATACCAGTAATGCAGGGCTAGTTCAATATTAGGAAAATTATTAGCATAATCAACTATATCAATAACCAAATTGACAAAAACCATATGATCATCTCAGTAGATACAGAAAAAAGCATTTGATAAAATCCAACATCCATTCCTACTAAAAGCACTTCAGAGTATAGGAATAAGTGGACAATTCCTTAAAATAATCAGGACCATATATTTAAAACTGTCAGTAAACATCATATGTAATGGCAATAAACTGGAACCTTTCCCAGTAAGACCAGGAGTGAAACAAGGTTGCTTACTATCACCATTACTATACAATATTGTACTAGAAATGCTAGCCTAGGCAATAAGAGCCTAGAAAGAGCTTAAAGGAATTAGAGTAACTAATGAGGAAATCAAACTATCACTCTTTGCAGATGATATGATAGTATACTTAGAAAATCCTAAAGACGCTGCTAAAAAAAACTATTAGAAATAAGTCATAACTTTAGCAAAGTTGCAGGATACAAAATAAATCCACATAAATCCTCACGATTTTTATATGTTACCACCACAATCCAACAGCAAGAGATACAAAAAGAAATTCCATTCAAAATAACAGTTGATAATATAAAATATTTGGGAATACATCTACCAAAGGAAAATCAGGAATTATATGAGCAAAATTACAAAACACTTGCCACAAAAATAAGTCAGATTTAAATAATTGAAAAGACCTCTTGGATAGGCCAAGCAAATATAATTAAGATGACAATACTCCCTAAACTAATCTATTTATTTAGTGTTTTACCAATCAGACTCCCAAGAAACTATTTTAATGACCTAGAAAAAATAACAACAGAATCCATATGGAACAACAAAAGGTCAAGAATTTCAAGGGAAGTAATGAAAAAAAAAATTAAATGAAGGTGGTCTAGCTGTACCTGATCTAGAACTATATTATAAAGCAACAGTCACCAAAACCATTTGGTATTGGCTAAGAAATAGACTAGTTAATCAGTGGCATAGGTTAGGTTCACAGGGCAAGATAGTGAATAAAAAAAGCAATCTAGTATTTGATAAACTCAAAGATCCCAAATTTTGGGATAGGAATTCATTATCTGACAAAACCTGCTGGGAGAACTGGAAATTAGTATGGCAGAAACTAGGCATGGACCCACATTTAACACCAAGATTTAGGCATAAAGAACAAAATCATAAATAAATTGGGGGAACATGAGAGGGTTTACCTCTCAGACTTGTGGAGGAAGAAGAGTTTGTGGCCAAGGGAGAACTAGAGACCATTATTGATCACAAAATAGAACATTTTGATTACACCAAATTAAAAAGTTTCTGCACAAACAAAACTAATGCAAACAAGATTAGAAGGGAAGTAACAAATTGGGAAAACATTTTTACAGTTAAAGGTTCGTATAAAGGCCTCATCTCCAAAATATACAGAGAATTGACTCTAATTTATAAGAAATCAATTGATAAATGGTCAAAGATATGAACAATTTTCAGATGATGATATTGAAACTATTTAAACTATTACAATCATAGGAAAGAGTGTTCCAAATACTATTGATCAGAGAAATGCAAATTAAGACAGCTCTGAGATTTCATTACACACCTGTCAGATTGGCTAAGATGACAGGAACTAATAACGATGAATGTTGGAGGGGCTGTGGGAAAACTGGGACACTGATGCATTGTTGGTGGAGTTGTGAAAGAATCCAACCATTCTGGAGAGCAGTCTGGAATTATGCCCAAAAAGTTATCAAAATGTGCATATCCTTTGACCCAGCAGTGCTACTACTGGGCTTATATCCGAAAGAAATACTAAAGAAGGGAAAGGGACCTGTATGTGCCAAAATGTTTGTGGCAGCCCTTTACATAGTGGCTAGAAACTGGAACATGAATGGATGTCCATCAATTGGATAATGGTTGGGTAAATTATGGTATATGAATGTTATGGAATATTATTGTTCTGTAAGAAATGACCAACTGGAGGAATATAGAGAGGCTTGGAGAGACTTATATCAACTGATGCTGAGTGAAACGAGTAGAACTAGGGGATCATTATATACTTCAACAATGATACTGTATGAGGATGTATTCTGATGGAAGTGGATATCTTCAACATAGAGAAGAGCTAATCCAATTCCAATTGATCAATGATGGACAGAATCACCTACACCCAGCAAAGGAACACTGGGAAATGAGTGTAAACTGAGAGCATTGTTTTTTGTTGTTGTTTTGTTTTGTTTTGTTTTGTTTTGTTTTATTTCTCTTCCCAGATTATTTTTAGCTTGAGATTACAATCCTTTTGCAACAACAACAACAACAACAAATGCGGTTCTGCACATATATATTGTACCTAGGATGTACTCTAAGATATTTAATATGTATGGGAATGCCTGCTGTCTGGGGGAGGGGGTGGAGGGAATAAGGGGAAAAACTCGGAACAGAGGGGAGTACAAGGGATAATGTTGTAAAAAAAAAAATTACCTATGCATATGTACTGTCAAAGAAAATGTTATAATTATAAAATTAATAATAAAAAGAAAAAGATCAAAATGGTTCCATGATTTAGTCATAAAGAACGAGATCATAAATAAATTAGAGGAATAGTTTACCTCGAAGACTTGTGGAGGAGGAAGGAATTTGTGACCAAAGGAGAACAAGAGATCATTGTTGATCACAAAATAGAAAATTTTGATTACATCAAATTAAAAAGCTTTTGCTCAAACAAAACTAATGCAAACAAGATTAGAAAGGAAGTAACAAATTGGGAAGACATTTTTATAGTTAAAGGTTCTGATAAAGGCCTCATCTCCAAAATATGCAGAGAATTGACTCTAATGTATAAGAAATCAAGCCATTCTCCAATTGATAAATGGTCAAAGGTTATGAACAGACAATTTTCAGATGATGATATTGAAACTATTTCCAATCATATGAAAGAGTGTTCCAAATCACTATTGATCAGAGAAATGCAAATTCAGACAACTCTGAGATACCACTACACACCTGTCAGATTGGCTAAGATGACAGGAACTAATAACGATGAATGTTGGAGGGGCTGTGGGAAAACTGGGACACTGATGCATTGTTGGTGGAGTTGTGAAAGAATCCAACCACTCTGGAGAGCAATCTGGAATTAGGCCCAAAAAGTTATCAAACTGTGCATACCCTTTGATTCAGCAATGCTATTACAGAGAGGCTTGGAGAGACTTACATCAACTGATGCTGAATGAAATGAGCAGAATCTTCAACAGAGAGAAGAGCTAATCCAATTCCAATTGATCAATGATGGACAGAAGAGAAGGAACACAGGAAAATGAGTTAAACTGTTTACATTTTAAATTTTTCTTCCCAGGTTATTTTTACCTTCCAAATCCAATTCTTCCTCAACAACAACAACAACAACAACAATAACAATAAAATTCGGTTCTGAATATATATATATATATAAAATCTAGGATATACTATAACATATTTAGTATGTATGGGAATGGCTGCCATCTAGGGGAGGAGGTGGAGGGAAGGAGGGGAAAATTCAGAACAGTTGTAAAATATTACTTATGCATATGTAATTTCAGAAAATGTTATAATAATAAAATTAATAAAAAAATTTAAAAAATATATCTTTGGGATATAAGCCCAGTAATAACATTGCTGGATGAAAGGGTATGCACAGTTTGATAACTTTTTGAGCATAGTTCCAAATTGCTCTCCAGAATGGCTGGATGTATTTCACTTGGCAGCAATTCATGTAAGTCTCTCCAGATTCCTGAAATCATCCTACTGGTCCTTTCTTACAGAACAATAATATAACATTCATATAAAGTAATTTATTCAGCCATTCTCCAATTGATGGGCATCCATTCAATATCCAATTTCTAGCCATTACAAAAACAACTGCCACAAAAATTTTTACATATTTTTCCTTCTTTAATATCTCTTTGGGATATAAGCCCAGTAGAAACACTGCTGGATCAAAAGGTACATATAGTTTGATAACTTTTTGAGCATAGTTCCAAATTGTTCTCCAGAATGGTTGGATTTATTCACAATTCCACTAACAATATATCACTGTCCCAGTTTTCCCACATGCCCTCCAAGAATCATCATCATCTTTTCCTGTTATTTTAGCCATTCTGAGAAGTTTGTAGTGGTATCTCAGAGTTGTCTTAATTTGTATTTCTCTGATCAATAATGATTTGGAACACCTTTTTATATGACTAGAAATAATTTCAATTTCTTCATCTGAAAATTGTCTATTCATATACTTTTACCATTTATCAATTGGGCAATGACTTGATTTCTTATAAATTTGAGCCAATCCTCCATATATTTTGGAATGAGGTCCTTATCAGAACCTTTAAATGTATAAATGTTTTCCCAGTTTATTGCTTCCCTTTTAATATTGTCTGCATTCATTTTGATTGTACAAAAATTTTTTAACAATAAAATCATTTTTTTTCCATTTTGTGATCAATAGTTCTTTGCTCACAAATTCCTTCCTCTTTCACAGGTCTGAGAAGCAAACTATCTGATATTCTTCTAATTCATTTATAATCTCATTCTTTATATCTGGATCATGAACCCATTTTGACCTTATTTTGGAATACAGTTTTAATTGTGGGTTAATGCCATTCTAGTTTCCAATTTTCTCAGCAATTTTTTTCAAATAGTGAATTCTTATCCCAAAAGCTGGGGTCTTTGGGCTTGTCAAACACTAGATTGCTATGGTTATTGAATACTTTGTCATGTGAATCTAACCTATTCCACTGATTCAACTAGTCTATTTCTTATAATCTATTTTTTATCTTTTGGCTTTGATGACCACTGTTTTATAAGTTTTAGATTAGGTACTGTTGGCCACATTCACTTCATTTTTTTTATTATTTCCCTTGAAATTCTTGACCTTTTGTTCTTTCAGCTGAATTTTTTTGTCATTTTTTTATAGATCAGTAAAATAGTTTCTTGGGAGTTTGATTGGTATAGCACTAAATAAATAGATTAGGTTGTATTGTCATCTTTATTATATTTGCTTGACCTATCCAAGAGCACTTAATATTTTTCCAATTGTTTAGATCTGACTTTATTTGTGTGGAATGTGTTTTGTAGTTTTGATCATATATTTCCTAAGTGTCCCTTGGCAGATAGATTCTCAATTATTTTATAATATCAACAGTTATTTTAAATGGAACTTTGTATCTCTTGCTGTTGTATTTTGTTAGTGATGTATAAAAATGCTGATGATTTATATGGATTTATTTTGTTTCCTGCAACTTTGCTAAAGTTGTGGATTATTTCTAATAGCTTTTTAGTAGAATCTCTGGGATTCTTTAAGTATAAAATCATATTATCTTCAAAGAGTAAAAATGTGGTTTACGCATTACCTATTCTAATTCATTTAATCTCTTTTTTCATCTTTTATTGCCAAAGCTAGCATTTCTCACATAATATTGAATAGTAATGGTAATAGTGGAAAATATTGTTTTACCCCCAATCTTATGAGGAATGGTTCCAATTTATCCCCATTACATATAATGCTTATTGATGGTTTTGAATAGATTCTACTGACCATTTCAAGGAAAAGTCAATTTATTCCTATACTCTCTAGTGTATTTAATAGGAATGGGTGTTGAGTTTTATCAAAATTTTTTTTTTCTGCATCTATTGAGATAATCACATGTTTTTTGTTAATTTGGTTAATGATATGGTCAATTATGCTAATAGTTTTCCTAATATGTAACCAATCCTGCATTCCTAGTATAAATTCTATTGGTCATGTTTTATTATCCTGGGGATGATTTTCTATAATCTTTTTGCTAATATTTTAGTTAAGATCTTTACATCCCAATGTTCATTATGGAGATTGGTCTATAATTTTCCTTCTCTGTTTTCATCCAACTGGTTAAGGTATCAGTATCATGTCTGTGTCATAAAAATAATTTCGTAGAACTGCTTTGTTCCCTAATTTTCCAATAAATTGGAATATAAATAAATTTCCAATAATTTGGGTTAATTGTCCTTTAAATGTTTAGTAGAATTAATATGTAAATCTGTCTGGTGCTGGGAATTTTTTTAGGGAGTTGATCAATAGCTTATTCTATTTCTTTTTTCTAAGATTGGATTATTTAAGCAATTTTCTTCCTCCTCTGTTAATCTGGGCAACCTATATTTTTGTAGGTAGTCAACCATTTCATTTATGTTAGCAAATTTATTGGCATAAAGTTGGGCAAAGTAACTCCTAATTATAGATCTAGTTTCCTCTTTATTAGTTGAAAGTTCTCCGTTTTCATTTTTAAATCTAAGAATTTGATTTTTCTCTTTTCTTTTTCTAATCAAATTTACCAAAGGTTTATCTATTTTGTTGTTTTTTTTTTTTTTTTTGCAAAGAACCAACTCTTAGTTTTATTTATTAATTCAATAGTTGTTTGTTTTTTTTTTACTTTCAATTTTATAAATCTCTATTTTATTTTTAGAATGTCAAGTTTAGTATTTGATTGGGGGGATTTAATTTGATCCTTTTCTAGGTTTTTTAGTTGCAAGCCCAATTCATTGATCTTCTCTTTCTCTTTTTTTATGCAAGTAAGCCTCTAGGGATATAAAACTTCCCCTTATTACCAGTTTGGCTGCATCCCACAAATTTTGGTATGTTGTCTCATTGTTTTCATTCTCTTGGATGATATTATTAATTTTGCCTAAGATTTGCTGTTTCACCCACTCATTCTTTAGGATGAGAATATTTTGTTTCATTTCCAATTGATATTTGGTTTATTTTCCCCTGGGTTTTATTGAATGTATTTTTATTGCATTGTGATCTGAAAAGAATGCATTAACTATTTCTACCTTTATGAATTTGATTTTGAGGTTCTTATGTCCTAATATATGGTCAATTTTTAGATAGAATCCATGAACTGTACTCCTTTCTGTCTCCATTTGGTTTTCTCCAAAGATCTATCACACCTATCTTTTCTAATATTCCATTTACCTTTTTGATTTCTTTCTTATTTATTTTGTGATTTGATTTATCTAATTCTGAGAGTGAAAGCTTGAGATCTACCACTATTATTGTTTTGCTGTCTATTTCTTCTTGCAGTTATCTTAATTTCCCCTTTTGGAATTTAGGTGCTATATCACTTAGGCCATATATGTTTAATATTGATATTGCTTCATTATCTATGGTACCCTTTAGCAAGGTATTGTTTCCTTCCTTATCTCTTTTAGTTAGATCAATTTTTCATTTTCTTTGATATGAGATCAGGATGGCTATCCCTGTTTTATTTTGTTTCACCAAAAGAATAATAGAGTCTGCTCCAACCTTTTACCTTTACCCTGTATGTATCACTCTGCTTCAGATGTGTTTCTTTTAAAGAAGATGTTGTATGATTCTGGCTTTTAATCCAGTCTGCTATCTGCTTAAATTTTATGGCACAGTTCACCCCATACACAGTTACAGTTAAAACTACTAATTCTGTATTTCCTGCCATTTTATTAACCCCAAATTGTACTTTTCTCTTTCCTTTTCCCATTTCCTCATCCCTAGTATTTTGCTTATGAGTACTACTTGCCTCAAGCAGTTCCCCCCCTTTAGAGACCACTATGTCTAATTTGTCTAATATTTTCTCTTTTAGCCAAGTCTGATCAGAGTAAGATTCACACAATGTTCATCTCCTTACCTTCTTTCCCTCAGATATAAAAGGTTTCCTTTGCCTCTTAGTAAGATGTAATTTCCCTATTTTTACCTCCATGTTTCCCTTTTTCTTGTACAATCCTCTTTCTGCCTCCTTTTTTATATTATAATAGTAAAATCAAATTATACATATACTGTCTATGTATGTCCATAACAGAAATAAAGGTCTCAAGATTTCTTTTTACCTTTTTATGCTTCTCTTGAGTCCTATATTTGGAGGTCACATTTTTTGTTTAGCTTTGGTTTTTTCATCAGAAATAAATGGAATTCACTTATTTCATTGTATGCCCATCTTCTTCCCTAGAAGAAAATGCTCAGTTTAGCTAGGTATTTTATTTTTATTTGCATTCCAAGTTCCTTTGCCTTTCGTAATACCAGATTCCAATTCCTTCGATCCTTTAATGTGGATCCTGAATTATTCTTATTGTGGCTCCTTGGTATTTGAATTGTTTTCTTTCTGACTGCTTGTAATAGTTTTTCCTTGGTCTGATAGTTCTGAAATTTAGCCACAATATTCCTTGGAGTTTTAATTTTGGGGTCTCTTCCAATAGGTGTTAGAAGAATTCTTTCAATGGCTATTTTATCTGATTTTATGATATTGGGGAAGTTCTCTTTGATCATTTCCTGAAAAATAGTATCTATGCTCTTTTCTCATCATGATTTTCAGAGATTCCAATAATCCTTAGATTATCTCTCCTATATCTCCTATATCTATTTTCCAGGTATGTTGTTTTCACAAGCAGGTATTTAACATTTTTTTTTCCTTTTTCCTTTTTTTTTTTTTTTTTTTTTTTTTGGTTTTGCTTGACTGATTCTTGATGTCTCATTGAGACATTCATTTTTGTTCAGTTCTGATTTTTAATGAATTATTTTCTTCATTTATTTATTTTTTTTACTTCTTTTTGTAATTGTCCAATTGAGTTATTAAATGAGTTGTTTTGTTTTATGGGATATTTTTTTTCCATTTCACAAATTTTTGAAACAGTTATTTTCTGTTTCCAATTCACAAATCCTGTTTTCCTGGTTGTTGTTTGCCTTTTCCATTTCACATTTCAGGGAGTTGTTTTCTTTTTCCACTTTATCAAATCTTTCTTTTATGGAGTTTTATGTCTTTTCCACATCCTCTTGCCGAGTTTTCCTTTCCTTATATCATTTTACTTCTAGCTCTCTTTTATGATCCTTTTTAATTTCTTCTAAAAGAGCTTTGTATGGTAGGGACCCAGTTATATCACCTTTTGGGGCTTCATCTGTAGAAAAAATGCTTTTACACAGCCCTGCTAATCACCTCCAAGGCACTTCAAGGGAAGGGGTGGGGAACTCTCTCCCAGAGCTCTCTCTTAGCTCAGGCGCAGGAGCCACTGCATCAATCCAGGCTGGGAGGAAGCTGATAAAGAAATAAATAAACAATTTCCTACCCCAAGGACAGACCCCAAAAGATTTTTAAATATGAGTAAAAAGCAAAGAAGAACCATCAATTCTTTCTGCACAGAGAAAGAGGGGGTATCCAATCCCGAGGAAGTTAACAGTAGAGAGTCAGAAGATAACAGCCTAAAGGGGAATGATATGTGCCCCCCATCACATAACTGTCTCCTAGAAGAGATTATTAAAAAGTTAAGAGAGTTTGAAGAAAAATGGGGAAAGCTATGATAGAGAATAACAACGTTCTGAAATTGGAGTTGGAAAAAATAAAGAATTCACAGGAGATGCAGGGTAACAAAATTTGTGAATTAGAAAAGGTTAAAAAATCACAGGAAAGTAGTATTTCTGAATTGGAAAAGATAAAACAATCTCAAGACAGTAGGATTTCTGAATTGGAAAAGATAAAAAAAGTCTCAAAAAATAGGATTTCTGAATTGGAAAAAGAAAATAATTCTCCAAAAAAAAAAAAAATTAGGGAAATGGAAAAAAATTCAGTAGAGCAAAATAATTCATTTAAAAACACAATTGGGCATATACAAAAGAAGTAAAACCTGTGAATGAAGAAAATAACTCATTAAAATTCAGGATGGAACAAATAGAAATGAATGATTCATTGAGAAACCAAGAATCAGTCAAACAAACAAAAAAAAAAAATGAAAAGTTGGAGAATAACGTCAAATACTTACTGGGAAAATCTATAGACCTGGAAAATAGATCTAGGAGAGATAATCTGAGGATCATTGGACTTCCCAAAAACTATGAACAAAAAAAGAGGCTAGATTCTATTTTACAGGAAATCATCAAAGAGAACTGTCCAGAGATAATAGAAACAGAAGGGAAAGTAGATGTGGAAAGAATTCATCGAATTCCTTCTGAAATAGACCCTAAAAAAAGAACACCATGGAATATTGTGGCTAAGCTGCAGAATTACCACACAAAGGAGAAAATCTTGCAAGCAGCTAGAAAAACACAATTTAAATACCGAGGCGCCACAATAAGGATCACTCAAGATGTAGCTGCCTCCACATTAAAAGATCAAAGGACCTGGAACCTGATATTCCAAAAGGCAAAAGATGAAGGATTGCAACCAAGAATAAACTACCCAGCTAAGTTTAGCATTTATTCCATAGAAGAAGATGGTCATTCAATGAAATAGAGGAATACCATATGTTTCTAAGAAAAAAACCAGACTCAAACAAAAAATTGGATCTACATCCACAAGACTGAAGAGAAACAGAAAAAGGTACACAGAACCCTTGAGCACTCTATCTCTGTTGTGGATATATAGAAAGTCCACATGGATAATTTGATTTTACTGATATAAAAAGGGGGGTGTAGTAAAGGAAAGGGGGTAGTATCAGAAAAAGGGGAAGGAGTGATAAAAAAAGGGAAACTACATCCCAGGAAGATGCATAGAAAATATACCATATCTGCGGGAATTTAGAGAGGGGAAGAAACATTGTGTGAATCTTACTCTCATCAGAAGAGGCTCAAAGAGTAAATAATTGACATATTTGTTTTTCAGAGAATTCTCTCTCACCTCATTAAAAGAGGGGAGAGGAAAAGGGAAAAGGAAAAGGAGAATAAGGGAAGGGACTTGGAGGGAGGGGGGAGGGATACTAAAAAAAGGGAGTGCTGCGTGTCACAAGTGGGGTCTATAAATAAAATATCGGGAAAGGGGTTCAGGGGGGTCAAGGGAAAAAGCATAATCTGGGGATAATATGATGGCAGGAAATACAGAATTAGTAATTTTAACTGTAAATGTGAATGGGATGAATGCTCCCATCAAACAGAGACAGATAGCAGACTGGATCAAAAATCAATATGTTGTTTACAGGAAACACACTTAAAGCAGGGAGATACATACTGAGTAAAGATAAAAGGTTGGAGCAGAATCTATTATGCTTCAGGTAAAGCCAAAAAAGCAGGGGTAGCTATCCTTATCTCTGATCAAGCAAAAGCAGAAGTTGATCTAATTAAAAGAGATAAGGAAGGAAACTATATCCTGCCGAAATGTAGCATAAATAATGAAGCCATATCAATACTAAAAATATATGCACCAAGTGGTATAGCATCTAACTTTCTAAAGGAAAAGTTAAGAGAATTGCAAGAAGAAGTAGACAGTAAAACTATATTAGTGGGAGATCTCAACCTTGCACTCTCAGATTTAGACAAATCAAACGATTAAACAAATAAGAAAGAAAGTAAATAGAACATTAGAAAAACTAGGTATGATAGACCTTTGGAGAGAACTGAATGGCAATAGAAAGGAATATACTTTCTTCTCAGCAGTTCATGAATCCTATACAAAAATGACCATATATTAGGACATAAAGATCTCAAAATTAAATGTAGGAAGGCAGAAATAATAAATGCCTTCTTCTCAGATCACAATGCAATAAAAGCTACATTCAGTAAGAAATTGGGGGTAATTAGACCAAAAACTAATTGGATACTGAATAAGCTCATCTTAAAGAATGACTGGGTGAAACAGCAAATTATAGAAAAAATTAATAATTTCACCCAAGATAATGATAATGATGAGACATCATATCAAAATCTGTGGGATACAGCTAAAGCGGTAATAAGGGGAAATTTTATATCTTTAGAGGCTTGTTTGAAGAAAATAGAGAAAGAGTAGATTAACGAATTGGGCCTGCAACTTAAAAAGCTAGAAAAATACCAAATTAAAAACCCCCAACCAAATATTAAACTTGAAATACAAAAAGTAAAAGGAGAAATCAATAATATTGAAAGTAAAAAAACTATTGAATTAATAAATAAAACCAAGAGTTGGTTTTATGAAAAAGCCAATAAAATAGATAAACCTTTGGTAAATCTGATCAGAAAAAAGGAAAGAGGAAAATCAAATTGTTAGTCTTACAAATGAAAAGGAGGATCTTTCCACCAATGAAGAGGAAATTAGAGAAATAATAAGGAGTTACTTTGCCCAACTTTATGCCAATAAATTTGATAACTTAAGTGAAATGGATGACTTTCTCCAAAAACATAGGCTTCCTAGATTAACAGAGGAGGAGACAAATTACTTAAATAGTCCCATTTCAGAAAAAGAAATAGAACAAGCTATTAATCAACTCCCCAAGAAAAAATCCCCAGGATCAGATGGATTTACATGTGAATTCTACCAAACATTTAAAGAACAATTAGCCCAAATGTTATATAAATTATTTGAAAAAATAGGGATTGAAGGAGTCCTACCAAATTCCTTCTATGACACAGACATGGTACTGATACCTAAACCAGGTCAATCGAAAACTGAGAAAGAAAATTATAGACCAATTTCCTTAATGAATATTGATGCTAAAATCTTTTTTTTATTATATATATATATATATATATATATATATATATTTTATAATATTATCCCTTGTATTCATTTTTCCAAATTACCCCCCCTCCCTCCATTCCCTCCCCCCGACGACAGGCAATACCATACATTTTACATGTGTTACAATATAGTCTAGATACAATACATGTGTGTGAATATCATTTTCTTGTTGCACAATAAACATTAGAATCCGAAGGTACATGCAACCTGGGCAGACAGATATTAGTGCTAACAATTTTCATTCCCCTCCCAGTGTTTCTTCTCTGGGTGTAGCTACCTCTGTCCATCATTGATCAACTGGAAGTGAGTTGGATCTTCTTTATGTTGAAGATTTCCACTTCCATCAGAATACATCCTCATACAGTATTGTTGTTAAAGTGTACAGTGATCTTCTGGTTCTGCTCATTTCACTCAGCATCAGTTGATTTAAGTCTCTCCAGGCCTCTCTATATTCCTCCTGCTGGTCATTTCTTACCGAGCAATAATATTCCATAACCTTCATATACCACAATTTACCCAACCATTCTCCAACTGATGGACATCCATTCATCCTCCAGTTTCTAGCTACAACAAAAAGAGCTGCCACAAACATTTTGGCACATATATGTCTCTTTCTGCTCTTTAGTATTTCTTTGGGATATAATCCCAGTAGTAGCGCTGCTGGGTCAAAGGGTATGCACAGTTTGATAACTTTTTGGGCATAATTCCAGATTGCTCTCCAGAATGGCTGGATTCTTTCACAACTCCACCAGCAATGTATTAGTGTCCCAATTTCCCCACATCCCCTCCAACATTTGTCATTATTTGTTCCTGTCATCTTAGCCAATCTGACAGGTGTGTAGTGGTATCTCAGAGTGGTCTTAATTTGCATTTCTCTGATCAGTAGTGATTTGGAACACTCTTTCATGTGAGTGGATATAGTTTCAATTTCTTCCTCTGAGAATTGTCTGTTCATATCCTTTGACCATTTATCAATTGGAGAATGGTTCGGTTTCTTATAAATTAGGGTCAGTTCTCTATATATTTTGGAAATGAGACCTTTGTCAGAACCTTTGTTTTTAAAAATATTTTCCCAATTTGTTACTTCCCTTCTAATCTTGTTTGCATTAGTATTATTTGTACAGAAACTTTTTAGTTTGATGTAATCAAAATCTTCTATTTTGTGATCAATAATGATCTCTAGTTCTCCTCTGGTCATAAATTCCTTCCTCCTCCACAAGTCTGAGAGGTAGATTATCCTCTGTTGATGCTAAAATCTTAAATAAGATATTAACAAAAAGACTTCAGAAAATCATCTCCAGGATAATACACTATGATCAAGTAGGATTTATACCAGGAACGCAGAGCTGGTTTAATATTAGGAAAACTATTAATATAATTGACCATATTAATAATAAAATTAATAAAAACCATTTGATCATCTCAATAGATGCAGAAAAAGCATTTGATAAAATCCAACATCCATTCCTACTAAAAAACCTTGAGAGTGTAGGAATAAATGGACTATTCCTTAGAATAATCAGGAGCATATATTTAAGACCGTCAGTAAGCATAATATGCAATAGAAATAAACTGTAACCTTTCCCAGTAAGATCAGGAGTGAAACAAGGTTGCCCACTATCACCATTACTATTCAAAATAGTACTAGAAACACTAGCCTCGGCAATAAGAGCCGAGAAAGAGATTCAAGGAATTAGAGTAGGAAATGAGGAAATCAAACTGTCACTTTTTTGCAGATGACATGATGGTATACTTAGAGAACCCCAAAGACTCTGCTAAATAGCTATTAGAAATAATTCAGAATTTTAGCAAAGTGGCAGGATACAAAATAAATCCACATAAATCCTCAGCATTCTTATATATCACCAACAAAATGCAACAGCAAGAGATACAAAGAGAAATTCCATTCCAAACAAATGATGAGAGTATAAAGTATTTGGGAATCCATCTACCAAAGAATAGTCAGGAATTATATGAGAAAAATTACAAAACACTTGCCACAAAAATAAAGTCAGATTTAAATAATTGGAAAGACATTCAGTTCTCTTGGATAGGCCGAGCGAATATAATAAAGATGAAAATACTCCCCAAACTAACCTATTTATTTAGTGCTATACCAATCAGACTCCCAAGAAACTATTTCAATGACCTAGAAAATATAACAACAAAATTCATATGGAAGAATAAAAGGTCGAGAATTGCTAGGGAACTAATGAAAAAAAAAAAAAAAGTCAGAGGAAGGTGTTCTAAGTGTACCTGATCTAAAGCTATATTATATAGCAACAGTCACCAAAACCATTTGGTATTGGCTAAGAAATAGACCTATAGATCAATGGAACAGATTAGATACAAAGGACAAAAAAGGGTACATCTATAGCAATCTAATCTTTGACAAACCCAAAGATACCAACATTAGGGATAAAAATTCATTATTTGGAAAAAACTGTTGGGAAAACTGGAAATTAGTATGGCAGAAATTAGATATGGATCCACACTTAACACCATATACCAAGAGAAGATCAAAATGGGTCCATGATTTAGGCATAAAGAATGAGATAATAAATAGATTAGAGAAACAGAGAATAGTCTACCTCTCAGACCTGTGGAGGAGAAAGGAATTTATGACCAGAGGAGAACTAGAGATCATTATTGATCACAAAATAGAATATTTTGATTACATCAAACTAAAAAGTTTCTGTACAAACAATACTAATGCAAAGAAGAAGGGAAGTAACAAATTGAGAAAATATTTTTAAAGTTAAAGGTTCTGACAAAGGTCTCATTTCCAAAATATATAGAGAACTGACCCTAATTTATAAGAAATCAAACCATTCTCCAATTATCAAATCCAATGGTCAAAGGATATGTACAGACAATTCTCAGGTGATGAAATTGAAACTATATCCACTCATATGAAAGAGTGTTCCAAATCACTACTGATCAGAGAAATGCAAATTAAGACAACTCTGAGATACCACTACACACCTGTCAGATTGGCTAAGATGACAGGAACAAATAATGATGAATGTTGGAGGGGATGTGGGAAAACTGGGACACTGATACATTGTTGGTGGAGTTGTGAAAGAATCCAGCCATTCTGGAGAGCAATTTGGAACTATGCCCAAAAAGTTATCAAACTGTGCATACCCTTTGACCCAGCATTGCTGCTATTGGGCTTATATCCCAAAGAAATACTAAAGAGAGGAAAGAGACCTGTATGTGCCAAAATGTTTGTGGCAACTCTTTTTGTTGTAGCTAGAAACTGGAAGATGAATGGTTGTCCATCAATTGGAGAATGGTTGGGTAAATTATGGTATATGAAGGTTATGGAATATTATTGCTCTGTAAGAAATCACCAGCAGGAGGAATACAGAGAGCCTTGGAGAGATTTACATCAACTGATGCTGAGTGAAATGAATAGAACCCAAAGATCTCTGTACATTTCAATGTTGTATGAAGATGTATTCTGATGGAAGTGGATATCTTCAAAATAAAGAAGATCCAACTCACTTCCAGTTGATCAATGAAGGACAGAAATAACTACACCCAGAGAAGGAACACTGGGAAATGAATGTAAATTGTTAGCACTACTGTCTATCTACCCAGGTTACTTATACCTTTGGAATCTAATACTTAATGTGTAACAAGAAAATGATATTTACACACATATATTGTATCTAGATTATATTGTAACATATAAAATGTATGGGATTGCCTGTCATCCAGGGGCGAGGGAGTGGAGGGAGGGGAGGGATAATTTGGAAAAATGAATACAAGGGATAATATTATATAAAAATTACTCATGCATATATATATATATATATATATATATACTGTGGAAAAATATTCTAAAAAAAAGAAATGCTAAAGAAAAACTGCTTTTAGTCTCTTCAAGGTTTGAAATCTGTTTTCTTTCACTATAGAAGCTGAACATAGTGATCACCTTGCCTCTTTACTCATTAAAAAAAAAAATTGGGATCTGCTTTTAGGGCATGAAGGTTCTAAGCTTCCCCTACACACCTTGAAGTGACAGCAGCTGCAAAACTGGCTGCTCTAGGATTGTGTTGAGTCAATCCAAGTACTGGGTGGATGTGGCCAGGTTCCATGAGATTCTGGCTCTTTGGGGTATACTCTTAACTCTTTGCGATTATGCTGGATGTTTTATAACTTTTCTGCTGACATGCTTGTAACCATGGCAGAGTAGCCAACACTATTGTAAAGTGTTCCCTGTAGCTTCTCTGCCCGACAGATTCTGCACCCCACCCCAGGTCTACTTAGCATGTGCTGGCTTCCCTATTTGCACCTAACCACCTCCTGTGCCTGACCAAAACAGACCTTTTCTGGTGATCTTTGAAAGTATCTTCTGGTAATGTACTGCACTCTCAATATTCGAGACTTCTCTCAGTCTAATACTTTTTCAGAGGCTGAATTTCTCATTTAGTTTGAAGGTAGTAGGGGATCTCAGAAAGAAGTGTGTATCCTCTCCATCATCTTAGCTCTGCACACCCTGGTGCTTTTGTTATTTGAAGTGTTAAGCACAATTTTAAAACTCTAAAGGGATACAAGGAAGTACAGAATTTTTGCAAATAAAGTTTTATTTCTTCATATTTCTGGTTAGTTTGCTTTAATTTTTTTTCATTTTCAACATAGAATTTTTTCTAGAAAGCATATAGTCTAATATGAATTGAGCACATATGTGAATTTTGCCTTTCTCTGACATTTGCTCCATGTCCTCCGAAGTTATTATAGAGATAACCTCATCATCTTGCAATATCTCAACAGTCTTCAAACTTTGTTTCATCATCATCCTCTATCCCTCCAATTACTTCTCTCTCTCTCTCTCTTTCCCATATCCTTCCCTAGATAACAATATATGTTAAATAGATACAATTATTTTATATGTGTTTCCACATTTATCATGCTCCACAAGAAAAACCAGATCATAAAGGAAAAAATGAGAAAGAAAACAAAATGCAAACAAACAACAACAAAAAGTGAAAATGCTATACTGTGATCCACACTCAATACCCAGAGTACTATGTCTGTATGCAGATGACTTTTTAAAATTAATTTTATAATTATAACTTTTTTTGACAGTACATATGTTTGGGTAATTTTTTACAACTTTATCCTTCTCACTCCCTTCTGTTCCGAATTTTCCCCTCCTTTCCTCCACCATCTCCCCTAGATGGCAGGCATTCTCATACATGTTAAATATGTTATAGTATAACCTAGATACAATATATTTATGCAGAAACAATTTTTGTTGTTGTTGCACAGGAAGAATTGGATTCAGAAGGTAAAAATAACCTGGGAAGAAAAACAAAAAATGCAAACAGTTTATACTCATTTCCCAGTATTCCTTCTCTGGGTATAGTTGATTCTTTCCATCATTGATCAATTGGAACTGAATTAGTTCTTCTCTTTGTCTAAGTTATCCTCTTCCATCAGAATACACCCTCATAGAGTATTGTTGTTGTATTATAAAATGATTTCCTGGTTCTGTTCATTTCGCTCAGCATCAATTCATGTAAGTCTCTCCAAGCCTCTCTGTATTCATCCTGCTGATCATTTCTTACAGAACACTAATTTTCCATAACATTCATATACCATAATTTAGTCAACCATTCTCCAATTGATGGGCATTATTCATTTTCCAGTTTCTAGCCACTACGAAAAGAGCTGTCACAAACATTTTGGCACATACAGATCCCTTTCCCTTCTTTAGTATTTCTTTGTGATATAAGCCCAGTACTAGCACTGCTGAATCAAAGGATATGCACAGTTTGATAACTTTTTGGGCCTAATTCCAGATTGCTCTCCAGAATGGTTGGATTCTTTCACAACTCCACCAACAATGCATCAATGACCCAGTTTTCCTGCATCCCCTCCATCATTCATCATTATTTTTTCCTGTCATCTTAGTCAATTTGACAGGTGTGCAGTGGTATCTCAGAGCTGTCTTAATTTGCATTTCTCTGATAAATAGTGATTTGGAACACTCTTTCATATGAGTGGATATAGTTTCAATTTCATCATCTGAAAATTGTTCATATCTTTTGACCATTTATCAATTGGAGAATGGTTTGATTTCTTATAAATTAGAGTCAATTCTCTGCATATTTTGGAGATGAGGCCTTTATCAGAACCTTTAACTGTAAACATGTTTTCCCAATTTGTTACTTCCCTTCTTATCTTGTTTGCATTAGTTTTGTTTGTACAAAAGCTTTTTAATTTGAAGTAATCAAAATTTTCTATTTTGTGATCAATAATGATATCTAGTTCTCCTTTGGTCACAAATTCCTTCCTCTTCCACAAGTGTGAGAGGTAAACTATCCTGTGTTCCTTTAATTTATTTATGATATCGTTCTTTATGCCTAAATCATGGACCCATTTAAATCTTATCTTAGTATGTGGTGTTAAGTCCTGAAAGATGCTAGTTTTGGGGGGTTTTATTCTTTACCTCCTGTGTTTGTAGCTTCACTGCTGATCCTGGCTTGCTGCCAAAACAGAATATCCACACTGAGGTAAAGGTAATTCTGAAGAAATGGCAGAGATAGCCCCTCGGGTCTTCACAGTGTGAGCTTCCTCACTCTTGCTACTTGCCCTCAGCCTGTGTCTGATCTGTTCGTTCGCACCCCAGAACAAAAACAGACCTTTTCTGGTGAATTCCAAGATGTCTCCTTCTGGTAATTATTTGTGGGTTTTTTCCCAGTCAAGCATTAATTCCGAGGTTTATCATGAAACAAATTCTGAGAGAAAACTTGGAGCTCAAGCAGCTGTGTGCCTCCTTTCTGCCATTTTGGCTGGAAAACTCAGATGACTCTTTCTATAACAAGACTATTGAAATTGGCCTAAATCATCTTATTATTGAAGAGGACCACATCTATCAGAATTTATCATCAGATAATCCTGTTGTTTCTGTGTACAATGTTCTGTTGGTTCTACTCACTTCACTTAGCATCAGTTTGTGTAAGTCTTTCCAAGTCTTTCTGAAGTCATCCTGTTGATCATTTCTTATAGAATATTAATGTTCCATAGCATTCATATACCACAACTTATTTAATCATTCTCCAAGTGATGGCCATCCACTCAGTTTCCAGGTCCTTGCCACTACAAAAAGGATTGCTACAAACATTTTTTTCCTACCTGTGGGTCCTTTTCCCTTTTCTGTGATCTCTTTGGGGTACAGGCCCAGCAGAGACACTGTGGCATCAAAGGGTATGCACAGTTTGATAGTGCCTTTGGCATCATTCCAAATTGCTCTATAAATGGCTGTATCAGTTCACAACTCCACCAAATAATGCATTAGTGTCCCATTTTTCGCATATCCCCTCCAACATTCATCATTATTTTTTTCTGTCATCTTAGCCAATTTGAGAGTTGTCTAGTGGTACCTCAGAGTTGTCTTAATTTGCATTTCTTTGATCAATATTTATTTAAAGTATTTTTCATATGACTAGACATGGTTTAATTTCTACATCTGAAAATTGTCCATATCCTTTGGCCATTTATCAATTGGAGAATAGTTTGTATTCTTATACATTTGAGTCAATTCTCTATATATTTTATAAATGAAACTTTTATCAGAAGCCTTGGATGTAAATTATTCCCCCAATTTTCTACTTCCCTTCTAATCTTGTTTTTTGTTTGTATAAAAACTGTTTTTGTTTTGTTTTGTTTGTACACAATTGTCAAAATGATGCATTTTTCATGTACTCTAGTTTTTCTTTGGCCACAAATTCTTCTCCACATATCTCAGAAGTAGACTATCTGTTGCTCTTCTAATTTACTTATAGTATCACTCTTTGTATGTAAATCATGAACCAATTTTAACCTTATCTTGGTAAAGGGGTTTATGTATGGGTCAATATCTAGTTTCCGTCATAATAATTTCCAATCCTCTCAGAAATTTTTTTTCAAACACTGAATTCTTATCCTGATATTTTGGGGAGTTTATCAAACACCAGATTACAATAGTATTTAACTGGTGTGTCTTGTGAACCTAACCTATCCCACTGATCAACTATATTACTTAGCCAGTACCAAATGGTTTTGATGACTGCTGCTTTATAATATATTTTTAAGTCTGCTACAGCTAGGCCACCTTCAATTTGCATTTTTCATTAATTCTCTTGACATTCTTAACCATTTGTTCTTCTAGATAAACTTTTTAATTTTTTCTATCTCTGTAAATTAATTTTTCAAAGTTTGATTGGTATAGCACTGATTGAGCAGATTAACTTATGTAGAATTGTCATTTTTATTATAATAGTTTGGCCAATCCAAGAGCCTTGATATTTTTCCAGTTAATTAGATATGACTTCATTTGTATGGAAACTATTTTGTAAATGTGTTCATATAGTTCCTCACTTTGGTTTGGCAGGTAGATTCCCAAATATTTTATATTATCTACATTTCTTTTTTTTTAACTGAAGTGTGGCTTCCTTGTCTCTGAGCATTAGCTGAAACTAACAAAAAGGTCCTAAAAAGTGCAAGGACACATAAAGGAATGGAGGGAACATTGCCCCGTGTTTCCTTAAACAAAGTCCCTATTCACTCTTCTTATGTTCATGCTCACATATCTAACAAGTGAATTCATAGTGACTCATATTGACTCATTATGCCGCATTAGTCTCTTAAATCAATTCTTTGAATCTACTAATGCTTGTTCCAAGTGTCTAATATGAAGTAATGCACCCTGTGGGTGCTTAATAAATGTTTCTTAACAGATGAACTGACCATTTGTTCAACTTTCTGGGGGCTTTTATTAATCCTAATGCTAACCTCCAAAGTGATAGTCATCACACCATTTTTGGTGTCACTTTCAACCTTAATGAGTTTGCTTTCTCATTATTGATGAAAATATTAAATAAGTCTGGGCTCAGATCCAACTCTGTGCTATATTCTTTTAGTTGGTATTGTATCATTTGAAACTGCATAGGAAGAATTACTTTCTTGCCAGTTATGCACTCACCTACCCATTATAACATACTCCATATTTTCCAATTTTATTTATTAGTGCTCTATTTTATAATGGCAAATCAAAAGCCTTCCTAAAGTTAATATACTGTGTATGAAGATATTGTCTTCTTTTCCTTCCATATATCAGGTTCACATAATTAACAATGAAGGAATTGTGTCAAGGTATATTCCTGGCCCAGAAATATAGGCTGTCACCTTTCTGGGCTTACATTAGATCATAGGGAATACTTTCTTTGTCAGGTGGTTGATGGAAAGTATAGATTTCCCCACATTAAGAAAAGACTGAAAGGTCATTTAAAGTAGTTTTGCAGAAGGATAAGCCTTCTAGGACCTTTTGTTTTTTAACCTGATTTTAGAGATCAAGTCTTTATCTAGACCAGCTTGAAAGTGTAATAGCCACTCATGCTCTCCATCGATATTGATTAGCCTGGAAATTTTTATTTCTCTTTTCTTAACCTGTGCTAATTTTTCTCTTCTTACACAGTGGTGTACTGGTGGTATACTTTGTATTGATTTCCATCAGTTTTAGCTAGATTGTTCCTCCGAACTCCCAAACTCAAGCAATCCACCAGTATGAACTTCCTCTAGTAGCAGTGATCATAGGCCTACCCTGCTACCCTCAGCCTTCTGAAAATGTGTAGATTAATATCAGGCCAGCAATAAAGCTATTACAAATGAAGAGAGCTGCTATGAAGAACTTTTCAGAGATAGAAGATAGAGACAGAAACAGAGAGAATTCAGTGATGACTATTTACCAAGCACTTTGATAGAACTTGGGGATAGAAACAGGAGGAAAAAAATATTCCCTCTCCTCAGAGAGGTTATATTCTAATGAACAGCAAGGATAGTGCCAAAAGTAATGTGAGGACCTGGGCAGTAGTGTAGGATAAAACGATGACCTTTCATAGCTTGAGCTGTCAGAGCTTTAACTGGCACATTTTTCCATTTAAATAATTATCTTCTTGGCAAGAATGTGCTCTCACTGGGACCATGTTCCCTAATGCCTACCTAGCTTTGTCTCATTAATGCCTGGTGAACTGGTATTACTTAACCTTAAGAATTTCTTGCCCTCTTCAAATCTTGCTTATTTGCTGCCTATGCTTTCATGATGGGTTTTGTTTCCAGATGGAGTAAGATAATTTTTTTATTGAATTCTGATAGAGTGAAGGAGTGTTTGCTTTAAATAAGGAATCAAATTGTACAGAAGGATGAAAGAGAAAATAGATGTACTAATAATCCTTGATTTAAACATAAAAGCCTATGGTCAAGCTCTCCATCTCTGTGTCTGTCTCTTTGTTTCTTTTTGCCTCTCTCTCTCTGTCTCTCTATGTTCCTGTCCCTGTCCCTGTCTCTGTCTCTGTCTGTCTATTTCTCTGTCCTCTCTCCCCACAATGGGGAGACTCAACAGCATTGATTAAGCACCTACAGATGAAAGACTACAGACTTCTTTTTTAGTCTGCTCCCTTAGCATGTCTCATCAGTTCTTGTCTTTCTCTTTCTCTCGAAAATAGGCAAATGCCTTAAAATAAGCAGCTGCTCTTATCATTTCTAAATCACTATGAAGCAAAGGAAGGCAGGGCTTTAGAGATTTCTGGGAATTCTCCATCTCAATTCACTGACTTGAGGTAAGGAGCATTTCCATTCATATTTTAACTATCTGTGTATAATTTATCTCCATGAGAAAACTCTTTATGGTCCTAGGGATAGATAGCATGTTCCTAACCTAAAATTATTATCTGTCAATATGCAGGTGATACTTGAGCCAAACTTCAAAGGAAGATAACAATTTAGAAATGTAGATTAGAGGTGGAAGCTCATTTTATATACATAGCATATATGAAAAGTTGAGTTTTGGAAGTATCTAATGATTGGGTTTGGCTAGGATATATGGGATTGGGGGTCATGGGGGAGTTGTGAAGTAAGCCAATAAAGCAGGCTTAGTCCATAATAAGAAAGGATCTGAATGCCATATTAATAAGTTTGTGATTTATCTTTGGGGATAGCAGAAGATTTAAAATTAAGGAATTATCAGCCAGGCCTATGTATCAGGGGACTTTTATTTTGGCAACTGTGTGAATTTTCATTAGAGAAAAGACTGACTGAAATCAGGGAAACAAAATATCAAGATATTGTACTAGCTCTTTAATATTTCCCTCTCTATAGACTTTTTCAGCCTACAAACATTTTCGTGTCTCTCATATGATAAAACAAAATAAAATAAACAAAAAGTTCTTACCTAAATCCTGCTAATTCCTTGGGCTACCATCCGTTATTTTTTTCTCCCTTTTAAATTAAACTTCTTGAAAAGTAGTTTGTATTTGCTGCTTTTAGGTCTTCATCCTTTCATTTCTTCCTTCTGGCCTTTCTATATTGTTTTGATCCTTTTTATTCTATTGAAATATAATGATCAAACAAAATCTATAGTAATATATGTTGCTAAAAAGGGCATCTTGTTTCAGGTTCTAACTTTAACTGTTATGAGACTGAACTTACCTGTTTCTACTCACTCTTGCTATTCCTTCTTTATTCCTTTATATAGTTCCTTTTCTTTCTTTAATCTCTTTAATTTTTGGCCTTATCTAGAATTTCTATCATATGCCTTGATTTCTTCTGCCTTAGTAATGGTTTTACTCACTACAACTATTCAAATGACCTCATATTTATGTCTGATACCTCAACATTTCTTCTGACTTTTGAACAGATATTTTCACTTAGCTACTGGGAAACTCTGCCTACGTAACCTAAGAACACCTCAAGCTCAGCATATCTTCAAAGTAAAATTCCAATACCATTCTGTACAAACTGCTCTTCTTCCCAACTTTCCTATTTCTGTTCTAGTCTAAACTGCTCCACTGTCTGACACATTCACTGTCATAAAATCACTACTATCTCTAATTTATGACTTCATTTTATCTTCCCTTTGTATAAGGTTGACAATTTCTGATATGTAAGTAAGAATTTTTAAGGCTTTTTCTTTTTTAACATTGATTTACAAAAAAAAAGCAAATTGGACACAAGAGAACTCTTTTTCTGAACCTGTTTTCTCTTTGCATATGCTTCTTATATTTCAAATGCAATCCCATTTTTCTATCCTATTACACATATAGATGTGTGTGCATATATGTATGTATGTATACATACACACATATATATGCACGTGTGTATATATATATATATATATATATATATATATATATATATAACTTGGAATTTTTAAATGCAGGGATTTAAAATATTATAACAGTACTTTACATATATTTTATCCTTATAATAATCCAATGAGATAGGTAATATTTAGCTTTTTAAACAGGGTCCATGCCTCCAAGTCTCTTCCAATCTATATAATTCCAAGAGGCTTTCAACTGACTTTTCAGCCGAGTAGTAAAGGTTTCTAGAATGTGACCTTAACCACATTTTCATCATCACCTTTACTACTCCCTGCATGTAAATGCAAACTTCATAAAAACTAGGTTACTTTTCATTTCTCAAACACAACCTTCATTTACCTGTTTTCTATACTGAGGTCTTAACAGAAACCAATTCTTTCTCAATAAAGTCACTTCTTACCATATTCATTGAATATAATTCTTTGTTCCTCTCTTAATTCACTTCTGTATTCTGTCTTGTATAATGGGTATTTATATATCTATCTTATCTTAATTAATCTATTAACATAATATTTTGGCAGGCATATTTAATAGGATATAATAACTATTTATTATTTGTATATCTCTTAGTGCCTGATGTCTTACAGGTGGTAAAACACCAACCTTTTGTACTCATTATTCAAAAATTAAATGATTTGAAAATCCATGTGTCAATTTTCTATTTGTCACTATTTTTTGAATTCTGAAACTTAAGCTGACACTTATGATTTCTGAGCACTTTAATTTTTCCTCTTGAAAGTTAGTACTAGTGTCTCCTTTCTTCACTGGTATCATATTAACTAATCATTCTTCATTTATTAGAGTTCAAGACAGTACTCAGAAAAAAAAATCTTTAAGAACATTTAAAAATCATTTAAGAGCTATACATTTAAGCTATAAAAGCCCACCAATTTTAGAATATTACTTTAGGATCTATATCCTAACATATAATAACACTAAAGAATAATGGTAGCAATGGACCTTTTTTTGGAAAAAATAGTATATAATTATTTCTGTAAAATATACTTATTACACATAATTCTTATAGTATGTAAATTCAGATCTTGTGAAATAAATATGGCTAACACTCGCTTTATATGTGTATGTATATATATATATATATATATATATATATATACATTACTTAATATATGTGGATGGTGAATATGCATATTTTTAATTTCTTATATATTGGAAGATATTAATGTCTTGAAAATGCTAGGATATATATAGCTCATTGTTTGCAGGGGAAAATAGTTTCTTTTGGATCTGTAGCATCAAGGCCAAATTCCTACTGCCTCAGATTAAGATATACAAGTAGACAATGCATTTATAAGATATCACAGACATTCCCTACAGATGCATAAAATATGAGGATAAGAATTCAATAAGAAGAGGTATCGTACTAGATAATATTTGTGGAAATGCAGTGTTTTCACTGATACTATTCATGCTATATTTTTATGACTCATAGATTGCAATCTCAGAATAAAAAATAACCTAAAAGTCCATGGAAGCACCCATTTATAGTGGATGGAAGAAGATTACTAATAATAACCTGTGACTCATAAGCTATATAATAGATAGCATTTAGGACTTATATGACTAGAAAAAATGTGGATTGATTTTAAAAGGGGAATGAGAGTTGGGCACGAGTGAAAGAGAAAGGGGAATAATATAGTAGCCCTAGATTTTAATATTACATAAAGAAGCCTCTAGTATATACTTAGCAAATATATAGAATGTTGGGGAACACATATTTATTAACTACTTATACTTTGCCAGGAACTTTGCTGAGTACTTTGCAAATATCATTTGTTCATGCTAACTCATGAATAAGAATAGTAAGGTATTGGAAGATGGAGGTTAATAAGGTTCAATGAAAATCCTGATGAAATCATTGATTTATTAAAGTTTCAAAGCAAAACAGTGATTTTATCTTACTGTAGTGTCTAATGCTTTATTTTAAAATATATGTAGCATATTTAAATATTGGATTGAATTCAATATATTTAAAACATTGGCTTAATTAATATATTTATTAACAATCAATAATTAACAAACATAATACATTTATTAAATATTTATATATTATAAAATATGTATTTTAAAAGGTTCTTTCTTTCAATATTTAGTTTCTATTTTCTAGAAAAAAAATTGTGGCGTGATCTTGATATATGCAACTAAAAAGGAATTTGTCCTAATTAATTTGTCCAACTTACATTAATACTTGGCAATTTAGAATAATTATATGTTGAACAAAATTTTGAGTACAAATATTTCTATCTATACATTGAAAAGTATAATAATAATAACGAAATAAAAACAGTGCCTTGTCACTTTCCTTAGGGACATACTTGGCAATAATAATTTCACATACATCTTTCATTATATACAGGATCTTTGTGAGCACAAAATCAAAGTTTTTCCTTGGAAACCATGGTCTCATTTATTTAGCTTCCAAATGTAACTAAAGTAAGAGCTATTATTGGTAAGTAAAAGCAAATCAAAGTGCTCTCGGTGATACTTTGGCACAGTCCAGGAGAAAAAGCCCTTACTCCCAGAAACAAGAGGACCTGGATTCAAGTCAATATCTATATGTTCCTTAGTGGCCCATATGGCTTTTTTTTTTCCTGAGGCAATTGAGGTTAAGTGACTTGCCCAGGGTCACAGAGCTGGGAAGTGTTAAGTGTCAGGGGTTACATTTGAACTCAGGTCCTCCTGACTTCAGGGCTGTGAAGTCCTGTGCTATCCACACACACAGGATCCACTGTGCTATCTAGGTGTGAGAGAAAAAAGTGATAAAACAAAATCTGAAGAATCATAGTCCAAAGAATAGTCATTCTGATTAGAAAATAATCAAAGAATCCTTAGTATAAAAATAGAAAGAAACAGTCAAAATATAATAAGTTCAGATTTAGAGTGAGGGTTGGAAAGTTTAAAAAAGAAAACCTAGACTAAACTAATTTTTTTAGGATTGTATTTCTTCAACAGCATGCAAAAGAATTATATAAGCATTGTTATTTAAAATATTTTGTCAAAATAGAATGTTACTAGATTTAAGGCAAAAGCACTCTCCCTTGTCCCATCCCCCATATTGTTCTTTGACATTGCTGATGATGTCCCTAGCAGTGGTTTCATGCTGATATTTAGGGTTTCGTTCACCCCTTCTCCATGGACCAGTATTGCCATTCTGTTCCACCATTGAATATCAAGTATATATTGATGTTGCTTGCCCTTGGCATGGAGGATAGTACTTGCTGTGAGCACTAGGCTTCCTATTCATGGCTCTGCTAGCACTACATGTTTAATGTTTTTAGAGGCAGCTAAAACAACTCAATAATAGGAGGAACAAAGCATTAGGCACAATGGTACTCTATTGCTAACTTGTATTCGTGTGAGAGTTATGAGAACATAAAATGAGCTAAGTAAAGCATATAAGCATTCTATTTATTGCAGCTAGTTAAGTAGTACATGCTATTAAAATAATATGCTATTTGAGAATATTAAATTTTTTACAACTCAGGATATTTGGCAAAGATCAATTGTAACTCTTCACTGGAATCCTTGAAAGTTAACTTTTGTGCTCCAGTTTTATAATATATTTATAGGTGTTATAATATTGGATGGACTATGTGAATGGAACTGGTTCTTTTCTCTACTATTTGTAGTATATTTAGTGTTTGATAGCTAGTTAAACATATAGGCAAAGGATAATTCAGCTGCCCTCTAACACTTGAATGCCTGGTATTGCACAATCAGTGAATCTGGTGTCACATTAAGGCAATTCTTATAATATAATCAAAGTTCTGATGTTGTATTGTCCTTTAGATGAAACAAACTAATGAAATGTATTGACCCTCCTTGTGCACTTCTGAAGCAAAATGACTAAGCGACATTGAGGCAACATGAAATACATTGACATTGATTGTAAAGTCTGCATTCCCAGAGTCACTTTGGTCCCTGATTAAAGTGTCACATTGACAATATAGCCCCTTTTGAACAGGAAATTAATACTAGCCTAGTAGCAAAAATGTTCTTCCAGACTGAAACTTCCATGATCTCTAATATTTCTCAGGAAAAAAAATGACCATATCTAGCACCCTGGCAGGGTCTAGCATTTCTATGATGATTACAGAAGAATAATCAGAAGTGTCATCACTCTAATTATTTTTAATGGGGTATGCAAGGTTTTCTTTTCCTGGTTCTGCATAGCCCTAGAATAAGCTGGCTGAGAAAAAAAAATAGGTTTTGTGCCTATGTAAAAAGTGCCTTTCCAAATTTTATTTATCATCTATAGGGAAATCAAGAGACCATGTCTGAAGACATAATAGTGATGGACAAGCAGAAAAGCAGCCTCTCCAATGTGAGGGAGGATTATTATGGCATAGCAATGGTAATTGGCTAAATTCTGGGGATTCTCAGTACTAGATATGACTAAAGATGAATATATTTTGTTTAATCCTGTCCAATTTCAGGTTCCCATTAAGAAAAAAAATAGATTAGACATTTAATTTAAATTAAATGTCATTATATTAAAATAAACATTAGGGACATTTATATTTTTCATATGACAGAAAAAATGCCTACTGATTTTTGTTATTCCATTAATGGTGCTTTTACACTGAGTTTTAAACATTAACTTTTACTGGCAAAATATTTCACTTTTGTTGAGATTATAGATGGACTGCTTTTCTGAAATTCAGAGTGGAAAAAAACAAAAGAACTTGCAAGATAAAAGATCAAAGAGTAGACACACCTGGTTTACTTCCCCTACTTGCCCTCTTCACTTGAAGGATGTTATTACTTTAGGTTTCAGCTTTCCCTTTGCTTCATTAACTTCCCTTCTATGTTGCTTAATAATTCACTCACTGGATAATAGCTTGTTGACATTATCAATATTGGTAGATAAGTAACTATTGTACTATGTGAAGTTTTGTTTTGTTTTGTTTTTCCCCCAAAAGAAACCTTTTCCCCCTCTATTATAGAAGACGTATAAATGCATGAGAGTAAAAGAGGAGGTAGGTGGTATAGATGTGTATCTGCTTCTATCTTTAGGCATGTTTAAAGGTAGTAAGATCAAGAGGATGGACACCCAAGCCTGACTTCCTCCTGACAGATGTAGTGACTCACAATCAGTGTGTTGTTATTGCTTTGTGTACCATGCCCATTATGTTGGCCTTTGCTTCTGTGATTTTTCTTCCCTGCTGCCCTACATCATTGGAGAATAAGTTCCTTTTCCATCTGTGGCTGGCCTCCTCTCTTGTTGTTTGCCTGCAGGAATATCTTTTGTTATGATTTGATATGTTTTAGTCATGCTGTGCCATAGTAATAAAAACAAGAGGGTGGGAACCAAGATTTCAGCTGCCCTTCGTTGCCATGGCTCACCTTCAGGAAGAATTGTTGATTTGGAAGCATATCTGCTGTTTGGCTTTCCTTTCCCCTTTTAATTCTCCTTCCCTGCTAAATAACCTAGCAAACAATGCCTATTCTTTATTTCTAAACTCACACTTCCACCCACATAGAAAATAAAATTGCTCACTAATAAGCAAAACTTGAAAAAAATAAAGAATAAGATTTTTGTTTTACTTTTAGTTGCATAAAAGATAAGTTGTTAGTGGAAGCATTCAGAATTATAAAGTATATCATTTTCTCCATTATGATATTCCAGAGCCTCAAAAATTGCATAAACCAATTATTCAATCTGATTGATTTTATATTGAGATGGTGGTTACAAGAGACCTATGGGATTTTTTGTTCCTAAGTAATCTAAGGATCATTTTTAGCTTTCATCTGTAATAATTTACTTGACCATAGCAACTAACTTTGCCAATCTCTACACAAAAAAGTAACATTTTGTTAACATCAGTATTTTTAAAAGTCCGTATCTATTGTCATTTCTTTTCTCTCCCATGTTTTCTCAAAATATCTCCTCCAAATTCCCTTCATGGTGATTTTTGTGAAAGGACTAAAATTTAAAACCCTTGTTCAAAATTTTGTTCTTAAATTTAGCCACCTACCAAAAAAAATGTTTTATTAATGCTTTTAAAAATATCTCTGTCACTTCACAAATGACCATCCTTACCCAGTAGTATTCTCTTTTTTATAAAAAAAGAAATGAAGCCAAGAAAAATAAACTTAATATACTGGTCATGAATGAAAATCCATATTTCTCTGTTCTGAAGAAGGATATTATATTTTTATCCTCAATTCTGACTTTGATCATTGAATTGAGCAGACTTTTTATATCTTTTAATATTACTTTTCTTTACATTATTGTGATTATGGTTTAAGTGATCACATGATACCTGGTTCTGCTCATTAGTCTCTGCATCTGTTCACACAAATTTTCAACTGAATTTTTCATATTTGCCATTTTCATAGAGCAATAAAATTCATTTAGTTTTTATACAGCAATTTGCTTAGCCATTTCCAAATTTGTTGTTTACACTTTCTCATCTAAGGATTTATAAGGTGAAAATTTATAGTGAGGGTCAGAACACAAAATGAAAAAAAAAATCAGCATCTTCATGGTGATTGTTAGATATTAGAAAGAACTTGTTTCAATATTAAACTATGATACTAAAAGAGTTTGTGACATTCATGATTGGAGATCCTTCAAGGCATAATGGATAATCATATGCCTGTAACAGTACTCCAAATTTGTCAATTAGCAAGGGACTAAATTAGCATAGAGCCTTTTAGCGTCAGGTATCTACAGTTCTATCTTAATTTTAAATATATCTTCTTAAAGAGATGAAAATTAATGCTCTCTCACAAGAAGATGGAGACTTCTCTTTATTAAAAGGACAAACATAAACAGAAGCTATGAAAGATCGAAAAGAAGAGTGGAATTAGTTTGGGGTATTTTTAAGACTGAAAATATCTGGGCACCTCAGGAAATTTTATTTTCCTCAATAAGTTGTAAAGAAAGGCATTGGCTTTTCCATGATAATGTAAAATGTGTACATGATAATATAAATGGTATGTAAAATGATAATGTAATATGATATGTAAAATATGATAAAGTCTAAATATTTTGTAACCTTAGAAATGAGTATGGAGTTTTTAATCCAGTACCAAAAAATGCTTTGACTATTCCCTCTGAAAGTTGATCCCTCTGTCTGTTGTAATTGTTCAGTACATTTAAGGTATCTTCATCAGTTTCAGATATAAGGATGACTAGAAAGAGGTCCTAAAGTATTTGTTACACGACATTTCTCACTTAAAAATGTATATTTTATTTTCTCTCTGAGAATGAAAACAAGTGGGGAAGGGATATCCTTTGATTTTGTTAAAAACAACTATAAAAAGACTGCCATTTCTATTATTCATTTCGCTATGTAGTGTCCAACATTGGTATTATCATTTGGTCATAGGTATGCCCTTGTGAGTGTCCACATCATTATATATTTGGGACAATTCACCTAGAAGGGTGGCTAATCCAGCCTTATAATGTTTTTCCTTAGGCACTCAAAAGGGCTTTCTTAGAAGGGCCATGAACACTCAATGATTGCTCTTGTAAGCAGTCCCCAGAGCAACAGATCTTCTGTAGTTTTCTTTAATGGAGTCGGGATGATGAATTTACATCTATATATCAGAAACATTGTCTTCTGCCCTACATTACTAATGTCAGAAAATTGCCACTATATAATTCATCAAAGTATTTCTATAGACTCTCTCCTTTATTATCTTTTCTCTTGCAAACTGTATAATTTGCCTTCATTCTACGTCAAAAAGGGAAACTTTAATCTTGCCTGGCTGCAGACGATGGGTCTTTGCACATAAAAGGGACTGAGGAGAAGGTAGCCACTGCAGGCTGAAGGAAAGGTTCAAAATAGCAGGAATCATCACTCATATTGTGATGGTTCTAACAACTGGACAAAAACATTTCCAGGCTTATAGCTTAAAAATGGTCCTGGAATATTTGTGACAAAAATGGAGAGCCTATTTATTCAAAGTATGCTTTTTTCCCTTCCGAATCACTATCCTGTAATATTTGTTGATTTTTTTAAAACAAAAACCTCTCCATTTTCTTCTATTATTCCTTGAGAATTTTAATAACAGAAGATAATAGTAAAGAAAGGACTGATAATATTATCTCAGTGCATTTCCATCCCAATAGCATAATGGACTCTTTGGTAAATGACAAACCACCTTTATTGATTTCAGAGTCCCCTAGGCTTTGATGTTAGGATATTTATTCTACTGTTCCCATGGAGTTTGCTCTTATGGTTCTAGTATAGGGCTAATTGAAGTTCATAATTCAAATGCTGATACTGGCAGGTATCAATCATCAGGTGGGGCATCAATAATCATACATGTGTTCCAGAAATGTATTTAAACTATAAACTTCATAATATAATTAGAAATTTTAAAAAGGAGGCTTTGAATGTTGATTAAAGCACATGAATGGTTTTGGAAAACTGATGTAGGTAATACCCATTTAAGTTAATTTACCTTGTTTTTTCTCATATTGAAATAAACAGGGAAAGAATGCCTTGTTGACAATATCACTGTTGCCTATAATCAAATGGGACAAAGGAAACAGAAGCAAAATATTTTTCAAAAGCTGTAAAACTTCTATTCCTAATAATAGCCAACATATATGAAGCACATTTAGGTTTATTAAATGCTCTCCATGTATTATTTCATTCAATCTCCTAACAAGTCTCCTATTTGATCCCTATTTTTCAAATGAAGAAAGTAGTGCAAATTAAATGACTTGATTATGGTCACAAATGATTAAGTATGTTAGAGAGAATTAGAACTCAATCTTTTTGACTTCTATGCCAGCACTCTAGCTACTACCACTCAATACCTCTCTTCTAGGTGTGTGTGTACATTAATATTGAAAGTAGATTTGAGAATGTTGTGGCAAGAGAGAGTACAACAGAATGTATAAGGAAAAAAGGAAGAATCTTTCAAGGATGCTCTGGATATGTTAATTTTTATGTCAATATTATCTTGAGTATATTTCAAAGATATACCCTCCATAAGTTTCAGGTGAGTTTAAATTTCAATAATTAATTTTGTGAAGCAGTATAGATATTAAATTCAAATCAATAAATATTAATTAAGTGCTTATTTTGTGTCAGACACTATATAAGCATTTGAGATACAAAAAGACACAAAAGAAAATCCTGACCTCAAAAAGCTTACAATTCAATAGGGAGAAAACATAGAAACAAATACATACAAAGCAAACCATATATTGGAAAAATAGAAAATAATAAAAAAGAAAGAAAGCACTGGAATTAAGAAAAAATTAAGGAAAACTTCTTATACAAAGTAAAATTTTAGTTGGGGTTTAAAGGATGTCAGATAGATCAATAGTCAGAGTGGAGGTGGGAGAATTTTCTAGCCATGAGTGACAGCAAGAGAATATGTTTGAAGCTAAGAAATGGAATGTATTGTTTGTGAACAGCCAGATGGTCAGTGTCACCAGTCTAACAGTATGTGTCAGATCAGAAGACCTATTTAGGTTCAAATCTTTCATCTGATATCTATTTGCTAATAGAACCGATAATCATTGGTGGAAAGATTTTACCTATCAAGTATTTACTTCACTGATGAAATCATTTAGATAAAAAACAAATAAACCTTAATCATCAATCCTATGGGTTAAATTAGTGTTCAGAAGAAGCTTTCTGTTAAAAAAAAATTTGTATTTATGCATATAAAATATGTGTTTATACATACATACACACATACATACATACATACATATATATATTAAATGAAAAGAATAAAATCAGTAATAACATTATCATATCAAGCTAATAACCAAACACTCACTAGATACCATTCATCAGCTCCTTGACCCCTATCCCAAATCTTTCTTTTATCTTTCAGAAAAATTTCTATTTATACTTGATATCTTAGTTCTTCCTGCTTCCTTTTTTCTAAACTCTTTTGAATTCATTTTCTGGCCTCATCATTCCAATGAAACTTCTCCATCAAAAGTTAGCTTTGATCTCTTAAATTTAAAATCTGATTGCCACTTCTCTATCCTTAATTTTTTTAGACTCTTTGCACCATTTGCCAGAGATAACCACCCTGTCTTCCTGTATATTCTCTCTTTTCTAGATTTTACTATCATTTCAAGCTCCTGGTTTTCCCACTATACTTCTTATCCCTCTATCTGTCTCCTTGATCACACATTATCTATTCTAAACCTTTTAATGAAGTTATTTCATGACTTTCTAAGTATATCTCTGTCCATTCAGCTTGGGTCCTTTCAGTAGGAATGTTAGAAGGTCCTCTAATTATTAAATATCCATGGCTTCCTACAGAGTATTCTCAGTTAATTTATTGAAGAGGCTATTTTTTATATTATAATCCTAACTCCTTTGCCTTCCAGTATATCATATTCCAGGCCCTTCAGTCATTTTAAGTGAAATGTCTTAATCTTGTGGCACCACCAAATTTGAATTGTTTCTTTTTGTTACTTGAAATATTTTTTCTTAACCTGGGGGCACTGGAATTTGTCAGTAACATCCCTGGGGATTTTAGTTTTGGGATCTCCTTCAGATAGTGATAAATGGATTCATTAAAATTTTATTTTACCCTCTGGTTCTAGATTATCAAAGTTGCTTTCTTTTGTAATTTCTTGAAATTTGATGTTTAGGTTCTTCTTTTTTATCATGACTTTCAAGTAGCTTCCTCATCATTAAACTATTTCTCCTTGATCTATCTGTCAGGTCTGTTGGTTTTCCAATGAGATAGTTAAAATTTTATTCTATTTTTTATTCTTTTGATGCTATTTTTTTCTTGATGTCTCATGCAGTCATTAGCTTTCATTTTCCCAATTCTAATTTAAGGAATTACTATCTTTAGTGATTTTTTTTCCCATTTGGCCAATTCTATGTTTTAAGGAGTTCTTTTATCCAATGAATTGTTGCACTTCTTTTTCTATTTAACCATTTTTGCTTTTTAAGGAGTTATCCCCTTCAGTAGATATCTGTATCTCTATTATCATTTAATCAATACTGTTTTTAAAATTTTATTTTCTTCAGTAATTTTGTGCTTTTTGAACCAATCTGTTGACTCTTTTCATAATTTTCTTGCATCATGTCAACCTCAATACTTTTCCTAATTTTTCCTCTACCTCTTTTATTTGATTTTTAAAATCTTTTTTGAGATCTCTCAGGAATTCTTCTTGGGCTTGTGTCCAATTACCTTTTCTGAGTTTGAGTTTGATCTTCCATCACTGTAATAGCTTTTGGTTGTTGATGATTGTTCATTTTATTAGCCTATTTCTTGACTTTTAACTTATGTTAAAGATGGAATCTGTTTCTGGGGTGAGGGGACACTGTCTCAAGCAATCAGTTTTCTCATGCTGATGTTTTCAGAGTTAGTTCTAGGGATCTATAAGCTTTTGGTACTTTTAAAGTAGTCTATCTAAGAAGAGGTGTGATCACTACTCTCCTAGCTTGTGTTTTGATCTTTAGTCATAAGGAGCCTTTTATAGACATTTCAGGAGGGTGATGATTATGATTGCCATTTCATAGGTAAGTGATACTTCAGTTTTTTATCTGTAAAATAAGTGTTAATAAGTTGATATTATCTTTCTGGTCTTCCTCATTAAAAAAATTCCTCTCTGGTTGGCAGGGGGAAAGGTAGAATGGGAAAGTAGAAACAACTTCAGATTTGGAGGCAGAGATCCTGGATTCATTCCCCATTCATCCCCACATTCTACCTATGTGACCTAAAGAAAGACACTGAATATCTATGTCTCTTGTTCCATATACATATTATCATCATAAGGAAAACATTCTAGAAATATTATGATATTATAGAATTAAGAGGCTTTATTATGTGTATGTTTGTGTACAATAATTAATATGAGTGCTTTTTTACATTATTTACCTTTCTCCAATATGACCTTCCTCCCTCAACTTTTCTGGAGGCAATAATCCTAAAAATGAATAAATTAAAACAAGATAAAATTTGACAAAACTAATCAATATATAAACAAATTTAAAGTTAATATAGCTTTCCATATCAATAGGTCTCACCTCACCAAAAAATTAGAAAAGAAGTATACTTTCCTCTCTTTCTTGGTTCAGGCTTAGCCATTATAATTTCACAGCATTTAGTTTCCTTTGTTTTGGTGTACATTTGTGTTATTGAAGCCATTGTATGCATTGTTTTCCTGCTTCCACTTTGCTTTGCATCAGCTCACAGGTTTATGTTTCCCTATATTTCTCATAGTCATCATTTCTGAGAATACAGAAATATTTAATTTTGCAATTTATTTTTGGTCAAGATCTTTCATTTCATCAGTTCATAGATTTCTCATAGAGGAAATTATTTACTGATATCTACCATCACTTGTTCAACTTACAACTTATAGTTTTGGATATATAGGGCTATACTGAGGAATCAAGTTACTTGGCCAGAGTCAAAAAGGAGAATGTGTTCAGGAGTGAACCCAAATCCAGCTAAATATATAATAACTCTGAGACCTGCTCTCTATTAATAATTTCACAGTTTTCAAAATGTGAATTTTCATTTTTTATCAGATTTAAGGGAGGTATTCTCATTTTATTATTAGAAGAAAAAATCCACAAGAGATCAAGGTTAGGGTCAACAGGAAAATCATAAACTGAGGAGTGGAAGAATCTGTGAAGTCATTTAGTATAATCGCTTGATTTTTACAAGTGAGACTGAGACCCGAAATAAATTCTCTGCAACTATTGTGTAAAATATTCCTCATGATCATATAGAATAATAGTAGCTAGATAATGCAATGGAAAGAGTCATAAATTTTAAAGTCAGAAAAAGCTAAATTCAAATCCTACCTCAAAAACTTCCTTTACTGTGTAAGTTTGAGAAAGTCACAAACATTTTCATTTTTAATTTCTTTCTGTGTAAAGTTTGACAAATAAGTTAAAATATCTCTGGGGTTGTTGTGAAAAATATGTGAAATAACATACAGAAAAGAAAAATTCTAATTATTGTTATTTTGATTGTCATTGTCATAATAGTGCAAAGCTCCATTGAGAAGCCATGTAAAATGTTTTCCATTTATTTCCCTCTATTGTCCATCACTGGATAGAAAAGAAGAAATACGTGCAAACAAAGACATGAGTTTCAGTTAAAATATAAAAAGAGATTTTGAAAGTTTCTTCCCTGGGGCCATTCACACAAGCTTCTTCATTTAGGTGTCCACCTATAATGTGGGTAGCAAGTTCTCTTCTATAGTACAACTGCTCATCAGTGCTTCAGAGTGAGAAAAAGTCATTTCCCTCTCCTGAATGCAAGATAAATAATAATTTAAAAAGTGATTCACTTGAAAGGGCCTACATATTTCTTCTCATTTTATGCCCTTGCTTGCTATAAGCTTGTTACTCTGGTATTTTTTTGAACCTTAGAACACGTGGAGCATTTCAAAACACCAAATATTGGAGATAAAACTGTTCTGGGCCTACGGCACAAAATGTAGGGCTACATGAAAGCAAAATAGGATGAGAGCTTTTCAATCAATTTGATGAAAAATTTAAGTTAATTAAAAGAATGCTCTATTTTTCCCTAGAAGGCGACACTGATCTTTATTATTAATGCACACCAGTGTTTCATAACTGTGCATAATAATGGCCTGTATCATCAGACACAATTTCATCCAGAGTCTAATTTGTTACAAAATCTTTTCTAGTATTCTTCAAGCATGGCCTTTGCCACTGCCTCCCTCATGCTCTTGGGCTAATTCCTAATTCCTAAAGGATATCTTACTTTATGCTTTCACCTGAGAATTAATTTACTAGATTGTTTTTAACTTTAAAGCTTAAAAAGTCATCTAGAGAATTTTAATTTACTGTCATTTCCTTTTTATGCATTATGTTCTATTAATAGAAATGGCACCAAGGCATCATATTCATGCAACCTCAATGTATGCTGTAAGAGCCATCTAACCTCTGTTGAGAAGGAGATTGAAATAATAAATTTGTTTTGTGCAAATGATCAAGTTTATATGAAAACAATAATAACAGAAATAATCTACAAATCAGAGAGGGGACACGGTTGCACAAGCTTTGGATCTGGAAATCAGAAAGATTTCAGTTTTAATTCTATTTAATATATGGAGTAGTTGTGTGACCCTGGTTAATTCAGTTTCCAAATCTGTTAAGAATACCACTTAACTCATATAGACATTGTGAAGATAAAACAAAAGAACATGTAAAATGTTTTCTAAATCTTGAAGCACTAAATATTTTGGATACTAAATATAAATATTTGTATATATGTGTATGTATTCATCTGGATAATAATTCATAGAATATTAAATATAAAAGAATTTGTTTGAGGACCAGTTTTATCTGAAAACTATGAGTAACATGACAATATGATCATATATGAGTAATAGTTTTCATTTTTTTCTATTATATATTATGTTAAATACTCTATGTGATACATGCAAATGCAGTTTGAAATATAATTACATTTTTCAAAACTTACATATTTCATTGGGAAAATAAGCCAGGAAAGCTAGGGGTGTAGTGGATAGAGCACCAGTCCTGAAATTAGGAGGACCTGAGTTCAAATCTGGCCTCAGACACGTAAGACTTCCTAGCTGCATGACTCTGGGTAAGTCACTTAACCCCAATTGATGAAGGGGGGAAAAAAAGAAAATAATCCATACGCTGAAATAATAATACAAGATTACATATGAAGAAAGGACAATTTTTATTTGTAAAGATTTTTAAGAAGTGTAGGAAAAGGTATAATGGTTTAGTGTAAAGAACACTGGACTGAAAATCATATTTATCTTCTAATCCCTTGTCTTTTGTTAGTGTCTTCCAAGGCCATGGGAGAAGTCAATTCCTCTTTCTATGACTTTTCCCATATGTAAAATTAAAGGATAAGACTATGTAAAATCAAAGATTATTCCTAATGCTAACATTCATCACCATCACCATCATGATTTTCATTGTTTTGAAAACTTAAAAATGATTTTCTCTAAATCAGAGATACAAATTTAATTGATTTGCTTTAAATTACATTGCATAATTACAGAGCCTGATGATGCTCTACCTATTGGTTTTTAAGTCGAGTTGTAACTAATTTCAGTATTTAATTTTATGGTGCTAGTATTTAGAGTTGGAGTTTCAGCGACAAATTTTGGAGAGTTGTGGTAGATGTTATTTCCATTTTACATATAAAGAAAGTGGGGCAGGCAGAAGTTAAATAACTTGGCATTTTCATAAGGCTAATAAGTGTCTGTTTCTTTTTATGAAATACTTAACAAATGTAAATCAAAACTCTCATTATAAATGTCTAATGAAGAAAAGCATCCTAACTCCTTTTTTTTGCAAGAAAAAATAATATTTTATTAAAAATGTAGACTTTTGGAGCTCTGTATTTTATTTCAGGTTTCCTCAATGGCTCATACTGTCATTTAACTTTTTCTTCAGTGTTCTCATTTGCAAACCATTAGTTCTAAAGTTGTTATGCAAAACTTAAAGAAACCTTACAAGAAAATGGATTAGATGGCTCTCTAATCAAATTTTTTGTTTTGTTTTGTTTTGTTTTTTAATTTTATTTATTTATAATTTTTGACAGTATATATGTATGAGTAATTTTTTTTATAATATTATCCCTTGTATTCATTTCTCCAAATTATCCCCTCCCTCCCTCCCTTCACTCCCTCCCCTTGATGACAGGCAATCCCATACATTTTACATGTGTTACAATATAACCTATGTACAATATATGTGTGTAAATACTATTTTCTTGTTGCACATTAAGTATTAGATTTTGAAGGTATAAGTAACCTGGGTAGATAGACAGTAGTGCTAACAATTTATATTCACTTCCCAATGTTCCTTCTCTGAGTGTAGTTGTTTCTGTCCATCATTGATCAACTGGAAGTGAGTTGGATCTTCTTTATGTTGAAGATATCCACTTCCATCAGAATACATCTTCATACAACATTGAAGTGTACAGCGATCTTCTGGTTCTATTCATTTCACTCAGCATCAGTTGATGTAAATCTCTCCAAGCCTCTCTCTATTCCTCCTGCTGGTCATTTCTTACAAAGCAATAATATTCCATAACCTTCATATACCATAATTTACCCAACCATTCTCCAATTGAGCATCCTAACTCCTAAGGCAACACATTTCAATATTGAATGGTTCTATTTGTTTTATTACTTAGTTTTTGTTCTATTATTGATATATTTTTCATATAGAGTTATGTTCTTTCCATATCTAGCACCGATAATCTTCACTATTAGTATGTTTAAAAGAAAATAAAAAGATTAAGCACATCAACTGAGTATACTATTAAATGCAATATTCCATATCTATATTCTCCATCTTAGAAAGAACTAAGGCTCATTGTCTCAATTTATAGTTCATCTCTTTTGACCAGTTTTGAATTGGCTGAATAGTATTTGTATTATTTGTGTTCATTTCCTTTTTAGTATAATTCTCAAACTATAATCATAAATAATTGATTAAAATGATCATAAATGAAGGATTAAAATTTTCACTTTATATTTGTTGCCCTTTCTGGTTTTAAATCAAAAAATAGGAAACCACTTCCAGTGCAAGCTCATTATTTCTAAATTCCCTATTTTTTGTTGTTCAACCTTTTTTCTAAAATGATAAAGACTGATACCTTGATTCACATGTGAATTAGATTTAAGTGAGGCAGAGCTGCTCAAAGTCATGAACTTAACTTTCTTTTCTAGAGTCATTGCAGTCCACTGGAAGATAAAATTCAAGATGACTGGTGATGGCTCAAAATTCAGTGACTTATCTTGGAATTTTCAATATCTGATCAGACTCTAAATATTTCACTGCATCTGTTTCAACCACTTCCATAGACATTGGATCAAATTATTCTGATTCAACCGTTCTGTCAGGGGAACTCTTTACGTGTTTGGGGTAGACATATTCCTAACTCGTCAACATACCTGAAGCCTGTCACCATCTTTCAAAGTGATTTAGTAGGATATGGTCATTTGTACACTATAGTCACTATAGTTTTTTTTTAAAACCACAGCTGAGTATTGAGTACCAGGTAGATACCAAAGATTGATGAGTAACCTTGAAAACAGCTAAACAACCACTCACACCAGAGATGCTAGTTCTCACTGAATACCCCATGCATCCAAAACTATGCTGCTGCTCAAGCCTTGTTTGACCCCACCTCCTTCAGCCTTCTCTTCCCTTTGTTTGGAAGGGTAGGAGGCAGCGTACCAAACTCCCCCAATGCCTTCCTCTACAAAGGACAGAAAGTAGACGTTTAATTCATTCCATTTTGCATCTGCTGCCTTGCATGGTTTCACCATTATGGTTTAAGATGTCCCAGTATTTGCTTCCTTCCCTCTTTCTCTGTGTTCTTTTGCCTGTTCTCTTTATCTTTGGATTGTAAGGTATTTGAGGGCAAAAACTACTTTTCTTTATATTAATTATATCCTATTAATTATATCTTTATATTAATTATATCCTAACCCTTAGCAAAGTGTCTGGCATAACTTAGTCAACTGTGAGCATTTTTTTATTGTTTTTTTTGTTTGTTTTTATTCCCAGATTATTTTTACCTTCTGAATACAATTCTTCCTTTGCAACAACAACAACAACAAAATTTGGTTCTGCACATATATATTGCATCTAGAATATACTATAAGATATTTAATATGTATGGGAATGCCTGCCATCTAGGGGAGAGGGTGGAGGGAAGGAGGGGAAAAATTTGAAACAGAAGGGAGTACAAGGGATAATGTTTAAAAAAATTACCTATGCATATGGACTGTCAAAAAATGTTATAATTATAAAAATTAATAAAAAAATCAGAGAAAAAAAAAAGAAATTTAGATTCTACACCACTTGATGTATACATGTTTAAGATTGATATTGCTTCATTTTCTCTGGTACCTTTTTAGCAAGATATAGTTTCTTTCCTTATCTCTTTTAATTAGATTAATTTTTGCTTTTGTTTGCTTTTTTAAATTCACCTGAAGCATAATAGATTTTGCTCCAGCCTTTTACCTTTACTCTATATGTATCACTCTGCTTTAAATGTGTTTCTTGTAAATAACATATTGTAGAATTCTTTTAATCCAGTCTGCTATCCATTTACATTTTATGGGAGAGTTCACCTCATTCATATTTATAGTTAAAACTACTAATTCTGTATTTTCTGCCATCTTATTAACCCCGAATTATAATTTTCTCTTTCCTTTTTTCCTCCTCCCCAATATTTTACTCATGAGCACTATTTGCCTCAAGCAGGCCTCCCCCTTTAGAAACAATCCCCCCTTTTTATACCTTTCCCCTCCTATTTCTCTTTTTCCTTCTATTTAGCCTGCTCCTTCTGTTCCCACTTTTCTATAAGATGATCAGTGGAACAAGTTAGGTTCACAGAACAAAATAGCCAATGACTATAACAATCTGCTATTTAATAAACCAAAAGGCCCCAGCTTTTGGGATATTAATTCACTATTAATTCAAAACTTCTGGAAAATTTGGAAACTAGTATTCAGAAAGTAGGCATAGACCCACACATAACACCATAAAACAAGATAAGGTCAAAATGGGTTCATAATCTAGATATAAAGAATGATACTTTAAACAAACTAGAAGAATATAGGATAGTTTACTGTTGTGATAGCATTAGTACCCTGGATATCTTAGAATCTGACGGAGTCAGGATAAGCAAAAGTCTTTATTCTTGGTCTTTTGGGGTTGCAGTCAGGGGATTAGATATCGGAACTCCACAACTCCTTTCTCTCTCTTCACCACCAAAAAATGATCCTGCTTGTCCTACTCAACCCTCTGATCTCTCTTCCCCTTCTTTGTCCAACCCACCAATTTAGCCAGCACAGAGTTGAGTAGAGTCATCCTTCAAGCATATGTTAATAGAGAATTGTCCAATTGGTAATTAGTCTTATGTGCTAGGTTACTTTACATTAAGTGCATCTGCTCAGTTCTAACCCTTTACAATTTATCTCTCAGATTTATGGAAGAGGAAGGAATTTATGACCAAAGAAGAAATCAAGATCATTATTAATCATAAAATAGGTAAGTTTGATTATATCAAGTTAAAAAGCTTTTGTACAAAAACACCAATGCAGACAAGATTAGAAGGGAAGCAATAAACTGGGAAAACATGTTTTACATCCAAAGGATCTTGTAAAATTCTCAGTTCTAAAATATATAGAGAATTGACTCAGATTTATAATACTTCAAGCCATTCTCCAATTGATATATGGTCAAATGATATGAACAGACAATTTTCATATGAAGAAATTGAAACTATTTGTAGCCACATGAAAAAGTGCTCCAAATCACTTTTGATCAGATAAATGCAAATTAAGACAACTCTGAGATACCACTATAGGCATGTCAGATTGGCAAAGATGACAGGAGAAGACAATAATGAATGTTGGAGGGGATGTGGGAAAACTGGGGTACTAATGCATTGTTGGTGGAACTGTGAACAGATCAAACCATTCTAGAGAGCAATTTGGAACTATGCTCAAAAAGTTATCAAACTATGCTTACTCTTTGATCCAGCAGTGTTTCTACTGGGCTTATATCCCAAAGAGATCCTAAAAGAGGGAAAGGGACCCACGTGTGCAAAAATGATTGTGGCAGCCCTTTGTGGAGTGAGAAACTGGATGCCCATCAATTGAAGAATGGCTAAATAAATTATGCTAAATGAATGCTATGGAATACTATTGATCTGTAAGAAATAACCAGCAGGATGATTTTAGAAAGTCCTGGAGAGACCTACATGAATTGATGCTAAATGAAATGAGCAGGACCAGGAGATCATTATATATGGCAAAAACAAGACTATACAACAATCATTTCTGATGGATGTGTGCTCTTCAATATTGAGATGTTTCAAATCAGTTCCACTTGTGCAATGATGAAGAGAGCTATCTACACCCAGAGAGAAAACCATGGGAATAGAGTGTGGAACACAATATAGCATTCTCATTCTCTCTGTTGTTATTTGCTTGCATTTTGTTTTCTTTCCAAGTTTTTCTTTTTCTTTCTTCCTGATATAGTTTTTCTTGTGCAACAAGATAACTGTACATATTAATACAGTTCTAATTTATAGATATCCAATACATATATTGAATCTAACATGTTTTTCAACATATTTTAAATGTATTGGACTACCTGCCAGCTAGGGGAGGAGGTAGAGGTAAGGAGGGGAAAATTTTTGAATAAAAGGTTCTGCAAGGGTCAATGTTGGAAAAAATTACCCATGCATATGCTTTGTAAATAAAAGGCTTTAATGAAAATAATAATAATAATAATAATAATAATAATAATAATAATAATAATAATAATATATGCTGCACAACTGAGATCAATCATCAATTTAAAAATATATGGTAATTAAACAAACAGGTCATTTCATACATTCTGAAATTTAAATAAATTAAGATTCATTGGGTACAAAATTAATCAACTTCTACCTACCTAAAACAGAAATACTAGTAAATTAAAGATACATAGTTATTATGAAAATAGTAATGAAATAAATTTTACATGCTTATTATTTTAAAGAGATTTATTGCTGAGAAAAAAGCAAAGAAATAGCATCATGAAGAAAAGGGAGTCAAGTAAGAAAGAGTTAGGGAATACTTAATGCATGACAGAAATGGAAAATGGTGTTAATGAGTATATTTCGTGAGAGAGAATATCAGAGTGAGGATTTGGCAGGGGGGGGCAGAATAGGTTAATCAAAGGAGTTGATGCAAAGTTTCTTAAATGCAAGGGTGAAGATTGAAATGATAATCATCCTTTTTTATATCTTAATTAAAAGCATAAGTTACAGGAACGATAAGACCAAAAAAAAATTCACAGTGATGACAAAGGATGACGGCATAAAAAGGGAGGATCTTGTCTTCTTCCAAATGAAGAAAGCAAAAGCATTTACACTGAACTCTTTGATAGGAAAGTACAGATGAATATTTCACAATAAATAATCACTTAATATATTTTCTCTTCACACTAGGATGACACTTTCTCTTAGAAATTGTTATGGTTCCTTGGAACAACAACTCATCCTAAAAGAGAAGGTGTGTATCACAGAAATTATTGAAAAGAGAGGACAAAGTACTGATTGAAAGTACTTTTTACTAACAGATTAAATTCCTAATATTTGAGTATCAAGGAATATCTTAATAAAATCACAGAATTTGAATATCAATCACTAACCATTTTTAATGCACCTGTTACATGCCAGGCACTATGTCAAAGGAAAAGATGTACAGCGAAAAGCAAAATATTTCCTCCCTTCAAGAAGCTTTTATTATAATGGGAAAACAATAATAATTTAAGAATAATTTTATTTTTATATTTTTATCTTTAGCACTTAGCATAATATATGGCATATGATAATGCATTAATAAACTGTTTCTGGCTTATTGCATATTTGAGCTGGAGAAGAATTCTATGAAAGTTGCAATCAGAAGCATTGGATGGAGCATCCATACCAATGTGACAATATATCCATTGCAGTATTTGTATTTATATGTCATTTCCCGTTATTTTCAAGTATACCAATGAAGCATTTCTTGTGACTAAGAAAAGCATCTAGCAAACTGAAATTGTCACTGTGTCTGACACTGTATACTCAATTATACTTTTGTTGTTCTCCACCTTTCTAAGTGAGATAAGAATAGTATTCCATTTTCACTTCTCTAGGACTACTCAAGAAAAATTCTGCAGTGTTCAACTAAGTTCTGTTTTCATTATCTTTGATGCTATTATTGCAATCTTGCATTTTTCTCTTCTTTTCAGCTTGATTCTCACTATCATTTAATACAACTCATTCTCTATTACTTAGAATTCATGTTTGTCATATTTTATTTAATTATTGTCATATGTTATCAGGGTCATGTATAATATTATCCGGTTTTCCTTCTTCAAAATCTAGTGTGTTTCTTTGGTGCACTTACAATACATTCTATAAATTTGTCATCCAAATCCTCATCAGAACAATTATTATCATGTAGTCATATGCTAGCTACAAATTCTCTGAACCTCAGTTTATTCATATATAAAATGGGAAACTATAAAGATCAAATGAATTAATATGAAATCTATATAAATATTAGTTGTCATTATTTTTCACATATTCTTAGAAAACAGGATAAGATCCACATTTTAAAAAATACAATTTATTGTAAATATGAACTGAACTAATGTCCAATAACTATTTACTTTTCCAACCATATGTGAATAGGTGGCCTCAACTATTCCTATATAAATAATATTTATTAAGGGATTACGTGATCACTTGTCAGTCACAGCTAAAGACCACTGGACCAGGGAGGCTGTCTGTTTTACAGATTTGATGCAAGGTCATGGAGTCACTTTTGCAATGATTTACCCATTTCTGAAAGTTCTCTTTCTGCCTCCCTCCAGAGATTTTGTGGATTCTCCCCCTCTACACATACACAGACCATAAGCAATGCAAAGAATTAAATTGTGTAGGATACAATAAATAAAGGATTCATTTTATCCCTTTCCAATAAATAGAAAACAGATGTATCTGTGTTTGATGAAAAAAGAAGAGAAGAAGGTAAGACATTGTGCAAGTTGAAATATGTGACATGGTGCTTCTAAAGCTGCCCACAACTCTAAGGTGTAAAGAAAGAAGAAGAATATATTTTGCAGCCAAGAATGAGAAAATGCAATATTTTAAAACAGGAGTCATCATTTGGTATAAACTTAACCTAACACCTAAGTATAGTCATTTGTCAACTTTTAAAATAGAGAGGGGGTGGGAATGGAGAAGATCGTTTGCTTTTGACAAGTATCTTTGCCTAATATTGCAATTAATAATGAGAATATATGTGATAAAAGAGCAGAAAACACCTCCTTTAAAGATATGAATTTTAAATTTTTTTTCAATGACACATCAATAGTCCTATAGAATAGTTAGGACTAATATGAATGAAGCTTGGATAAAGAATTAAATTTCATGAAGGGAATTACAATTTGAACAATGTGATAAAGGATAAAATACTCACACACACACACAAACATGCACATATATAGTACACATATAGTACAACATTGTAACTATAGGTATATTGTTCCTATGTGTATGCATGTATATACATGTGTGTGTATATATATATATATATATGTGTGTATATATATATACATATACATATACACATATATATACAATAATTTTAGGAGTTATATCAATAAAAAAGAGGATAAGAAATAGACAAGAATAAATAGAACAGAATACAATGGTTAAAACCATAAAGGGGGATTAAAAGTCAGTTTTGCTACATATATGGTATAAGTATATGACTTCATGCAAATTATATAATTTTATGAAATTTTCTTCCAAAGACCTTTTTTTTTCCCTCTTTCCTGTATATTGAAGGAATTTCATTTTCCTCATTAGAGGGATCTATACTAAAGTTCATGGTCATTGTAATACTAAAAAACTTGTAATTTCATGCTTCATTGTCATTCCCCCAATCAAACAATGGCTGTAATAATATCTGCACACCTGACTTGCCTATTTCACAATTTTTTTGAGAACCAAATGAACTATAATACAGGAAAAAAAAGAATTATTATGCATTCTGGAGAGCAATTTGGAACTATGATCAAAAAGTTATCAAACTGTGCATACCCTGTGATCCAGTAGTGTTACTACTAGGCTTATGTCCCAATAAAATTTTAAAATTTCAGAAAGGCCTGGAGAAACTTGCATGAACTGGTGCTGAATGAAATGAGCAGAAGATCATTATATATTTCAACAACAATACTATATGATGATCAATTCTGATGGACATGGACATCTTCAATAATGAGATGAACCAAATCAGTTCCAATAAAGCAGAATGAACTGAACCAGCTAACACAAGGAAAGAACTCTGGGAGATGACTATGAACCACTATATAGAATTCCCAATCCCTCTATTTTTGTCCGCCTGCATTTCGGATGTCCTTCACAGGCTAATCTTACACAATGTCAAAATCCGATTATTTTTGTACAGCAAAATAACTATTTGGACAAGTATACATATATTGTATTTAATTTATACTTTAACATATTTAACATGTATTGATCAACCTGCCATCTGGGGGAAGGGGTGAGGGGAAGGAGAGGAAAAGTTGTAACAAAAGGTTTTGCAATTGTCAATGCTGGAAAATTACCTATGCATATATCTTGTAAATAAAAAGCTATAATAAAAATGTGTATATATATATATATATATATATATATATATATATATATATATATATATATATATATATATATATATATATGAAAAAGTTTTTGTCATATATAAGATAAAAAGTTGTGCTGTCAAAATATTAATAGTAATTATATTCTGAATGTTTTTGTTTAATTGTAATATATCACTTGATTTCTCCAGCAATATGCACAATAAGTTATGCAAATTTAATGCTCAATACAGACATCTAAATGCATATCTATCTCATAGGATTACATACTAAGACCTAAAAAAGATTTTGTAGTTTATCTTTTCCACCTTTCATTTTGCAAATGAGAAAACTGAGTCCAAAGAAAATCAAATGACTTGCCTGATTACACAGATACTAAACATCACCTGTGGAAATAAATCCCAAATCCTCTGAATCCAGAGATCCAATTACTTCCATTATGTCAAACTTGTCTCTTTCTGTCTCTGTCCGTCTTTCTGTCTCTGTCTCTCTCTTCTCTTCTTCCCTTCCTCACTCTCTCCTTTTCTTATTTTTCCCTCCCCCCATTTTTCTGTCTCTCTCTGTCTCCTGATTTGCATTCTTCTCCTCTCTTTTCCTTTCCTTTCCTGGAAGTCTTGTTTTACTATATCATTAAGATGTTAGTGAAACTGACTATTTAGAAATATGTTAGAGAAGTCCACTCTTTAAGGCTTTAACTTAGTCCTAGTTCAATCTATCTTGTGAGACCATTATAGCTAAGTGTAGTTTCAACAAGAGGACTTTGCTCAAAAGGCAATACAATATTTCCCAGAGAAATGCTATAAAACAGAGAAAAAATAACTTAAGTTCTGTTAGGTTGCCTTCAGTAATAGTGGAGTAATAGTAGAAAGGTGTAAGAAGGTAAGAAGAATGTCATAGTTTTTAGACCATCAAAAAACAATCAAATGACTTGAAATGTGAGGGAGCTATATGAGGGTTTTAATAACTAATCATACTACTAGATAAAATATACCACTTTAAGTACTTAATTAAATTAAAATAAAACCTTCATAAAAAAAAAACATGCAATATTTTTTTCAAATCTGCTTTCCTTCTAATTTTGGTTGTATTAGCTTCAAGATGTTAAGGAAATAATAAAGAAAAAAAAAACTGCCTTTCCTATTGAGTTCAGGAGAATTTTATAAACTTTTAAGTATTAGTACCAATGCCATACAAATTATTTCCCAAAGCATGTGAAGAAAATATATTATCTTATTTATCTGTGAGACAGATACATTTTTATAACTAAACTTTGGCAAAATAAATCAAAGAAGAACTGTGATGCTATCATATTAATGAATATCAATTCCAAAAACAAATAAAATACTGTTAGCAGATTATAGAAATGCATCCAAGAAATCATTCACTATGATAAAGCTGGATTTAAAGAAATTATAAAATTAACATTAGGAAAACAATGTAATTAATCATATTAAAAATTAAAAACATTTAAAATCACATGATTATCTTGATAGATACAGAAAAAATAATCTCTGGAAAAGAAACATGTCAATGTGTGCTTAAAAACCCTACAAAGGATATGCATATACATTACATTTTAATCATATAAATGCTTCTATATAAAACCTATGGGAACATTTTTTAATTTATTTTTATTATAACTTTTTATTGACAGAACATATACCTTAGTAATTTTTTACAACATTATCCATTGTGCTCACTTCTGTTGCCACTTTTTCCTTCCCTCCCTCCACCCCTCCCCTAGATGGCAAGCAGTCTTATACATGTTAAATATATTACAATATATCCTAGATACAATATATATGTGCAGAACAGAACACTTCTCTTGTTGCACAGGAATAATTGGATTCAGAAGGTAAAAATAACCTGGGAAACATAACAAAAATGCAAACAGTTTACACTCATTTCCCAGGGTTCCTTCTCTGGCTGTAGCTGCTTCTGTCCATCATTTATCAGTTGGAACTGAATTAGATCTTCTCTTTGTTGAAGATATCCATTTCCATCTGAATACATCCTGATAGAGTATGGGTGTTGAAGTGTATAGTGATCTCCTGGTTCTGCTCATTTCACTCAGCATCAATTCATGTAAGTCTCTCCAAGCCTCTCTGTATTCCTCCTGCTGGTCATTTTGTACAGACGAGTAATATTCCATAACATTCATATACGATAATTTACCCAACCCTTCTCCAATTGATGGACATCCATTCAGCTTCCAGTTTCTAGCCACTACAAAAAGAGCTGCCACAAACATTTTGGCACATACATGTCCCTTTCCTTTCTTTAGTATTTCTTTGGAATATAAGCCCAGTAGTAGCACTGCTGGATCATAGGGTATGCATAGTTTGATAACTTTTTGGGCCTAATTCCAGATTGCTCTCCAGAATGATTGGATTCTTTCACAACTCCACCAACAATGCATCAGTGTCCCAGTTTTCCCATATCCCCTCCAACATTCATCCTTATTTGTTTCTGTCATCTTAGCCAATCTGACAGGTGTGTAGTGGTATCTCAAAGTTGTCTTAATTTGCATTCCTCTGATCAATAGGGATTTGGAACACTCTTTCATATGAGTGGAAATAGTTTCAATTTCATCATCTGAAAATTGTCTGTTCTTATCCTTTGACCATTTATCAATTGGAGAATGGTTTGATTTCTTATAAATTAGAGACAATTCTCTATATATTTGGAAATGAGGCCTTTATTAGAACCTTTAAATGTAAAAATGTTTTCCCAGTGTGTTGCTTCCCTTCTAATTTTGTTTGCATTAGTTTTGTTTGTACAAAGGCTTTTTAATTTGATGTAATCAAAATTTTCTATTTTGTGATCAATAATGATCTCTAGTTCTTCTTTGGTCACAAATTCCTTTCTCCTCCACAAGTCTGAGAGGTAAACTATCCTCTGTTCCTCTAATTTATTTATGATCTCGTTCTTTATGCCTAAATCATGGACCCATTTAAATCTTATCTTGGTATATAATGTTAAGTATGGGTCCATGCCTAATTTCTACCATACTAATTTTCAGTTTTCCCTGCAGTTTTTGTCAAATAATGAATTCTTATTGCAAAAGTTGGGATCTTTGCGTTTGTCAAACACTAGATTACTAAAGTTATTGACTATTTTATCTTGTGAACATAACCTATTCCACTGATCAACTAATCTATTTCTTAGCTAATACCAAATGGTTTTTGGTGACCTCTGTTTTATAATATCGTTTTAGATCAGGTACAGCTGGCCATCTTCATTTGATTTTTTTTCATTAATTCCCTTGAATTTTTGACCTTTTGTTCTTCCATATGAATTCTGTTATTTTTTCTAGGTCATTAAAATAGTTTCTTGGGAATCTGATTGGTATAGCACTAAATAAATAAATTAGGTTGTATTGTCATCTTTATTATATTCGCTCGACCTATCCAAGAGCACTTAATATTTTTCCAATTATTTAAATATGGCTTTATTTGTGTGGAAAGTGATTTTTTAAAATTTTGTTCATATAATTCCTGACTTTCCTTTGGTAGATAGATTCCCAAATATTTTATGCTATCTACAGTTATTTTGAATGAGATTTCTCTTTGTATCTCTTGCTGTTGGATTTTGTTGGTGATGTATAAAATGCTAAGGATTTATGTGGAAAAGAAAGTGGAAATGGCAGATTAATAAAATGAATAAATAGTGTCATGGAAGCAATAAATGAGCTTGATCAGATTTCAGGATATAGTGAGGGAAAAGAAGGTCCTGATGTATTGTGCTACAGTTCATGGGATCATGAAGAGTCAGATATGACTCAATTATTGAACAACAACTATAAAATGGCTAAAGGTCCAGAATGAAGACTACAACAGAAAATAGTAAAAGTTTATTGTAAATCTATAAGGATGCTTTTAGGTAGTCACTATATCCTGAAATACTACTAATACAGACTGCTGATGTACCTCTGAAAGGCTGCTAAATTATTCCAAAGAAAATAATGAAGTTTGTAGCTTTATTATTATCTTACCATCTTATCATCTATATTCCACCAAATACATTTCCCAACTATATAGTGGTCCTCAAACTTTTTAAATAGGGGAGCAGTTCACTGACCATCAGACTGTTGGAGGGCCGGACTTACAGCAAAAACAAAAGCTCACACTCTGTCTCTGGCCCCTTAGCCCATTTGCCATAACCTGGAGCATAAACATTCTCAGCTGGCCACAACTGGCCCGTGGGCCTAGTTTAAGAACCTCAGATAGACAATCACTGTGTCTTGAAAGAAACTAAGGAAGATTAGCCAAAGTAGAGAATATGCTTCTTGGAAACTTCACAGTAAGTAGTAAGTCAAAACCCTCTTCCAAACTAAAGAAAACTAGCCAGCAAATACAAGGAGACTCTCTTATTTCTAATGTTAACCACACAATAACACAAAAAACACTTTTTCAGTATTAGAAGAAAAAAAGTTAAATGGAATTAGCTTTCAACATTAAACCATTACAGGTTATAATTTATTTCAGAAAGTCTAAAGTATTAGGGTTGGGGGGTATTTCTGCTGATAATTTGTTATGTTCTGGACCCAGTAAATGACCTTTTACATATGGACTTAAGTATACTCAGTAGGTACAATATATCTAAAATGTCACAGTGGATTGAGCCTAATTGATATCATTAGAGCCCTGGTCCTTTTGCACTTGGCCTTTAAGATGTTGGTGTTACTAAGAAAGCTGCTTTTGATTTATTTTGCTTTTTGTCTCTTCGTTTTGTCCTTCTTTTCTTTTGCTAAGTTCTGCTCAGAGGCCAAACTTCTGAAGGTTAGGACCTTATGATCCAACTCTAGGGCCAGAATAGTCTAGTTTAGAAATCTGTTTCTAAAGGCAGTACTTCTGAAGAGACTCACTTTGCATATCTATTGGTCAGTGAGGTAGGTTCAAATAAGGGACTCCTGAATAGAACACAGTAAAACATTTCAGTCATTTCTCAGATGTTTCCTATTTCTGTTTCAGGAAAGGGGGGGGGGGAAGATATCTTCTTGCCCCAGCTGCAACCAAATACTTGAGGCTCCTAAGTGAACTTATATAACTTTTCTCTGATTAGCTTCAACTGTGTCTCCTTTACTTTGTTCTAAATTTTCTTCTGCTGTCTCACTAGCATAAAGCACAGCAGCAAAACTCATAGAAGAAATACTATAAGTGATCAATAGAAATCAATAGAAATCTTAAAGTTTGGCTTTGTGTTCTAGCTAAAACAGTCTTACATATGCTCATATAGACTATAGTGAGTAAGCTTATGTGTTTTAGATTATTTTCAAATTTCTCCATCTGTCAAGGAAAAAAAAAAAAAACAACCTCAAATCTATTAGCCAGAGATTGTGAATTTGCAATAATTCTGGAAGTAAGCAGAATCTGCATGTCCCATCTAACACTATGGATTGGATTGCCTTTTGTATATTAAATCTTATCAAATTAAGTCATTGAAAACAACTAAACATATCAAACTTGAATTTTTTTAATATATTCTGATATGTATAAATGCAAAAAGGAATAAGAAGATCTCTTGTAGAGTTGAATTATTAAATTATCTGTTTGGGTGAAGTGTGGGAGAGAGTGGGAGGGAGAGAGAAGGAGAGGCAAAAAGAAACAGAAAGACAGAGAGACAGACAGAGACAGGGAGACAGATAGAGACCCAGAGAGAGACAGAGACAGAGAAAGAGGGAGGAGAGAGGGAGAGAGAGAGAGAGAGGACAAGAGAGAGAGCAAGAGTACTTTAAAATGCTGAGATTTGATCCATAATGAATTCTGGTATGTCATTTTGTTTATTAAAAATAATGAAAATAATAATATCGAATGTTTTATTGCTCTTCTTTAAGATTTGCAAAATGCTACAAATATATAAATCTTTCCCCCAAACAACCTTTTTTTAGTAGGCATCATTATCATACCCATTTTAGAGAAGAGAAAACTGAAGTTCAGTGACGAATGACATGCCAAAGGGAAAGTCTGAACCCATTCTTCTTGAATCCAAGCACCAAATGAACCCAGTACATTATCTAAGTGCTTAGTTTCAGTGAATTTCCATGAGTCAGCATAATGCATAGTAAAAACCATCTTTATTCATTTGATCATTTATTCACTCATTCACTCACTAATTCATTGATTTACTGGTATTCTTTGTATTCTTAGTATTCCATTTGTCAAGAAAAAATTGTGATATTTTAATGATTGAATGATAAAGAAAATACTATTTTTAATTTAGATCCTAGAGAGAGAAATACAACTGAGTTACATATAAATCAGTTTTGACTGTTATTTCTTACCTGTCATATTCCTAGTATCACCTTGTATTATTTGGGATGAATTTGGCTTTTTTCAGAAAAAAATAATCCTTTCATATGAAACAACTTACAAATAATATGTTCCTTAATATTCTTAGCATTGCTGAAACAAGATTTTACTTTTACTCAGCAACAGCAATAAATGAAAATTAATGGGTTTCAGCATATGGGTTGAGATTAAAAAATAATGTGGCATTCCACAAGACACATATTTAAATCAGCTATAATTTTGTAGTAGTCACATTTCATACTAGGCTAAACTTCTCCAAAATTGTGGTAGTTCTTTTCTCACCTTTCAGACTATTCTAGACATTATTTCAAAGAAAAAATAACTTTTCATAAGATCATAAGATCCGATTATTACCAACAACCAATGCATTCTCTGAAACTTTTAGCTCCTGCAAAGTATTTGACTATGATACATACACATGTGCATACTTTTTGCATTATTTTGTATACATGTGTAGATATGTATACATATATTTTTATATATCACTAAATTTAATTGTTTTCAGTTTTGTTGGAAAGATAGTGTGCTTCAATAGAAAGAACTTTGATGTTGGATTCTTCAAATCATTAAGTTGCCTATCCTGCCTACATGCCATTGGCAAAGATGCACCTTATAACAGAAATACATTTCCTCCTTTTTGATTCTTATTAGCACCTCTGGATTCTTCTATGCTTCTAGTCATACATCACCTCCTTTATGAATTTCTTTGTGATTTCACATGTTGTTGGTGTTCTCTCTCTATTCAAATAACCCTGAATATTCTGTTTCTATGTTGTATCAATAAAAGAAAATAGTGATTCTCCAAAGGAGGGGCACACTCATTGACAGACCCTAGCTTAATAAATCCTTTTTTTTTTTAGAGTATCATAACTCTAGAGATAGAAAGGATCTCAGTGGCTTCCAACTAACTCATTTTAGAGGTAAGAAAATTGAGACCAAACTTCAAGGTGGGTAAATGTAAAAATGCTAATGTCAAAAAAGGATTTGGCTCTCTGACTCCTGATTGAATTCTCTTTCCAATGTAACAGACTGTGTCTTTGGCATACCACAACCAAGAAGCACAACTCAGAAGTAAAGGAATGAACTGGGTCATAAACTAACAATGTTTTAAAGGAAAGGAAAACAAAAATCCTCTGTTTGAGCTTTTGTTTTGTTTTATAATTCTCTTTCATTTCCATCCTAGCTTGGCTCCAGGCTCCACCTGTTCCATCTTAGAAGACAGTATCAGTACCTTTGGGAGACTGGAAATTTTGTAGAGCAGTACTAATGGAGAAGTCCCAAAGAGGCAGGGTTTCTTTTGCTTGGGGGATGGGAAAAAAGCACATTACAGACTCAGCAAAACATCTCAAGGAGAGGAGAAATTCCACTTTCAATCATTCATTCTTTAGAATGCTTGTACCTCATTATTAGCTTACCTACATCTTGCCCTCTTTCCCCAGTTCCATCAAAATATGAGATCTCTTACTCAGGAAAATAACACTGGGCCATTAGCAGCCATTATCAGTTAGTACATTTTTATGGTCAGGGAGCTTTCTTAATCTCCTCCCATGGGCTCAGATCACATCCCTATAAATTTCTTCCAAAGCCCCTTGCTTCTTTGTTATTTTCCTTCATCCTTTTGGCCTTTCAATCTCATATTCTTTCTCATTCCACAGACTCCTTCCTCTCTTTCTTTTTGTCCCTCTTATGGCATATGCACCTTGACCTAAACCCTGCACATATGTGAGATACAAAAAGTCCACCGACTATGATCAACAGTAAATAAATCCCCTCACCCATATTAAGTTACAACAGTTTTATTTCCACAACCACCTCCTTCTATTTCTCCCTTCCCCCTCAATGTGAAAAGAATATGAACTCGACATTTGGCCAGCAAAAGCAGATGAATGGGGTTAGGTCAATATTGGATGTAACCCTAGCACTCTTTCTTGAAGAGGACCTGGAGGACAGAACTAAAAGTGCTTCAAGGTTTCAGCTTTGGAAGGGTAGAGGGACACATTAGTCATTAGCTTAAAGAACCAATGTTTAAGAATAATCAAATGAAAGCCAGGTTTTCATGTAGCTCCGCATTCAGAACCTTAACTGACTTTTCTTCCCCTCCCCCTCCTCTTCTACTTCCTCTTTTTCTTGTTTCTCTCCACCAAAAGAAGCTAATATTTTTCTTCTTCTTCTTCTTCTCCTTCTTCTTCTTCTTCTTTTACAGTGTGTCCTGTCAAGGTTTTCTTCAGAATGATGTCAGAGCCCTTCCCCTTCTGTGTTTGGAACCATTTTAATCAAGATAAAGTCTCCCTGGGATACTTGTCAAGGTCAACTAAAGCCACTGTTGTACTACCAGTACAACAAAAAGACCCAGCTTTCATGAAGAAGTTTTGAGTTGAAAAGAATGTCTCTATTCACTATATTTTCCAACTTAAAAGGGGAGAATGTTAAAAGACCTGTTCTCACACTCAGAAGCATCAAACTTTACATATTTTGTTTCACCATAACCCGAGCAGACCAAACTATTCCTGGAGAAATCCTTTCATTCCATTTCAAGAATAACATCCTGGAACTGATTAAGGACCTGACCCAATCATAAAGCAGGTGCCTAACGTTTTCAGGAGGATTTTTTTCCACTTGAGGTTATCTTCTATAGATAGGTAATATGGTTTTGTATTTATAACTTACAGATTAAAACTGCTTTTAAAAGTAATAATTTAAAAAAAACTCATGGCACCAAATGTTCTATAACCTGGTTGAACTTTCAAATGGAATCTCTCTCTCTCTCTCTCTCTCTCTCTCTCTCTCTCTCTCTCTCTCTCTCACACACACACACACACACACACACACACACACACACACACACACACACACTCATACCTAACCACAGTGAAGTAGAATGGATTGAGTATTGGGTATAAAAGGAAGATTAGATGTGTGTGTGTGGCAATAAATGAGGTAGATAGGGAAAGAGGCGGGGAGACAGAGACACAGAGAAACAGAAACAGAGACAGGAAGAAGAAGCAGAGAGGGAGGAGAGACAGAGAGATAGAGAGAGAAGAGAAAGAAAAAGAGAGAGAAAAGAGAGACAGAAATAGAGTCAGAAAGAGAGAGGGGGGGGAGAGTGAAGGAGAGAAGAGAGAGAGAAAGAACAGAGAGAAAGGAGAGAGAGAACCAGAGATAAAGACACACAGAGAGACAGAGAAAAGGGAGAGAGAGAGGGAGAAAGGAGACAGAAAGAAAGAGAAAGGACAGGGAGAAAGGAGACAGAGACAGAGAAAGGGGAGAGAGAGGGAGAGAAAGAGAAAGAGAGAGAAGGTGCAGAAAGAAAGGAGAAAGGACAGGAAGAAAGGATAGAGAGAGGAGAGACAGATACATAGTGTGTGTCTGTACATGTGTTCAACAGCTGGAATCAGACAGAATTATCTCCTTGAGTTCAAATCTGGCCTCAGAAAATTCTTAGCAGTGTGATCCTGGGCAAACCACTTAACTCCATTTGCCTTAATTTTGTCTATAAAATGAGCTGAAGAAGGAAATGGTTGGGGCAGCTACAAGGTGCAGTGGATAGAGCACCAGCCCTGGACTCTAAGAGAACCTAAGTTATAAATCAGCCTCACACTTCTACCTGTGTGATCCTGGGCAAGTTACAACTCCAATTGCCTTGGGGGAGGGGTGGGTGTGGGAAGAGAAGGAAATGGCCAACCACTTCAGCATCTTTGCTGAGAAAACCCTAAATGAGTCATGAAGTGTCCAGCACAATTGAAATGGACTACCAAATATATGTTTTATTGATGGGTAATTATTTTCTCCCCTTTCCACTTCTTTTCCCCCTACAAATAAGTATCAACATTGATAACATCCCCAAATGTCTCATCCTGCATCTTCTTTGCATGGCATTTCTGGCAAGAAGCAGTGTGGGTCAGCATCTGTTATCTAAAATTGTCGGACCCTTTCATTTTACAATTGGGAAAAATGATGTCCCCAGAGGTTAAGTATCTTAACTGTAGTCCCCAAAGTCCAATGTGCTACAAATGGGACTTGAACCACAGATAGGGTTTGACTCCAGAAATCACGTTGTTTCGACTCAACAGGAATTCAGGAGAAATAAGGAGTCTGATAAATATGCACTACCTTAAAATATAGACATTATCCAATGTGGTTACATGTTATTTACTGATGGCAAAAAGGTAATGTCTTTGACAAGCTGGTTGTTTATTGTTATCTTCTATGGGCAACCCATCTCTCAATGAATTTTTATTGTTGTTGTTGCTGTTGGAACACTTTAGTCCTTTGACATCTGGTTGAGAACAGTTAGGCTAAAAGTGTCCTGTGGAAGGAAGAGGCTTTATAGGGGGCAATGATACAAAGCAATATTCCTCCCAATCTATTTTTGTATTGTATTGCAATCATTATTTCTTAAAACATGAAAAAAAATATCAAATATAAAAGTAGGTTCTATTTTTTTTTTTTGATCTTGGTGATCTGGAGTCATAAATCTGAACTTGTGATTTCATTAGTCTAAGGAGCACCCAGTGAGTAAATGCTCTTTGATAATGAAGGTCAACAGCTACTTTTCCACTTGGGAATCTTGGTGTGTTGTCTGGAGAGTGATGGCTAAGAAATGTGATGAACACACTGAAAATGGAAATGCCAAAGGAGATCATTCACAGAGAGATGATACCTTCATAGATGCAGAGTGAATTCTGTGAATTTTTGATGAATAGGGATCTCTGATGAATATACAGTTTGAAATGCTATTTTTTTATCCTGTAGTAACTTTCATGATATTATTATAATATAAACTATAGAATTTTGTTTCTAACATTTAAGTATAAGTGAATATTCCCATTTCACTTAAACTTATAAGGAAAGATTCACTACATTAAGTTATATTTCCATTGACATGGTTCAGGGGTGGGACAGTATGTAGAATATAAGCTTCTTGAAATTAAGACTTGCTTAATTTCTGTTTTTTGGTTTTTTTTTGTTTGTTTGTTTTTTAATCCCTACTATCATGTGCAATGACTGGCAAATAGTAGGTACTTAATAAATATTGATTAAAAACAAAACAGTTGAGGGAAGTTAGTGGTGCAGTGGTCCTGAAGTCAGGAGGACCTGAGTTCAAATCTATTTTCAGGCATTCAACATTTCCTAGTTGTGTGACTCTGGGCAAGTTACTTAACCTTAATTGCCTCAGCAAAACAAAACAAAACAAAACAAAACAAAACAAAACAAAACAAAGCTTTAAATTTTTGAAAGAAATCCTGAACATGTTGGTTAAAATCTTGCCTTAGCTATTTCCTTTGTGACCCTAGTCAAGTCACTTAAATTCACTGAGAGTTCATTTTCTCATCTATGAAATGGGAATAATAGCCTTTGTATGTTTTACTTTATATAACTTGTGAGAACCAGATTAGATCCTGTATGAAAAGTCCTTTACATCCATAACACTTTTATAATCAGTTATCATATCTTTTTTCCCCACTCTGAGGCAATTGGGGTTAAGTGACTTGCCCAGGGTCACAATGGGGGAAATGTTAAGTTTCTGAGGCTGGATTTGAATTCGGGTCCTCCTGACTCCAGGGCTGGTGCTCTATCCACTGTGCCACCTAGCTGCCCAGTTCTCTCTTTTGGGAGAAACAGTGGCATAGTAGATAGTGTGTTGAATTTGGAATCAGGAAAACTGGGTTCAACTTCTACCTCAGACTCATAAAAGTTATATAGCTAATAACAATTACCTTCATGTCAATGAGCTTTAGTTTCCTCAATGAAATTGGTGTAAAAAAGCATTCCTTAAATTACACATCCCAAAAATATCCAGGAAAATCAGATAAAATAATTTAGGCAAATCACTTTGTTTTAAAAATTAAGTAGTCAAGCATAATAACCCACTTTATGTAATTTCTGTTATTGTTAAGTTTGAGGCTGAGATCGGAATACATACTTACAGTTGGACTAAACCAATCACATTACTTTACAAATTTTAGGAGTAAGCCAATCACATGACCACACTAAATCTGGGATCATGAGCTTCCAGGAGGAAGTGGAGGAATGAGGCTGCCAGAGGAAAGGAAAAATGAATATATGAACACACACACACACACACACACACACACACACAGACACACACACACAGGTCCTACTTTATGTCAGACACTGTGCTTAGTTTTTTGTTTTTTTGTTTTTTTGTTTTGTTTTGAACAAAACATTTTCTCACAACAATCCTGCAAAGTAGGCACTATTATTTTCCCTGTTTTCTAACCAACTAAAGCAAAAAGTGGTTAAATAACTGATTCAAGTTCCCACAACTATTAAGTCTCTTCCTTATTTCAAGCCTTTCAGATCCATTGAGTTGCTAACAGCTTCTGAGAAGAGGAGAAATTGCTCAGATTGAAGACTCAACAGGTTAAACCTCCCATGCAAATCAATGTTGGGATCAGGCTCTTGAGTGGTCACTTCCCTTCCAGCCTGAATGGAGATAGGAAGATACAGTCTCCAAAAAAAGGAGGTTATGTAAACATGAATTATGAGGATTAATTTCCCTGATTTCTAATACAGAAACTCCCTGATCTGGATCTTGAGATCTTGGAGAAGACAAAGTTGCATTTCTACTTCCTTCTCCAAGCATTTTAGCAGCACCTTTTTCTCCCATCTTTTTTCTTCTCCACCTCAAATAAACTTGATTAGAATATAGAGTGAGTGCCCTTTCAAAAAATGCAGTGGCAAAAAAAAAAAAAAAAAAAAAAAAAAAAAAAAAAAAAAAAAGCAACAGTCTTTCAAGGAACTTGATTCCTTCTTGCCAACTCAGCTGTAAATCCCAGTTACATTTTTTCCTGCTTTGCTAAAGTTCCATTTATTCAAATGTATTTATAAAGCAAACAGCAAAACCACCCACTGTCAGATGCTCCCACATATGCATACATAGACACTCTCAACAACCCATGCAGCACTGACAGGATGCACAGCTGTTATATTTTACGCTATTTGAAGCTCAATAATTAGCGCCTGTTAAAGAAAAATAATAATAATAAAAGGCACTGCACTATCTTGCAACAAATTGCTGGGATCAGAATATCCAATTTATCAGGACCTGCTGCAAAAAGGAAGATTCCTGTTCTAATTTCATATGATGTAGCTGTCACTATTACACTTGTCAGCACTTTGATATCAACAAAAGGCTTTTAGTATTTCTAACAGGGAGTGACATTTTACCTATTATCTCTAATAGGAGATAAGATAGAGTATAGTCTTTGACTTTCACCTTCATTTTTAGGGTTTTTTCTATTTAATTATTGTTTAAAATACCAATACTTAAATCTTCCCCTTAGCACTAAGCCACCAGCCTCTTTCCATGTAGATGTTCACTCCAAGACCCCGAAAGCACTTTACAGGAATTAATTCTCTAATGAGATCTCAGTGAAGCAGATTGCTTCCCTGTTTTTCAGACGGAGGAAATACAGCACAAAGCAGTTGATGTCTCCAAAGCTAGAGGACCAGGCTTCATTCTCTAGTTAGTCTCTAGTCCACACCAGGACTCCTGGTCCACTCTATGGTTTTATAAAGCTAAAAAGCATTTTTGAAATAGTAAACTATCAGCAGTCTATGAGCCAGAGTCTATAGTTTTAACTTGGGTGAATTTGAACTGACAGCAGTGGGAATTCTTCATACACAAGAGTCAATTAAGATTATGAATCAGGCCCTGGGTAGGTGCACTGAGTGAAAATTCAAAAATATTTTGACACTTGAGATATGAATGGGCCAGAAAGGTCAAGGTTCTGCTGGCTTCAGTGTAGTCACTCCTGTTTGAGCCCAACCAATACTGTATTTCTTTAGAGGCATCGTTTTAACTCTCTCAGTTTTCCTCATAATTTCAAAATAAGTACCACAACATTTCTGTCACTAACTACATGGTTGATTAGCTAGCTAATGGACCATATTCCCATTTTATTTAATCCAAATAAAATATATGATAGCTTTAGTTTTGCTAGTCCAGTTCTAGAGAATGCTAAATGGTGATGTTTTTTCCCTTCTAAACAAATCCATTTTTATGTTCCTCCTCTGTTATCCCATACTATACAGAGATTATATTTATCCTGCAGCCCCTAACAAAATTGAAGACCACTCAATTGAGTAGTGGACATTCCACTTTTTTCTTCAATGATTCTCGTGTTGACAGTTACTAATATATCTGAAGCTCAATTCAAGGATGACTCATCGTCATGAAAAAAAAAAAAAATTAATGCTATTTCCCCCTTTACCTGGCGACAACCTGTCATCTCAGTTTTGCCCACGTGCTTTACTGAAGTCATGCCCCTGAAGCTACCAATATGAATTATCACTAGTTACACAAATTTCCTATGCTTCTTAAAAATTAACACTGGGCAAAGTCATGTATACTGGGCTTTTTAGTAGGTGAATGGCTTCATCATGTAACCATGCCCTTTTAGAACCTAATTTATGTTATTTGATGATGTTATTTTTTGCAGGTAAGCAATCTTTCTCTCAGGAATGACTTTCTAAGATTGTTAATTCTATTTCTACACACAGAGGAATGTGACTTTCAATGACCTGAAAAATAAAATGTCCAACATTTTAGTTTTGCATGAGATGACATGGCTTAGTATGTAGTACTGGATTTTAAATCAAGAAGACCTAGGTTCAAATAACCCCTTAGAAAAAAAAATTGAGCTTGAATTCCTTATAAGAGGCTTGACAATAGGGCTTATTTTGGGGAAAGAAGGAGAAATGGAGTTTTTCTTTGAGTCCTCCATACTTAGCTCAGTGCCTGGAACAAAGGAGATGCTTAATTTTTTTTAATTCATGATTAAAAATGCAGAATTGACTGGACTGGGAGCTTAAATAGATTGAGAATTTAATAGAAGTACTATAGTGGTATAGTGGGAAGCTATTGACCTGCAATAAAACCTGGAATGTAGTCCCAGTTTTGCCATTAATAAATTGCATGATTTTGGGTAGCTCATTTTCTATTGTACCCTAATTTCCAGGAGATGATTTCTCTAGTCTTTCTGTCACCAGGATTTTATGGTTGAGTTGAACCTATAGTATTTAATTGAAGCAACATTCTTTATCATGTGTAATAAATGAATGAATGGATGTATTAACTATTTGCAAAACACTGTGCTAAGGGCTGGATCTCTAAATAGACAAATATGATGATCTATTTTAATGAGAGAAGAATATGTCCATAAGAAGTTTCAGCTACAAGGAAAATAATAAATTAAAGTTCAATAATTCTTAGGATGTAATAGTGAAGCACTGAGTAATACATCTTTAATGTCAATTTCCATGCATGATGGTGAACTATTTGATAATATAAAGGGTTTTAGTGTTAAAAAACTCATTTTTTGAGTGGGGAGATACTATTTAATATAATGTCAATGCTGAGGAGGCAGGGATTGTGGTATCTGCAGAACCCTTTGCTATGACATGCCTCTTTCCAAGAAAACATACATGTATTTTCTTCCTTTGTTATAATTTCTTCCTTTTTTCCTTATGTTCTTTGAGAACAAGGAATATCTTGCTTATATTTTTATCCTCACTGTTTAAAATAGTACATAGTACACAGAATGTGTAATTCATTTTTCTTCATTTAAAGTTACATGCTACCTATTGTTTCACTTTTTGAAGTCCTTATGCTTCAGTTCAGTTGACTGTAAGAATTGATCTGAAAACACCTCCTTTAACTTTCTGAAATATTTACCAATATTGTTCTCTTTCTCCCTTATAGGATATTCTCCCGTTTCCAGGTGTTTGTGGTGTTGTTCCATTCTTATTCTCTTCTTATTTATGCAATTGTACCTTCTCAGTTATAGAAATAAAAGTTGGTTGGATTCTTAGAGATTATCTAGTTTTTGTTTTTGTTTTATAAAAGGTACTGTATAAACACCAAAATCAAGTGCCTTTTTGAAAGTAATGGATTCCTAGACCCTTCTATAAGGGTAGAGATATGGAAAAGAGATTTACTCTTAGTAATTAATTACAATACAGGAAAAAAGGAAGGCAGGGAGGAAAGAAGGAAGAATGGAAAGAAGAAAGGAAGGAAAGGAGGGAAAAAGGAAGGGAGAAAAGGAATTATTGAGTAGTTATTATATGCCAAGCATTGTGTTAAAGACAGGGGATGCAATACAAAAATAGTCTCTGCTTTCAAGAAGTTTATAATGTACAACAAGATGCTGAAAAACAGAGAGTAAAAGAGCACAAAGATAACTATTTTGAATTTCAAAATTCAGAGACTAGGCAGGGAGACAAATAAAGGCTGGTTTATAACCTTCTACAAAGTGAAGGCTCTAGGAAGAATTCACAAAGGAAGAGAGAAAGCCTTGTAAAGTTGCATTCCAAGCTGAGTCAGCCACAGGAATAGTTAGATGTAGGAGATACCTGATGGTAAGAATAGCTTCAGAAAAGAAAAAAATACTCATGAATAATTTTAATGGAAATAAATTTTATTACTGCTTTTGGTAAAGAAGTTAATATATTTCTTAGCAAATATGTCATTTATGCATTTTAAAAAATCAGGATAGTCTGAACATTTAAATACTCTTCCTAGAGTATGAAATGACCTATTTTCAAAGTCACATTAAAAGAAATATATGAGGAGTGCTCTCATTGAGGAATAATGATATAATAAAAACCTCTATATTTGTATAAAAGCTAATCCTCCCACAGAGATACATCTATTAAACACAAATCAGTGTAATAAAGATAATGGAGTGATATTTGGGCCATACATAAATGATTTCCATTTAAGAAAAGTAAGGGAGTTAATATTTTGTTTTCTCTTATTATAGTCTGGAAGAATGCTCCAAAAATGCTTTTCAAGAAATATCTTTTCAACTTTAAAAATAAACTATTAAAGGGAAAGACAAAGTAAAATGTAAAGAGGACCACTAATTTAAGTCATATACATGTGAGCTATAAAGTATATGATTTTATATTAATAAACTCATTATTTAAATTCCATTCTCAAAAATCCTAATATAGGTTAGACCACATAAATGGATTGTTCTCTTACCCTGGCCCCTATCCCTCACATAATATTCTTTCACCATGGTCTATTCAGAAACAGTACTTGGGATTATGTCAGGACATAATCTAGGTTTTTTTATACTAATGGAGTTCCAGAAATACTAAGGGGAAAATTCAATGCCTTTATAGATGCAAGGGCAGTACTCTTAAGTGATCTACATTTGTTACATCCCTGAATTCTAATCAATCAATTGTCAAAACATTTATTTAACATATATTATATGCTAAGAACTAGGATAAAAATAAAGGAAGTCTTTGTCCTCAATCAAGAGGGCAAAACAACTTGTAAATATATGAAATACATGGAACTAATACAGAAGAGAGGCAACCTTATCTTAGAGATAAAGATGCTGACATCTAAACAACAGGGCTGGAAAGGTACTCTTGCATATGATGGGGTATGAACTGAGCTTTGAAGGAAGCCAGGGATATAGAGCAGCAGAGTTGAGGAGGGAGGATCTTCCATATCTATGAAACCCCAATGTAAAGATACTGAGATACTATCATCTGTGAAAAACAGCAAATACCCCAGTTTGACTGGATCCTAGAATGCATCAAGAGTGGAATGTATAAATGTTGGGGAGGCAACTGGAGACCAAAATGCAAAGACCTTTTGATGACTTTATATTATCTCATGAAGGTAATGAGGAATACTGTAATTTATTGAATAGAGATGACTTTATATTATCTCATGAAGGTAATGAGGAATACTGTAATTTATTGAATAGAGAGGTGATATGATCTGACCTGTGTTTTAGGAAAATTACTTTATGTGAAAGATGAAATTTAGTGCAGTCTTGAAGCAGGGGGGATAAGAAGCTTATTGTAGTAGTCCTGGAAAAAAGATGGTGAGGAACTAAACCAATGATATAGTTATTCCTATGAAACATAGAGAAAGTGTATAAGAGCTATTATGAAAGTAGAATAGCAAGATTTTGCAACACATTGAATAAATGTGGCAAATGAAAGTAAAAGCTGGAGGTTTCAAGAACCACATGCATGGGAGGATGGTGATACTTTCAAAAAATAATAGAGGAATTCAAAATAATAAATTATATTCTGGATGTGTTAAATTTAACATGGAATTTGCAATGTCTGAGGAATTTTTTAGTAATGGATGATATGGCAGTGAATAGGGAAATATACATATAAAAACACATATGTATGAATATATATATATATATGTATGTATATGTGCATGTATGCATATATGTATATACATTTTAAGAATGCATGTATACACACATAGATAATAGCTAGATAGATAGAAATGATCACTGAATCAGTTGGAGTCAAAAAATTAACCAAAACATAGAGTATAGGTAAAAATAAAGATAGCACCCAAGGCAGAGCTTGAGTAGATACCCTTAGCTAAAGGAGACTGGGAAGTAGACAGGAAAAGAAAAGAAGAATAAAGAGAACAATGTCATAAAAACCTAGCAAAAAAAAAGTATATATTCAGGATCTAACTCAGGCCATTTGATCAAAAATACCAAATGCCTGAGAGGTCAAGAAAATGTAGACAGAGAAAAGGCCAGTACATCTAGCTAACTAAGCTACCACTGATAACTGGAAAAGCCAATATGAGTTGACCAGTGAGATTAGGAGCTAAACTACAGAAGATCTAGAAAAAAGTGGGAAATAGGGTAATAGAAACAGTACATATAGGAGGTTCAGTTCAAACTTATTTTAAAAGCATATGCTATGTACAAGGCTTTAGAGAAACAAAGATAAATATAACACAAACTCTGATCTCAGGAAGAATGCAATCTAAAGGGTGAAGGAAAAATATGTATGCAAACAACTATGATGCAGATGTACATACATACATAATATATATACATATGCTCACATACATATATTATTATATATGCATATACACACAGAGATGCAAAAATAATATGATAAATTTTAGAAAAGAGAATTTTTCTTTAGAAGATAGAGAGCTCCTTAATATTTTAAAGCAGAGTATCATATAATAAGAGTACATTAGGGGTAGGATTCTGAGAAAAATGGCAAAATAGGTCAGAAAATTACTGGTACTTCAGATTTCTCTCACAAACAGAACAAAAATGCTCCTCAGGGTAAAAATGGACCAGTGAAAAATAAATAAGACTTGAGGCAGAACAAGAAATGTTCTAGGAAAACCTGAGAAGATCTAACTGGAACTGGGGCTTAACCTATGTTAAATGTAAATACTTCCAGGTAGCTCAACAGAAACATTAAGCAGAAAACCGCAAAGCTAGCTGTGTTCAGCTGGAGTATTAGCCCAAATCACAGGAACTGTCATCTCCTGTACAGCATGGAGACTGGGAGTAGAGTCTGAGTCTGAGAATATTAAGGGAACCTCTCCTGATAAGAAACAGCAGACCTAGCTAGGCTGCAGAAAAGGAATGCTTCCAGGTCCCTGGAAGAGAAGGAACCAGCACATCTGGTGAATGCAGAGTCAGTCGGTCAAGCGTTCTGCTGGCTGCTGGCACTTTCAAGAGGTTGGAGCTTTTGGTTTAGGGTTCTAGGTTAGAGGGGAGAACTGAAGTGAGTCAAACTCATCATCCTCCACACCTCAGGACAAGAGGTGCTTACACTTATAGTTCTCATTAAAAAAGAGATTGAGGAAAAATTTTTAAAAATTAAAAAAACAAACAAACAAACAAACAAAAAACAAGATTGTAAAAAGGCTAACTAACTAGAAAAGAAGATACAGAGTTTTGAGAAAGAAAATAATTCTTTGAAAATTAGAATTTGGCAAGGAAACCCAGTGACATTATAAGAGACCAAGAAATAACCAAAATTAAAAGAATTTTAAAAATAACAATATGAAACATATTATAAGAAAAACAAAAGTTCAAGAAGAGAAAATATAAGAATACTGAATTACTTGAAAGTTGTGATCAAAAAAAGAAAAAAAAATGACACAATAATGCAACATATAATAAAAAAAAAAAATTTGTCTTGGATTGATAGACTATAAGGGAAAAGTAGAAATAGAAAAAAAATCCACTGATCCACACTGTAAAGAGTTCCTACATGGAAAATACATAGGAATATTATTGCCAAACATTGAAACTCCCAAATCAAAGATAACATCCTACAAGAAAAAAAAAAATAATTCATATATAATTTGAATTGCACAGGCTTTATCCACAGCTATAGGAAAAAAAAAAAATCAGGTCCTAGAATAACATATATAAGCAATCAAAAGAAATAGGCCTAAAGCCAAAAATATATCCAGTAAAACTAACCACAATATTGGCCAGGGGGACATTCAACAAACTTTCAGATTTTCAGCACTTTGTCTCAACCAAACCAAAACTTCATAGAAAATTTAACATATAAGGGTCAATATCAAAGATTATTTTTAAGGACTCAATAAGAACAAACTGTAAAACTCGGGTGTGTGTGTGTGTGTGTGTGTGTGTGTGTCTGTGTGTCTGTGTGTGTGTTTAAACATGGAAATACATACCATATGTTTGACTGATATCAGTTATTTAGAAGATTTTTTAAAAAGTTGACCCTAAAAAGCAAAACTAGTTTAAGAAAAAGGAAAAATAGTCATTATGATATATAAATGAGTTGGAGAGGTAAAATCATACACACACGCACACACATATATACATATATACATATATATATACATATATATATATATATATATATATATATATATATATATACATATATATATATATATAGTATACTATAGCATAGTATATAGCATGGTATGTATATACACACCATGAGGGTTATAGTTTCCTCCAAAATCTGTAAAGAAATATGGAAACGGGAATAGGATAAGGTGGGGTACAGAAGGGTGTTTGGATTAACAGGAGTGAGATAAGAAGAATAGTTTAATGGGAATTGGATAAAGAAGAGAGGAAAGGTGGGGAAGATAAGGCAAGGATCTCTGGGTGGAGGAGGTTAAGTAATAGAAAAGCAAATTAAGGAGTAGGATTAAAGTAGAAGAGTTAGTTGGTTTAGGAAAGGATCAGGAGTGGAATGTGGTAGGAAAAAAAAAAGTAGATCTGAGAGGAAATTAAACTTAAAGACACAATCAAGAGAGAAATTTACATGTCAGCCATATTAATATTGTTTTAGATCCTTGTTTGTATGTGTAAATACATATGTATATGTATATATATATTCATGTAGATGTATGCATATGTGTATAGATATATGTATATATGTGCATGCTTAACTGTAGTCTGCTTATAGGAGTGGGGGGAAGGGAATGAAAGGGCAAAATAAAGAATAAAATGAAAAGCACACAGCAAAGAATAAAAGAATAACCTGCAAGGAAGCAAAGAAATGATACAGTCATGATTATAATCTCTTTTATTATAGTGTATGCTTTCTTGAAATGGAAACTTATTATTACATATTTTGCATTCTCCCTAATATTCTGCTGGGCATATGACAATGTTTTTTTTTTTTATTTTATTTTTCTGTCTTTCTTTTTCTATTTAATTTTTGCTATTTTGTATTTAATTTTAAATATTTTTAAAGCTTTAAAATACATTAAGAAGATTATTTAGTTAACACTGTAAAAATGGAATAGAATGTAGAGAACTATAATAAAAGAAGAAAAATCAATTACAGAACCATTAAATTTGTCTAGGGGAGGAAAAATAAACTGAAATAAGGTGGTTGTAGAAGAAGTGAAAAAAGAAGTATATAAGACAAATATAAGAAAGTTTGCCAAAGTTAAGTCTATGGGAAGTGGCAACTATATATGAAGATAGATAGGGAGAGAAGAAATTCAAAGATGATTGCAAAATTATGTACTTGAATAACTGGGATGAGAGTTGTACTATTAATCCAAATATAAGATTTATAGAGAGAATTGTGTTTTGTTGAAATGATCTGTTTCATTTTGTTTAAGTTAGCTTGGATTGCTAATGAAGCACCCAAAACAAGCTGAAAAGATATTTAGCAGGGAATAAGATATATGAGGAAGAAAGTCTGAGTAGGAATTGGGGCAAGAATACAGATTTAGGAATTTTCTATATAGTAATATTTCAGGGAAAATATTGAATTGGATAACAAATAAAAATATTCATGGAAGAGGAGAGGAGATGATGGGGGCAAGGAAGAAGTAAGGTGAATGCAGATAAGAATAAATAAGAGAGGACCAAAGGACAGGACTCAGAGGAGAGAATATTAGATATGGGAAGTGAAGATAAAAAAAGTAGACAGAAAAAGACTAAAGAGGATAGGAGAGAAGTAGACAGGAGAAGAGGGAACTTAAGGTAAAGCTTACATTTAAAAGAAAAGTTTAATTAATAAGTACCTGAGTTCAAATCCAGATTCAGACATTTAACTTACCAGCTATGTGATTCTAGATAAGTCACTTAAGTCCAAGTGCCTACTGCAAAAAACAAACAAACAAACAAAGAAACAATCAAATAAAAAATGTAACTTACAAACATAGTTGAATATCCAGACTAGCTTTCTAGAGGTCTTCTGTAAGGGCCTTGGTCTCTACAGGGTAGATGCCAAGAGAATTGTCAAGAATAGAGTCCAAAGTCTTTATTGTCTCTTACACTGTCTGTGTCTCATCCAGCAGTCTGCCAGTTTCAATAACTATCCCCTGAGTCTTTGTCCTCAGTTTAAATGCCCTCTTATAATTACATCATTACAATATACTGAATCAGTGTGAGCTAGAGAACCATTACATCACCATATTAAGTACTAACTATATATGTGAACTAGAGAACCATTATCGCATCATTTCCAGTGGTTTTATCCCAGATAATTGTACTGCTCACTTAATGGCCTTTAATAAAATTTTAGCCCCAAGCACTGGGTAAGGAATAAGGCTTTGTTCTGGCTGTGGTGGGAGGTTCATACACTCTATCACACTGTCTCCTTGATGAAGGACTGCTGTGGGTGCCTCTTTTGTAACAAAAATTGATATTTTCAATGTGTGAATCTTTCAACTACATTGGATAAAACCAGTTCAACTTCTCTCAAAGCCTCTTGAGCTTCTTTTGTAAGCTGGCGTGGTGAGTTGAAAGCAGCATCTCCCCTTAAAATGTCATATAATGGTTGTAATTGATAGGCAATTAAGCCTAACACTGGATGCATCTATTGGATATCTCCTATCAATTTCTAAAAATCATTTAAGGTGTTCAACTTTTCTGTTCTTAAAGAAAACATTTGTACTGTAAGCACCTCAGGATATACTTCATATCTTAGAAGAATAAGTTTGAAAGTTGTTGTTGTTGTTTTTCCCTCTCAGAAGACAGTGTAAAAGTGATTATAACTAATAAAATTATATAGAATTTAAAATGCCACAGATAATTCAAAGATATTGAAAACAAAACAAAATAAGACATTGTGTCTAAGGATAAAGAGATCATTATTGCCATCACAGTAGCAGGGACAAAAGTCATCTTGAAAAAGTTTTGGGGAATGAGTTCTTGGCAAGAAAGTAGAAATGGCAAGTGCAGCCAACCTAGTGTTTCTAGGAATTTTGCCATGAGAGTGTGGAGAAAGATTGGATGAAAGCTTGAATGGACAGTGGAGTCAGGGAAGGTGCTGTTCAAATAGAGACCTTGATATGCTTACAAGTGAGAAGAAACAGTTAATAGTAAGAATGAAATTAAATATGCATGAAAGAAGTAGTAGACCACATAGAGCTGATGGATTAGCTTTGGCAAATAGACACACAACTTTTTTTTTTTTTTTAAAGATTGAAAATAAGAAGAGAAAGACGGGCAAGAATATTGAAAGGTCCAAAGCAGTAGAGGAGGTAAATTAATTCCATTTAAATCAGATAGACTAGCTTTTCTTAGGGAGTAAAAGTAATAAGGAAGGGGATGGGGATAAACATAAGTGAAAAGAAAAGGTAGACTTAAGGGATTGAGGGGATGAGTGAAAGTTTGGAGTAGCATAGGTAGCAACAGAGAGCACTATAATTAATGTGAAATTCTTAAGAGAAATTTGGGATAGGGGACCTAAAAATCTTCTTTAATAACAGAAAAATCTAAACTCTAGAACTATATGTTTCAACAAGAACTTTAAAAATCCATATGAAAATAACTGAAGTTCACATGCAAGTTCCTCTAAGATTTTTCAGGGAAACTCAACTCTAATGTGGGGTACTGAGATTTAATTTTCTATTTGAAAATAAAAGAGAGAATTTTGACCACTAGATAAAATAAAAACAGGAAAAAATGGGTTCAAATTAGCTTTTCACAGTTTCTAGTTGTATGGTTTGAGCAAGTCATTGAAATTTTATACATTTTAGGCATCTGTTTAAAACTTACCAACTGAGTCCTGGACTAGCAAGTAGAGGAAACACTCTATATTTTAAAAATCACAAATCATTTTAATATTCTCACATTAAAAATGAAAGTAACCAGTAATTCAATCAAGTAAATTGGCAAATCTTGGGACTGAGCCAAATCTTGTGGAAAACTGACTTTAAAGATCCCTTTTTATGTTTAGAATTGATAATTTCATTGGAGATGCTGACCTTCCAATCATAGATAATTTGTACATCTTTAGAAATTTTCAATTTATTCACATGCATTTGGTGTACTGTGGATTTCCCTCCAATTTTCATGTAGTATATTTAGGTAACAAAGAAAGGTAGCAAATCACTCTATACATTATCACTTAGTCTGCATTTATTAAGTGATTAATATGTGCTAAAAACGTGAGTCTACAGAGACAAAAACACCATTCTTGTCTTCAAAAAGTTCACATTTCAATGATAGTGACAACATGCAAATAACTTGCTATATACAAGACATATGCTATGTGAATTTGAATAATCTTTGTAGGAAGGGACTCTCATTTGTGGTAGGGGATGACTACAAAAGATCTGTAGAAGATAAAATTTGAACTGAGTCTTGAAGGAAGCTAGAATCTAGGAAGCAGAGGTGAAAAAAGAGCTTTCCAGGTAGGTGACATTAGCCAGTATAAATACACAGAGTTGAGAGATGATGGGAATACCCTGCGAGAAAAACAAAAAGAATATCAGTGTAGCAAGACCATAAAGTTTATGGATGCAAATCTGCAAATATATAAAAGAATTGTGTTGCCAAGGCGTTTTATTGTCCAGCAGAAATTTTTATATTTGATATAGAAGGCAACTAAAAAAAATATAGTTTATTTAGTAGGCCAGAATGAATTAGAATAGGGCCTTGAAGTAGAGAGTCAAAGTATAAGCTTTTGAAATTGTCCAAGGGACAAATGACGGGGGCCTATATAAAGGTGGTGGCTATGTGATTGGAGAAAAGGTAATAAATATATGAAGATAAAGGGTACAACAGAGATAATGTAGAGTTAAAAACAAATCCCACCATTCAAAAATTTGATTAGAAATGTAAGGCTAAGTGAAAAATCAAGTATAACATTGGATTTGCAAGGTCATGTTACTAGGAGAAAAGTGGTACATTAGGCAATTATGGGGAAGTTTGGAAGAGTAGAAAATTTGAGGGAAAATTAATGAATTTTGCTTTTGACACATACAGTTTGAAAGGCCTATAAAATGTCTGATTTGGTATCTAAGAGATAGTAGGTGCTGTAGGATTGGAGTTCAGGAAAGTAATAGATTGTTTATTTATTCATTACTTAGTCCCATTTTTAGGGGTTTGTGCAATAGTAGGTATCTACTATGTTGACTAAACCACTGTGATGATTTTTAAAAATGAACATGAATGAGATTTATACAATAAGACTATGTATTCATGATTTGAGATTTGCAAGACTGGAGGGAATAGTCACATCAGTGTGAACATATAACCACTGGAGTACAGGCATGGTTTATCTCCCACAAATAGGTAGTAAAGTGCCTGAATGATTATTTTGACTTTATATGGTTTGGCATAGCAACAACAACAACAACAACAGCATATAGATGCCTTGATAATCATTTATAGCGGTCTTGTTTATAACTCCATATTATTGTGGCAAACTAAATTGATAAATTATTTAAAAAATAAATATTGATGGAGGGTCAAGATGATAAGAAACCATTTTCCATTTCATCAAAAAGTTTTTATCGATTAATTTCAAATCATTTCCAACATTTGTGAGCACATTTGGGGATTTTTTGGTAAAGATATCAGAATTTGTTATTTCCTTCTCCATTTTACATTTTACAAATGAGGAACCAAAGCAAGTATAGTTGCCTGATTTGTCTAGGGCCATATGGTAGAAAATGTCTTGGGCCAGATTTGACTCTAAGAGAAAGTCTTCTTGATTACAAGCCCAAAATTTTGTACATTGTTCCACCTACCTTTTTCCATTTGAAGAATACTGTAAAATTATTTATATGCTTATAGTTTTTAGATTTAATTCTTGAACTTAATATTACATTTTATTACCTTGACTATATTCAAGTTTACACAATAATAGAATGATGCAGCTGAAAAGCATCTAAATGTTTTTTGTTCCTAATCCTTCATTTCATTTTATATTATTTAATTTTATTGATACTTTAAAAATGCATCCAACTATAAATATATATGTATATATTATTCCCTATTCAAAGAACATCCTGAATAGCATGGATTAAAAAGAAATAAAATAAGTAGTTCAGCAAATCTGTCCAATTTAATGAGCATATAAATCCACAGTTATCCATTTTTACACTGAATTTCTCAATTCTTCTGAGATATCTGGTATATAGTAGTTTTTATTAAAGTTTATTTACTTGTCTGAGGTCCACATAACTTGCTGAAGATCAAACACTAAATTGACTACTTCCCATTTTAAACCAATACATTGTCTCTTTCTCCATACTGAATAATCAATAAATAATTTGGAAAAGAAGACATAACTACTTCCAAGAAATATTTGTGAGAGTAAAGAAAAGAAACAATCCTCTTAGTCAGCTAAATTCAAGATTTTTCTCCTTTTTTGCTGGATAAATAGCATAAGAAAAAGTAGAAAAAAGGTTGTCAAAATTCAGCAATACACTAAAACCTAAAGTCACTCTATTGACTTGCTGATGTTATTGCAATGGAAACTTTCAATGACCCCTACCCTCATGTCATCAATAGTAAAGATCCATGTAGCATGAAAGAGATAATAAACATTGTATAAGCATTTCTGTAAGGGAAAATATTGTTTACGCTCAATAAATTTTGAGTTATTACAGGGAAAATGTGGGAAAATCAGAGAAAAATAAGGGGGAGAAGGTGATTTCTATCTATTTTGTGCCACAAGGAGAAGTGCCAGGACAAATCACCAAGTCTTGGGGTGAATTTTCTAGTTACAGTAGATGAAGCACCTCATAGGCTGTTTTGACGGATTGTTATCATGAATAATCCTGAGTGTGATGAATATGCCTGTCCCATCCATGACAGAGTGGAAAAGGAGATGCTAAAATTCAGTGCATGTGAATCCATTAGAATCAGTTAGGGGAGCACATTAGTAAAGATTTCATACAAAAGACTGAGATAGGTTTCAGGGGAAAAAGTATCAGGAGCAGGTATGTCAATATTCCAGCTGAGATCTTATAGATCAATGTTCTAGAGTAGAATAGAACTAAACAGGGCTGGCTTCTAATTCAAATTAGTATGACATCCCCTTCATGCCAAGAATATCCATATTGTGATTGAATGTGTGTATACATTGACAACAATAGTTTATAAGCATATGTGTCTGTGTATGTATACATATATAATATATATTCACATTACACATACAGATTAAGATGCAACTGTACATACATACACACACACATATATATATGTATATATATATATATACATATGTGTATATATATGCACACAGCTGAAGAATGTTTCTTGTAAAGAGCAAACAATAAAAATAGAAAATATTCAAAGATGAAATTTTTTATTTTAGGTTTTGTGAGATGTCAGGTTTAAAAAAAAAGGAGGGGTCATACTCTGGTCTATTAACATATGTGTCTAATATTTGGTTACCAGAGCCAGGTTTTTATATTACACAAAATGAAAATATTTTATGACAATAAATCTCTCATTACCATTAATATACACTAAAACTGTTAGATGAAAAAGAGAAAATTTGGAAAGTTGTGTGAATCTGTCATATATCTTAAGAGTTAGTATTTGAGAACTGTATTCTTGGTTAAATTGACATTAAAAATCTTTGTTGGGGGTGAAATTCATTCTTTTTGACCATCTTCTAAGCAGCAGAAATTACAATGCTTATTTTTTGCATCAAAGAAAAGGTTGCTTATCTGTAATCTGTCAAAAGATAATGACAACAGTCTTTGTTCTTTTGTCACTAAGCAGTAATGTTTTCTATTGATCAGACACTATCCTTAGCAGGTGGACTAAAAGCAAGTCAAGTAATCCTTTTCAATGCTATCTCCAGAAATTTCAATACTATTTCAAAGGGATTTGCCTCCAGATTATTGGAAAGTATAATGGTCAGACCTTTTTTTTTTTTTTTTTTTTTTTTTTTTTAAGTAAAGGAAAGAGATTTGGATTTGTAAGTAGGAGACTTGAAATACTTGAAATCCAGTTTCAACTCTAGAGATATATCACTCTAAAGCAAAGCATTACCTCTCTGAATCTCAGTGTTTTCATCTATAGAATAAAGTGAATAATAATGATACCACTAAGAGTAGTGATCATAGTTGTAATAGTAGTAGAAGAAGAAAGAAATAGTATTAGTAGTAACAGCAGCTGCTAATGAATAGTAACAATAATATCAGTTAGAATTAATATAGTTCCTTAAAGACTGCAAAGTATTTTACTCATATTAACTGGAGAGATTATATCCATTGATGATACCATAAGGATACACCTACTTTTGATTTCACTTATTATTACCAATTCATCTGCACATAAATCTGTTTCTGCTAATCATCAGGATTGTTATGTCCATTACATATATATATATATATATATATATATATATATATTTCACACATACAATTTATTTTCTCTTTCTTGTCCTCCTGTTTAGCATTATGTTCATATAATGTATAAATGTATTATGTCATATAATGTTGTATATTATATATGTATATATTATATTATATGTATATATGTCAATTAATAACAATGATGATAAGAAATAAAAGCAGAAGTAGGAGGAAGAGTGGCATTATGATCATTTTATTTGATCTCGTTTAGCTTACAAATTTCTCTACCTAGCCAGACAAAACATGGCATCAGCTCTCCTGAATCTACTTCACTTCTACAATAATCAAATGGACAGATTCTATGGCCAAAGCTTTATTATGTGGTTTTATTTGCATTTATATATTCCACGCATTGTGTAGATTGTGATTGAAGTGAATGCACTTCAATCTGTCCCTCAATTGATTATATAATGATGATTAGACATAACCATTGACATATAACTGCTACCCTTAATGTTTTGTAATTTACAAAATATTTTCTTTGCAATAAATACATTTATTAAATAGATAGTGCAAGTAATAGTTTTAGATAAGGAATTTGATACTCAGAAAAGTAACTTGACTACATTCCTTGTAAGAGGGAATAAGTGAGAAATTAGCTCAGGTCTTTTAATTCCTAGATTAATGTTTAATTCACTAAATATTCTCTATGTGACTCTTCTGCCTCTCTGTTTCTGTTTCAGTCTCTCTCTGTGTGTCTACCTGCCTCTCTCATGCTTTCTCATGCATGTCACCAAACTCCTTGCACTACCATTAACATTGTTCCTGAAAAGCTAATATTATAAGATTCCCCAGACAGTTTGCATATGAGGCATTAACTTCTCAATTAAATAATATTTGAGCACATAACTCCTGCCTTTCATTCTCCACTGCAAAAAGTTCACCTTTACAACAGTATTTGTATTAATCTGAATATGTTTTTCAAGGTATGCATTTGTACAGTTTCCTCTGCTTTTCTTCGGTACAAATTGCTTAATGATAGTTCTTGTAGTTTAGGGCTAACAGAAGGAAGGAAGTGAGGGAAGAAGGAAAGAAGGAAGGAGAAAAGGAAGATAGGAAGGAAGGAAAGAAGGAAGATTGATGCAGATGATCTTGAAGAGAATAAGAACACAAAAGCTGATACCTGATAGCCCTATTTTTTTTTCAGTAAAGAGGCAAGGTTATTCACTAAGAAGAAAGTAAATGTTATCTTAAGGAAATAGAAGAGAAAGCATGTGGCCATTTTGGCAAGTATACCAGAGTACTAGCAAAAGATGAAAATATTTTTTGAAAGATTGATGAGCCATGTAAACAGAAAGATCTAAATTAGATGAAATCTACAGTGTGAAAAAGGAGCAGTTTTCTCCCCAACAGTTCTCAAAACTAGAAGCATAGGATGAAAAAACTTATTATGTGAGTTATATGAGGAAGGAAGTTTAGGTGCTAATCCACTGAAAAGTTCACCTTCTACTTGATGATATTAGCATCATAGTGCATTCTGTATTCCTATCAGTGACTGCACTTGATAGAATAACAACAACAAAAAAGAGAATATATTCAAAATTCACTGATGTGACATAAATGATAGGATAAGTCTTTCCTAGGACATTATAGTACTTTCTATTTAAATTGAAGCAAATTTTTCCAATTGATCACAAAATCTCATAGTTAAGGCAGCTTAGCATTTTTTTTTAACTTAGTAGCTCCCATTTAATGGTTTGTAAAACCTTTGATGACTCATGACAATGGTTCAAAATTTCTTTTAATGGCACATTAAACAGTTAACAATTTTAACTGTTATGATTATGTTATTATGTAATATTTCAAATTACTCTGGGAGTTCAAAGTTAGAAACCACTGATCTATTTCAGTCCTCTCATTTTGCAAACAAAAAAAGTCAAGAGCTAGATGGATGAATTTACATACCAAGTTAATAACAAAAAAAAGACCAGAACAGTATTTTCTACTTACAGTATTTGTTTGAATTTGTGTTTTAAAGTGGTATTTTTGTCTTAATCAGTAACAAGAAAATTTCTCTCTTTTCCCTTCTTTGCATAATACAAAGCCATGAGATATTTGATAAGTTATAAGAATCCTTTATATCTCTATATTTATAAGAATTCTGAATTATAGGGTCCTATATGATGAACAACTTTTTAATACATTATGAATAAGGAACTATGAAGAAGCAGTAGAAAGCATATCATCAAAGATATATGTCCAAAATAGAATTCTGGATTAGTGCGCTCAAAAAAAGTAATGAATGCTTAATGAAGAGGTTTCTGGGCTCTACCGGGAATTTTCTTATGTCAAGAAAATGTGAAGAAGGGTCTAAGTATATTGGTTTTTCCATGAGGATCAACTTACTGCAGCACTTGAACAATTCACTCAATACAGGCAGACATGGATACTGTCCAATCAAATTGGTTGAAAGAATACTAAATCCAATGATATAACCAGTCTAATTGGGTGTCTATAGATTAGTGGGCTTAAATTCAAATCCTTTTTAACTTTTTTTTAAGGTAAAATGCAATCTATTCTTCTGTTAAGCTGAATGTTTTACATGGAAACCAAGAATCCATTTAGGGACAAAAGAGACAAACTCTAATGATTCCAAGGAAGACTATGAATAGAAACCTGAACCAAAAAAAAAAAAAAAAAAAAAAAAAAAAAGAAAGGAAAGAAAAAAAGAGAAACATATGAGAACTACTCTCTTCCAAAAATCAGTCAATAAGCATTTATAAAAACCATACTATGTTCAAACCACAGTGCTAAGTTCTGAGGATACAAAGAAAGGTTAAAAAATATTGTTACTTAACTTAAGGATTTTACATTCTAATAGAAAACTATAAACAACTACGAAAATACAAGATAAATAGAAAGATGGAAGATAACTTCAGGGGAAAGACATTAGGTGAGAGGTATCCTACAAAAGGAATGATCTGAGGGGAATATTGAAGAAGGACATAAAATCAGCAGCATGTGAGAAAAGAGAGCAAAAGTGAACTCAGTCCCTAGTGTATACAAATTATTGGTGGAGACAGGTAGGACACCACTACGATGCTATTTCCTAAATTAAACATTTCCCAATTCCATGGTTAGCGGTGTTGTCAAACACCTTGTACTTACTTATCTGTTTATAAATGATATCCTCTTAGTATAGGGTTTGTAAAGAGGATTCATCAACATTTTCAATAATTTAATGTTTTTATACAATTGATTATATTTGTAACCCTATACAGTTTATGAATTTGAAAGGCATTCTAAAAGGGGACCCATACTCTACACTATACTGTCTCAGGAATGCATGATAAAAAAAAAAAAAAAAAAAAAAAAAGGCTAAGAGCCTCTGCTCACCTCCTTGAGAAGGACTGCTTTGTTTGTATTTCAGGACCACCAAAGCCTTGGATTTTTTTTTTATTAAACTAAATTACATTAATAAATGTTTTTAAAAGAGTATGAAAATTCTTTGGCAAAAGTAGTAAAAAATTGTTAAGTGTTTTCTCACAATTTTCCCACATACATTGGCAATGTAAAAATAACATGCTGGCAAATCCAGAATTAGAATGCAAGAGTCTCTTGAAAGCAGACATTATTGATCAGTAACACTTATGGTTTTTGAAAATAGCTATAATTAGTTAATAGTCTTTTTTCAAAGTTAAAGCAAATTTTAAATGCCACATCATGATTCCTCTTCTTCATGAATTCAAGCAAAGTAGGTTTCTCATTTAAAACACTGATTATAATATTACCAAAGACAAGCTGAGGAAGGAATGTTTATAATAAACAATGTGTTGCATCTTTACTAGGCCTGAGGCATGTAATTTGTAATATTTCTTAAAGTTTCTTTCTGTTCAAAGAATGGAGATCACTAACCTGCTCTGAGAATATCAGATCACTTCTCACACTTTGAAGTAAATTTGTTTGTTGTTTCATTCTTGATATTATCCAGTAACAGGAATTTACAGGGGAAGGAAATCATCAGTTGCAATTAACACTGAGCCCAAAAAAATCTTATAAAATGGACATGAATCATCCCTGAAGGAACAACAAGGGTAAGGTGCAAGACAAAAGCAATTGCAATATAGAGAGGGGGGAGAGGAAAAAAGAAACAAAGAAAATGTTCTTTTAAAAGTTTAAATGAAGGGGATAAAACAAAACTTAACACATCTGTTGTATTTTTGAGCTTCAGACACTCATTCGGACAAAAAGGTAGCAATACTTCATTATTCAGAACAATAATTTTTTCTCATTTGACATGAATTTCACTTGTCTTTAAATTTTATTTAGTAATTTATTTTCCTCAGGTAAATACAATTTTAACATCATTTGTTTCTATTAAACTTTATATAAACAATTTTTTTCCCTGTCTGTTTCCTCACCTCTCCCCCATTTTATCCTCCCTGAAACTGAGTAAGGAATATTGGTTATACTTGTGTAATCAATGCAAAACATTTCCATAATAGTAAGGCTGTGAAATAAAATATAGACCAAAAAATAAAAAAAAAAAAAACTTGGAAAAATCAAGTTTTAAAAAGTAGGTTTTAATCTATATTAAGATGATATCAGTTCATTCTTTGGGAATATACAAGCTTTTTCACTATAGATTCTTCAGAGTTTCTTTAATCATTGTATTGCTGAGAAAAACTAAGACATTTATAGCTGGTCATCTTAGAAAATTATTATTACTCTGTACAGTACACAGTATGTATTGCTTTGTATTAGCTCATGGAAGACTTTCTAGGTTTTTCTGAGAGAATCCTGTTCATCATTTTTATAATAAAATCATATTCCATCATAATCATAGAGCACAATTTGTTTAGTTAATCCCTGATTACTGGGCATTCACTCAATTTTTAACTCTTTATTTTCAGAAAAGAATCATTATAAATATTTTATAGATATCAATTATTTCCCTTTTTATTTTATTTCTTTTAGGATACAGACCTAGTAGTAGTATTACTAGGTCAAAAGTTATACATGATTATATAGCCCTTTAGGCATAATTCCAAATTGCTTTACAGAATTGTTGAGTCATTTCACAATTTCAAAAGCAATGAATTAATATCTCATTTTTTTCACATCTCCTTCCTGATTTGTAATTTTTTTTCTCCAATTAATAGGGTTAAGAACATTTTTCCAAATGATTGTACATAACTTTGATTACTTCATATAAAAACTGTTCATATCTTTTTAAATTGGGGAATGCCTTTTGTTTTTATAAATTTTACTCAGTTTTCTATATGTTCCTGGTTCAATTCCAGGTTAAAGGTTTTTTATTGCCTCTCTTAAGTGAGATAATTTACTCCATTCTATTTCTCCCTTTTCCTTTCTTACAGTACATTACTTTCTCACTACATAATTAATATACCTTCATATTCAACTCATACATGTCCTCTCTGTGTGTGTTCTTCTTATTATCCTAAAAATGAAAATGTTATTATGAATTACAGGTATTGTTATCTCATGTAGGAATATAATAATTAACTTTTTTAAAGTTCCTTATGATTTCTTTTTCCTTTTGACTTATTTATGCTTTTCTTGAATTTTGTATTTGCAAGTGAAATTTTCAATTCATTTGTGGTGTTTTCATCAAGAATTCTTGAAAATCATCTATTTCATTGAATATCCATTTTTCTCCTGAAAGATAATATTTAGTTTTTCTGGATAGGGGATTCTTTGTTGTAATTCTAGCCCCTTTGTTTTCCAACATAACATTTTCTAAACCTTCATATCCTTTATTATATAAGCTGCTAAGTTTTTGTTATACTAAATGTGGCTTTATAATACTTGTTTCTTTCTGGCTTCTTGCAATATTTTCTCCTAGACCTAAACAAATAAAAATCTGGAATTTGGCTATAATATTCATGGGAGTTTTTATTTTGGAATATTTTTTTCAAAAAGTGATCAGTTGATTCTTTCAAATTATGTTTTGTCTTCTGGTGCTAAAATATCAGGGCAATTTTCCTTGATAGTTTCTTGAAAGATTTTTTTTGAATATGGATTTCAGATGGTTCACTAATTTTTAAATCATCTCTCTTGGATTGATTTTTCAACTCAGTTGCTTTTGAATGCAATATTTCAACATAGTCTTCTGAATGTTGATCACCACCTAGTATTATTACTTTTTATTGTTATTGTTTGCTTGGTTTTTTTCCTTTCTTTTTTTCCATTTTGATATGATTTTTCTTGCACAGAATTATAAATGTAGAAAATTTGCACATACTTAAACTAATTGGATTATTTATAACAGAGGAAAAAAGGTAGGGAGTAGGAAAGAAAGATTTGGAACACAAGGTTTTGCAAGAGTGAATGCTGAAAACTATCTTTAAATGTATTTTGAAAAATAAAAAAGCTATTGTTATTTTTAAAATGATGATCATGATTAGAAAGTCTATTTTTTATAGACTAAAGAATTTACCCAAGGCATATCCAAAGAAAATGAAAAGTAATATAGTCTTTGCCTCATTTAGATTCACTATCAGACTAACCTATAATGGAACTTCAAATTTTGATTTTGGAAATTAATTTACTAGTGTATATACTTTTCATATACTATATTATTTATCCTGTTTAATCTCAATTCTATGGGGAAAGAATGTATAATTGTTAATAATGAATCACAATAGGGATGATATTTGACTTTTATTACCTAAGTGAACCTCAAAGGAACTTAGAATCAATATTTGAGAGCAGATTTTGGTCCTTCCTTGCTAACCTGACATCATGTTCAGATATTCACAGACCAAGGACAGAGTAAAGCAATTGAAATCAAATAATTTCAAAGGATAGTGATATATAAAAAATACTTCCTGACACATTGAAGTTTTTGGAACTAAATCTAAAAGAAAAATTACATTCACCCCTACCTTGATTGAAGGGAGATGAGTTATATGTGCTGTAGGTTATTTTACAATGTGAGTAAATACATTATAATTTTCATCTTGAAAAAGCATTATTCAATTTCATTAATCTGTTAAATCATATAAATGCTGTGACTAAAATCTAGAATTCATTGAATAAAAATCAGAAATGTTATTTCTCATTTATCAATAATTATTTCATATTAATTTAAGTCTTCAGTAATATTCGGATTTATTTGGTTTATCTTAACTTAATGTATATTCATTAACACTTTCATTTATAAATTCTTTTACTACCTGCTTAATGAAAAACATTGTCTTTAGGGATTTACAATCGAATATCAATTTATAGGCTCACACAGTATAAAAACAAAGCAGTAAATAGGGGAATTTTATTTTATCTTACACATGAATTCTTAGAACTCACAGGAAGAGGTATATATAATTTGGTGAGAGATCTGAGAATATTGCCTAGGAAAAGTTTATGGTCCAAGTTGAGCAAAACTAGGGCAACCAGTAATCTCCTTCCCCAGTAACCAGTTAGAAGTTGTAATGCAAAGCTATATGTTTGAGTCTATCATAATAATTGAAAGAGCTGACTTGGCAAGATAGAAGAAAGGACAGAAGAGAAAGAAGTCCTTACAAATATATCACCATTGGATCCTAGGACCATGTGATTAGAAATAGAAAAGGTCTCAAATTCAGCTTTCTCCTTTTCAAAGGAAAAAAAAAAAGGGGGGAGGCCCAATATCACATAGTAAGGATCAGAGGCAAGTTTTGAGCTCATCTACTCTAATTCTAAAATCAGTAGACTTTTTATTATAAAATATAGTATATCAAATACACTACAGACATTTAGAAGCATTCTTTGAATTCAGGAAGGAGGCTATTGTGGCTATCTTCATTTTAAGGAGAAAAAGAACAGGAAACTAGGACCTAGAAGGGTTGAATAAGTTTTTATCTTTCACAGAAACTTACATCCAGTGGTTATGATGAGATGAGACCATATTTAAAAAGTAAAAGGAAAATCTCTTCATATCCAGTCATTTCCATATAGTTAAAGAAATTACAAACTCTGAAAATTGTGTTGGTCTTTAGATCGATTATCTATCATGTTTGTGAGCTATGTTTTTTTTTTTTTTTTTTTTTTAATTTTTTTATTATATATATATATATTTTATAATATTATCCCTTGTATTCATTTTTCCAAATTACCCCCCCTCCCTTATTCCCTCCCCCTGACGACAGGCAATACCATACATTTTACATGTGTTACAATATAGTCTAAGTACAATACATGTGTGTGAATATCATTTTCTTGTTGCACAATAAACATTAGAATCCGAAGGTACATGCAACCTGGGCAGACAGATATTAGTGCTAACAATTTACATTCCCCTCCCAGTGTTTCTTCTCTGGGTGTATCTACCTCTGTCCATCATTGATCAACTGGAAGTGAGTTGGATCTTCTTTATGTTGAAGATTTCCACTTCCATCAGAATACATCCTCATACAGTATCGTTGTTGAAGTATACAGTGATCTTCTGGTTCTGCTCATTTCACTCAGCATCAGTTGATTTAAGTCTCTCCAACCCTCTCTGTATTCCTCCTGCTGGTCATTTCTTACTGAGCAATAATATTCCATAACTTTCATATACCACAATTTACCCAACCATTCTCCAACTGATGGACATCCATTCATCTTCCAGTTTCTAGCTACAACAAAAAGAGCTGCCACAAACATTTTGGCACATATATGTCTCTTTCCGCTCTTTAGTATTTCTTTGGGATATAATCCCAGTAGTAGCGCTGCTGGGTCAAAGGGTATGCACAGTTTGATAACTTTTTGGGCATAATTCCAGATTGCTCTCCAGAATGGCTGGATTCTTTCACAACTCCACCAGCAATGTATTAGTGTCCCAATTTCCCCACATCCCCTCCAACATTTGTCATTATTTGTTCCTGTCATCTTAGCCAATCTGACAGGTGTGTAGTGGTATCTCAGAGTGGTCTTAATTTGCATTTCTCTGATCAGTAGTGATTTGGAACACTCTTTCATGTGAGTGGATATAGTTTCAATTTCTTCCTCTGAGAATTGTCTGTTCATATCCTTTGACCATTTATCAATTGGAGAATGGTTTGGTTTCTTATAAATTATGGTCAGTTCTCTATATATTTTGGAAATGAGACCTTTGTCAGAACCTTTGTTTTTAAAAATATTTTCCCAATTTGTTACTTCCCTTCTAATCTTGTTTGCATTAGTATTATTTGTACAGAAACTTTTTAGTTTGATGTAATCAAAATCTTCTATTTTGTGATCAATAATGATCTCTAGTTCTCCTCTGGTCATAAATTCCTTCCTCCTCCACAAGTCTGAGAGGTAGATTATCCTCTGTTCCTCTAATCTATTTATTATCTCCCTCTTTATGCCTAAATCATGGACCCATTTTGATCTTATCTTGGTATATGGTGTTAAGTGTGGATCCATATCTAATTTCTGCCATACTAATTTCCAGTTTTCCCAACAGTTTTTTCCGAATAATGAATTTTTATCCCTAATGTTGGAATCTTTGGGTTTGTCAAAGATTAGATTGCTATAGATGTACCCTTTTTTGTCCTTTGTATCTAATCTGTTCCACTGATCTACCGGTCTATTTCTTAGCCAATACCAAATGGTTTTGGTGACTGCTGCTATATAATATAGCTTTAGATCAGGTACACTTAGACCACCTTCCTCTGAGTTTTTTTTCATTAGTTCCCTTGCAATTCTTGACCTTTTATTCTTCCATATGAATTTTGTTGTTATTTTTTCTAGGTCATTAAAATAGTTTCTTGGGAGTCTGATTGGTATAGCACTAAATAAATAGATTAGTTTGGGGAGTATTGTCATCTTTATTATATTCGCTCGGCCTATCCAAGAGCACTGAATGTCTTTCCAATTATTTAAATCTGATTTTATTTTTGTGGCAAGTGTTTTGTAATTTTTCTCATATAATTCCTGACTTTTCTTTGGTAGATGGATTCCCAAATATTTTATACTATCAACATTTGTTTGGAATGGAATTTCTCTTTGTATCTCTTGCTGTTGCATTTTGTTAGTGATATATAAAAATGCCGAGGATTTATGTGGATTTATTTTGTATCCTGCCACTTTGCTGAAATTTTGAATTATTTCTAGTAGCTTTTTAGCAGAGTCTTTGGGGTTCTCTAAGTATACCATCATGTCATCTGCAAAAAGTGATAGTTTAATTTCCTCATTTCCTACTCTAATTCCTTGAATCTCTTTCTCGGCTCTTATTGCCGAGGCTAGCGTTTCTAGTACTATATTGAATAGTAATGGTGATAGTGGGCAACCTTGTTTCACTCCTGATCTTACTGGGAAAGGTTGCAGTTTATTTCTATTGCATATTATGCTTACTGACGGTCTTAAATATATACTCCTGATTATTCTAAGGAATAATCCATTTATTCCTATACTCTCAAGAGTTTTTAGTAGGAATGGATGTTGGATTTTGTCAAATGCTTTTTCTGCATCTATTGAGATGATCATATGGTTCTTATTAATTTGATTATTAATATGGTCAATTATATTAATAGTTTTCCTAATATTAAACCAGCCCTGCATTCCTGGAATAAATCCTACTTGATCATAGTGTATTATCTTGGAGATGATTTTCTGAAGTCTTTTTGCTAATATCTTATTTAAGATTTTAGCATCAATATTCATTAAGGAGATTGGTCTATAATTTTCTTTCTCAGTTTTCGATCTACCAGGTTTAGGTATCAGTACCATGTCTGTGTCATAAAAGGAATTTGGTAGGACTCCTTCATCCCCTATTTTTTCAAATAATTTATATAACATTGGGGCTAATTGTTCTTTAAATGTTTGGTAGAATTCACATGTGAATCCATCTGGCCCTGGGGATTTTTTCCTGGGGAGTTGATTAATAGCTTGTTCTATTTCTTTTTCTGAAATGGGACTATTTAAGCAATTTATCTCCTCCTCTGTTAATCTAGGGAGCCTATATTTTTGGAGGAAGTCATCCATTTCACTTAAGTTATCAAATTTATTGGCATAAAGTTGGGCAAAGTAACTCCTTATTATTTCTCTAATTTCCTCTTCATTGGTGGAAAGATCCCCCTTTTCATTTGTAAGACTATCAATTTGATTTTCCTCTTTCTTTTTTTTGATCAAATTTACCAAAGGTTTATCTATTTTATTGGCTTTTTCATAAAACCAACTCTTGGTTTTATTTATTAATTCAATAGTTTTTTTACTTTCAATTTTATTGATTTCTCCTTTTAATTTTTGTATTTCGAGTTTAATTTTTGGTTGGGGGTTTATAATTTGGTCTTTTTCTAGCCTTTTAAGTTGTAAGCCCAATTCGTTAATCTTCTCTTTCTCAATTTTCTTCAAATAAGCCTCTAAAGATATAAAATTTCCCCTTATTACCGCTTTAGCTGCATCCCAAAGATTTTGATATGATGTCTCATCATTATCATTATCTTGGGTGAAATTGTTAATTGTTTCTATAATTTGCTCTTTCACCCAGTCATTCTTTAAGATGAGATTATTCAGTTTCCAATTACTTTTTGGTCTATTTACCCCTAACTTTTTACTGAATGTAGCTTTTATTGCATTGTGATCTGAGAAGAAGGCATTTATTATTTCTGCCTTCCTACATTTAATTTTGAGATCTTTATGTCCTAGTATATGGTCAATTTTTGTATAGGATCCATGAACTGCTGAGAAGAAAGTATATTCCTTCCTATTGCCATTCAGTTTTCTCCAAAGGTCTATCATACCTAGTTTTTCTAATGTTCTATTTACTTTTTTAATTTCTTTCTTGTTTGTTTTGTGGTTTGATTTGTCTAAATCTGAGAGTGCAAGGTTGAGATCTCCCACTATTATAGTTTTACTGTCTATTTCTTCTTGCAGTTCTCTTAACTTTTCCTTTAGAGAGTTAGATGCTATACCACTTGGTGCATATATGTTTAGTATTGATATGGCTTCATTATTTATGCTACCTTTCAGCAGGATATAGTTTCCTTCCTTATCTTTTTTAACGAGATCTACTTCTGCTTTTGCTTGATCTGAGATAAGGATAGCTACCCCTGCTTTTTTGGCTTTACCTGAAGCATAATAGGCTCTGTTCCAACCTTTTACCTTTACTCTGTATGTATCTCCCTGCTTTAAGTGTGTTTCCTGTAGGCAACATATTGTAGGGTTCTGCTTTTTGATCCAATCTACTATCCGTCTCCGTTTGATGGGATCGTTCATCCCATTTACATTTACAGTTAAAATTACTAATTCTGTATTTCCTGCCATCGTATTATCCCCAGATTATGCTTTTTTCCCTTGACCCCCCTGATCCCCCTCCCCGATATTTAATTTACAGACCCCCCTTGTGACGCGCAACCCTCCCTCTTTTTTTTTTTTTTTTTTTTTTTTTTTTAGGATCCCTCCCCCCTCCCTCCAAGTCCCTTCACTTATTCCCCTTTTCCTTTTCCCTTTTCCTCTCCCCCCTTTTAATGAGGTGAGAGAAAATTCTCTGAAAAACAAATATGTTAATTATTTACTCTTTGAGCCTCTTCTGATGAGAGTAAGATTCACACAATGATTCTCCCCCTCACTAAGTTCCCTCAGATATGGTGTATTTTCTATGTCTCTTCCTGGGATGTAGTTTCCCTCTTTTTATCACTCCTTCCCCTTTTTCTGAACCGACCTCCTTCCCTTTACTACACCTCCCTTTTTTTCTTTTATATCAGTAAAATCAAATTATCCTTGAGTATTTTTTATATACCCACAACAGAGTTACAGTTCTCAAGGGTTCTGTGTACCTTTTTCTGTTTCTCTTCAGTCTTGTGGATGTAGATCAAATTTTTTGTTTAAGTCTGGTTTTTTTCTTAGAAACATATAGAATTCCTCTGTTTCATTGAATGACCATCTTCTTCCGTGGAAAAAGATGCTAAACTTAGCTGGGTAGTTCATTCTTGGTTGCAGTCCTTGATCTTTTGCCTTACGGAATATCAGGTTCCAGGCCCTTCTATCTTTTAATGTGGAGGCAGCCAGATCTTGGGTGACCCTTATTGTGGCACCTTGGTATTTAAATTGTTTTTTTCTAGCTGCTTGCAGGATTTTCTCCTTTGTGTGGTAATTCTGCAGCTTAGCCACAATATTCCGTGGTATTCTTTTTTTAGGGTCTATTTCAGAAGGAGTTCGATGAATTCTTTCCACATCTACTTTCCCTTCTGTTTCTATTATCTCTGGACAGTTCTCTTTGATAATTTCCTGTAAAATAGAATCTAGGCTCTTTTTTTGGTCATAGTTTTCTGGAAGTCCAATAATCCGCAGATTATCTCTCCTAGATCTATTTTCCAGGTCTATAGATTTTCCCAGTAAGTATTTGACGTTGTTCTCCAGCTTCTCATTTTTTTTGTTTTGTTTGACTGATTCTTGGGTTCTCTGTGAATCATTCATTTCTATTTGTTCCATCCTGACTTTTAAGGAGTTATTCTCTTCTTTCACAGTTTTTAGTTCTTTTTGTAAATGCCCAATTTCGTTTTTAAATGAATTATTTTGCTCTATTGAATTTTTTTCCATTTCCCTAATTTTTTTTTTTTTTGAGAATTATTTTCTTTTTCCAATTCAGAAATTCTATTTTCTTGAGACTTTTTTATCTTTTCCAATTCAGAAATCCTACTTTCCTGTGTTTTTTTAACCTTTCCTAATTCACTAATTTTGTTTCCCTGCATCTCCTGTGAATTCTTTATTTTTTCCAACTCCAATTTCAGGACGTTGTTATTCTCTATCATAACTTCCCTTTCCTTTCCCCATTTTTCTTCGATCTCCCTCAATTTCTTAAGAGCTTCTTCTAGGAGAGAGTTATGTGATGGGGGGCAGGAATCATTCCCCTTTAGGTTGTTATCTTCTGAATCTTTGCTGTTAACTTCCTCGGGGTTGGGTACCCGCTCTTTCTCTGTATAGAAGGAATCTATAGTTTTTCTAGCTTTTTTGCTCATACTTAAAAAATGTTTTGGGGTCTGTCCCTGGGGTAGGAAATTATTTACTTCTTTACCAGCTTCCTCCCAGACTGGATGGATGCAGCGGCCCCTGCGCCCGCGCTAAGAGAGAGCTCTGGGAGAGAGTTCCCCACCCCCTCCCTGGAAGTGCCTCAGAGGTGATTAGCACTGCTGTGCTTTGAGGGCGTAGAATAGTGAAGACAGCAAGAAGCTCAGCCTATGTGTCCGGGTGGGGAGTGGATGTCTGCAGCAGGTGACGTGAGAAGCCCCTGCGCTCAAACTGGAAGTGTCTGCCAGAAACCGCGGTCCCTAGTTCAAAGGTTCCGCTTCTCTGGGACTTCCTGGAGCTGAGTTCCACTCCCTCCAGCTAAGCTAGGCCGTGTGTGTTGCCTTGGGCCGTATCCACCCACTTGTCAGTCTCTTAACTATTCTCAGGAGGTAGCTGAGGCCACACCCCCTGGTGCCGAGTCTGCCGAGTCACCCCCAGGGTGGGGGGGGGGGATATCTAATCTGAGTTTTAAAATATTTTGGCTTTCTCTTCTGAACTGCTAAATAATTAGCAGAGAAGAGCTAACAGCCTGTGCCAGATTCCTTTACCTCAGTGGCTTCTCTGATCCCAGAGCCCCTCCCAGCGCAATGGGCGCAGTGTGCCCCTACCCCACAGTCTGTGCTGGTCTTTCTTATTCCTCCCCTGAGAACTGACCTTTCCTGTTGAAACTCCAGATTCTCTTCAGCTGGTAAGTCGTGCTTCCAGTCCTTGTGGTATCTATCAGTCCTGAGCTAATTTTGAGACTTAATTTATCTAATTGGTTGTGAGGGAGTGAGGACGTTCACTGAGTAGTGTGTTTCTTCTCCGCCATCTTGGCTCCGCCTCCCGAGCTATGTTTTTTTCAGAATATTTTTACAAGGAGAATTAAAATGTGGTCCTGGAAAATCACTTTATTCTGTTTTCCTCAGTTTGCTCATCTGTAAAATGTCCTGGATAATGAAATGACAAACCACTGCAGTATCTTTGCCAAGAAAACTTCAAGTGAGATCACAAATATTCTGATACTACTGAACAGCAACAAATAATTAAAATGTTTAACTTGTTCATCTCAAGAATAGCCATGGATTGCCTATAAAGCTCCTCATCCACAATTTACTAAGGATATAAGTAAACTACATCTATTTAATAGACAATTGTTCTTCTTATTCTTTCCCACACTACTGACAGTGCATTAATCCATGTGTGGTGCTTTTTAAACATTAGTGTTAATTATTCAAGTGATCCAAGTGCCAACTAAATGTATAAAGCAACTATTTGCTTAAAGAAACCCAAGCCAGTGCTGTAGACCAAGGCCCATGTTTCACCACTGCTCACTAGCGTTCCAAAGGTAGACACTGGCCTGAAGCACACAAAGCTTACTCCTAATGATATGCCAGCATAGAAATGGCATCCAATTTTCAACATAAACACTCTATCAGGAGACACTGTCATTAAAAATAACATGCCAAGAGAGTAGCAACACAGTGTGGCTCTACCAGAGTGGATGAGGGCCTTTGACCCAGACTGGTTTGGTTGGCTATATTATCATTGTCTCCTTCTCCCTCTTACATACTCTGCTCTCTCTGGGGATTGAGACCAATTCACAGAGTGGTACTGACTTTGGAGGGGTTAAAAATCAATGACCTGTTCTCTGGATTAGAGATGAAATGCTGTGATGACAGCCAGCACAGTGGGAGACATAAAGGAAAGTGAAATAAAAGGAATGTAAGGTAGAAGGATAGGTTGGGGGCAGGGATAATTGCGTTTGAAGAAAATGTGCTCAATAAGCAGATTTCTAGGGAGGAGCAGAGTATAGTTTTTTTTTTCATAAATATGAAATTGGGATTGTATTAGAAAAAATAGGACACCAGGATTTTTCTTTGAATAATTAAGGAATAATAATTCAGGTTACTTTCTTTTTTACTGCTGTCATACAAAAATCACTTAATTTTACTTTACAGAATTGGCTATAGTTGAAGTTCTGCATTGTATTCAGAGTGATGGTGATCTATGCAACAGAGGTAGCTAAGTTTTTTGCTTTTTTATTAAGTTAAGCATTTGCTTCCCCAAAAAAATAAAAGCCAAGACAGGATGCTCATATTTTTGAGTGAAAGTACATCTGGCTTACCCCAAGCTTTGGGAACTTAGCCACTCCCCTTTAGTCATTATAGAAAGAGACCTGCCAAGATGAGAAATTACACCAGGAGGGGTTGAATATTAGGATTAATTGTCTTGAACCAGTGCAGTGGAGCAGGTATGTAAGGCATATTGAGGTGAAGATAATGAGGTCCAATGAATAGTTTTATTGTCTTTTCTTTCCTATAGAAAAGTATTTAAGAAATTATTTCAAGTCCTTCAGCACAGTCAAATTGATGAAGTTTTCTGATATGCAAACATGTGTTGGTTTCTGTGCTGTTTTCTTTTCTCATGTTAGACAAAAAGGAGTATTTCAAGTTTGCAATTTGCAATTCCTGTTGTAACCTGCCATCTTATTTGTTCTTCACTTCATAGGCTAGGTATGAACTTTCATATTAAGCTGACCTTCTACCAATCCTGTTATACATTTTGATTTGTTTAAATTTTTGTTAAGATAAATTTAGGAAGTTATTTATGGCAAAATGTAATCAATATTTTTGGTATTCAGAACAAGAGAGGAGGCTACCTTTCTTTTTTTGGTCTACAAAGCGTTAATGGAAGAAAATGATATGCAAAATCTTTTGAAAAAATGAGGCATTTTAGTCTGTTCTTCCATTGTTCTACTCATCATTGCTATGGTTTTTCAATCAAAAACATCCTCCCCTGATTAGTGCTTTGCTATATATGTTGTTTTCTTCAAAAAATACAAACTTCTTAGGATAAATATTATCTATTATATTTGTTTCACCGATGTTTAATATACACTTAATAAATTCTCTTTTTTTACTTTTTTCATTTTTTTCTTCCTTCCTTTTTTCCTTTCCACATATACTTATAAAATATTTTAAATTTATAAACTGCATTGTTCTCCTTCAAATGGCATGATGTCAAAAAGATGTAATTTTCTTCAACCTAAATCAATTCAGTGGGTTGCATGGGCTATTATAGTTGCTATTATAAGGTCAAGATCCATTCCCTACAAACTGTTTGAAAGACCCATCAATACATTGCTTACATTTTATAAGTGCAATCTATTTGTAATTGTAACTATTCTGGTGGCCTGCAGAAAAGTGTTTCATTGAGTGTCCTGGGATGCTTCTTTGAATGAAATTAACTCCCAGATATATATTTGTCATTTTGACTCACTTTAAATCTGATTTTTAATTATAAAAGCTGACTGAGATAACAATCATCTTAGAAGGGTCAATATGTCTCTGCCTATGTTCCACTAACCAAAAAATGGTTGATCATCCCAATTAATCTCACTCAAATGAGGTTTTTTTGTTTTGTTTTGTTTTCTTCAGTCAAATTTTATAATTGGTGTTGTAAAAAAAGTATTTAATATTGCATTTAATTTTATTTTTAATGTTTCTTTACTCAATGTTTGTAAAATAATAAAACAACTAGAAAATAATACAGTTTCTCTGTCATAAATTCTTCTTTTATGCATGCTTGTAATGTTAGGGCTAGGGAAAAAAACTGAGAGAATATATGCACAGTATTATGATGAAATAGACATAGATGATCTTTAGAGCTACTGATTTTTGTGACTTGGAGGGCACTAGAAAGACTGCCATTCATTCTCCTCTCCTTTCTTCCCCCAAATCATTCTTTAAAATTTTCACCCAAAGAACATATCACAGTGCTTAAAAATCCTATATTGATTGATTCATTTTTTTTCTGTTGGATAATTGAATTTCCTTTCTAAACTGAAAATATTATATGGAAAAATTACATATTTTCATTGTCATTAATAGTATAACTAATAAATCAATCAACATGTATTTATTAAGATATTATTATGTAGCAGAATTAAATTCTATTAAACACCAAAGATGTGAAGAAAGGCAAAAATAGTCCATTACTTCAAGGAACTTAAATCCTAATGGGGAGGAAAACCTACCTATAGAATATATGAGAAATATAGAGAGTGAATAGAAGAAAAATCTTAAAGGAATGACTTTATTACTCAAGAGGATCATGAAAGAGGAAATACTGAATATTGAATGAAACCAAGGATTCAATTCATTCTCTGAATATGGATAACATTTTTCATCTTTTTTTTTTTTTTTTTTTTTTTTTTTTTTTGGCTACTGAGTCAGTTGGGGTTAAGTTATTAGCCCAGGGTCACACACTCACATGCTCCTAATTTCAGGGTTGGTGCTCTATCTATTGCACAACCTAGATGCCTCCATCATATGTTTTTCAAAATAGTCTCAGATTATTATATTGTTGAGAATAGCAAAGTCATTCACATCTAATCTACCCACAACATTGCTATTGCTTTGTAAAGAATATATTTCACTTTGCTTAAGTTAAGGGATGACTTTCAGGTTTTTCTGTGAGGATACTGCTCACCATTAACCATAGAACAATAATATTTCACTAGAATTGCATACTACAAGTTATTAAGCCATTACCCAATTGATGGCCAGTTTCCAATTCTTTGTCCTGAGATAAGTCCTGTTATAAATATTTTTGTACATATAAGTTCTTTTCCTTTTTTAAATTTTTTTGGGGGGCAATTCACACCTACTAGTGGTATTAAATCAAAAAATATGCATGACTATAGCCTTTTGGACATAGTTCATGTCTTTTGATGATTTATCAATTGCAGATTTTTTTTATAAATTTGACTCAGTTTCCTATAGATTTAAGAAATGAATCTTTCAAATGACCAGCAGGATGAATACAGAGAGGCTTTGAAAGACTTACATGAATTGATGCTAAGCGAAATGAACAGAACCAGGAAATCATTTTATAATACAACAACAATACTCTATGAGGGTGTATTCTGATGGAAGAGACAAAGAGAAGAACTAATTCAGTTCCAATTGATCAATGATGGACAGAATCAGCTACACCCAGAGAAGGAAGACTGGCAAATGGATGTGGATCTGTATGTACAAGAATGTTTGTGGGAGCCCTCTTTGAAGTGGCCAGAAACTGGAAACTGAGTGGATGCCCATCGATTGGAGAATGGCTGAGTAAATTGTGGTATATGAATGTTACGGAATATTATTGTTCTGTAATAAATGACCAACAGGATAGTTTTGGAAAGGCCTGGAGAGACTTACATGAACTGATGCTGAGAGAAATGAGCAGGACCAGGAGATCACTATATATTTCAACAACAATACTATGTGATGATGAATTCTGATGTGTAATTAATATTCACTCGCCCTATCCAAAAGCATTTAATATTTTTTCCAATTGGTTAGATCAGACTTAATTTGTGTGGAAAGCTTTTGTAGTTTTGCTTCTATAGTTTCTGATTTTTCCTTGGCAGATAGATTCCTAAATAATTTATATCATCGGTAGTTACTTTTAATGGAATTTTTCTTTGTAATTCCAACAGTTGGATTTTGTTAGTGATATATAAGAATGCTGATGATTTATGTGGGTTTATTTTGTACCCAGCAACTTTGCTAAAGGTTTGGATTATTTCTAGTAGCTTTTTTGTAGAATCTTTGGGGTTCTCTAAGTATACCATCATTTCATTAGCAAAGAGTGATAATTTGGTTTCCTCATTACCTACTCTAATTCTTTTAATCTCTTTCTCCATTCTTATTGCCAAAGCTAGCATTTCTAATACAATATTGAATAGTAATGGTGATAGTGGGCAACCTTGTTTAACTCCTGATCTTACTGGGAAAGGTTTATCTCCATTACATATTATGCTTACTCATGGTCTTAAATATATGCTCCTGATTATTTTAAGGAATAGTCCATTTATTCCTATATTCTCAAGTGTTTTTAGTAGGAATGGGTGTTGGATTTTATCAAATGCTTTTTCTGCATCTATTGAGATAATCATATGGTTTTTATTAATTTGATTATTAATATGTTCAATTATACTAATAGTTTTCCTAATATTAAACCAGTCCTGCATTCCTGGTATAAATACTACTTGATCATAGTGTATTATCCTGGGTATTATTTTCTGAATTCTTTTTGCTAATATCTTATTTTAAGATTTAAGCATCAATATTCATTAAGGAGATTGGTCTATAGTTTTCTTTCTCTATTTTCAACCTACCTGGTTTGGGTATCAGTACCATGTCTATGTCATAAAAGGAGTTTGGTAGGACTTCTTCATTCCATATTTTTTCAGATAGTTTATATAGCATTGGGGATAATTGTTCTTTGAATGTTTGGTAGAATTCAAAAGTAAATCCTGGAGATATTTTCTTAGGGAGTTAGCTTGTTCTATTTATTATTCTGAAATGGGACTATTTAAGCAATTTATTCCTCCTCTATTAATCTGGGAATCCTATACTTTTGGAGGTAGTCATCCATTTCATTTAGATTATCAAATTTATTGGAATAAAGTTTGGCAAAGTAACTCCTTATTCTTTCTCTAATTTCCTCTTCATTGGTGGAAAGTTCTCCCTTTTCATTTTTAGACTAACATTTGGTTTTCCTTTCTCATTTTTCTAATCAGATTTACCAAAGGTTTATCTATCTTATTGTTTTTTTTTTCATAAAAACAACTCTTAGTTTTATTTATGAGTTAAATAGTTTTTTTTTTACTTTCAATATTATTAATTTATCTTTTTAATTTTAGAATTTCAAGTTTAGTATTTGATTGGGGATTTTAAAATTTGGTCTTTTTTCTAGATTTTTAAGTTGCAAGCCCAATTCATTGATCTTCTCTTTCTCTATTTTATTCATGCAAGCCTCTAAAGATATAAAATTTCCCCTTATTACCACTTTAGCTGCATCCCACAGATTTTGGTATGATGCCTCATCATTGTCATTATCTTTAGTGAAATTATTAATTATGTCTATAATTAGCTATTTCACCCAATCATTCTTTAAGATGAGATTATTTAGTTTCCAATTACTTTTTGTTCTATTTACCCCTAACTTTTTGTTGAATGTAGTTTTTATTACATCATGATCTGAAAAAAAATCATTTACTATTTTTCTGCCTTCCTGCATTTAATTTTGAGATCTTTATGTGCTTATATATGGCCAGTTTTTGTATAGGTTCCATGAATTGCTGAGAGGAACATGTACTCCTTTCTGTCACCATTCAGCTTTTCTCCAAAGATCTATCATACCTAATTTTCCTAATATTCTATTTACCTTTTTAATTTCTTTCTTATTTGTTTTGTGGTTTTATTTATTTATCTAATTCTGAGAGTGCAAGGTTGAGATCTCCCACTATTATACTTTTATTGTATATTTTTTCTTGTAACTCAATTAACTTCTCCTTTAGGAAGTTAGATGCTATACCATTTGGGGTGTGTGTGTGTGTGTATATATATATATATATATATATATATATATATATATATATATATATATAATATTGATATTGCTTCATTGTCTATGCTACTCCGGAGGCAAAATATAGTTTCCTTCCTTTTCTCTTGATTATATCAATATTTGCTTTTGCTTGATCTGAGATAAGGATGGCTACCCCTGCTTTTTTGACTTCACTTGAAGCATAATACATTCTGCCCCAGCGTTTTACCTTTACTCTGTATGTATCTCCTTGCTTTAAATGTGTTTCCTGTAAACAACATATTGTAGGATTCTGACTTTTGATCCAGTCTGCTATCCTGCTCTTCTTAATGGGAGAGTTCATCTCATACACATTTACAGTTAAAATCACTAATTCTGTATTTCTTGCCATCATATCACCCCCAGATTATGTTTTTTTCTCTTGTCCCCTTGAATCCCTTCCCCAGTATCAAACTCATGTGCCCCACTTGCTTCACACAGCCCTCCCTCTTTAGTATCCCTCCTTCTTCCCTTTAAATCCCTTTCTCTTCCTTGTACCCTTCCCTTATTGCTATTTTCCTTTTCCCTTTTCCTCCCCCCCTTTTTAATGAGATAAGAGAGAATTTTCTGTAAAACAAATATGTCAATTATTTTCTCTTTGAGCCAATTCTGATGAGAGTAAGATTCAAACAATGTTACTCCCCCTAACTGCCCTCAGATATGATAGGTTTTCTTTGTCTCTTTGTAGGATGTAATTTCCCTCTTTTTATCTCCCCTTTTCCTTTCTCTGACACTATCCCCTTTCCAGTTCTACTTCTTTTTTTTGTTATTATTAGTAAAACCAAATTGTACATGTAGTCTTAGTGTATTTCTACAAAAGAAATACAGTTCTCAAGAGTTCCTTTTACCTTTTTCTGCTTTTTTTGAGTCCAATAGTTCAATATCAAATTTTTTGTTTAGATCTGGTTTTGTCCTTAGAAACACATGAAATTCATCTGTTTCATTAAAAATCCATCTTCTTCCATGAAAAAAAAAATACTAAACTTAGCTGGGTAGTTTACTCTTGGCTGCATTCCAAGTCCTTTTGCCTTTCAGAATATCAGATTCCAGGCTCTTCAGTCCTTTAATGTAGAGGCAGCAAGATCTTGAGTGACCCTTATTGTGGCACCTTGGTATTTGAATTGTTTTTTTTTCCTGGCTGCTTGTAATATTTTTTCCTTAGTCTGATAGTTCTAAATTTGGCCACAATATTCCATGGAGTTTTTTTTTTTTTTTAGGGTCTTTTTTAGAAGGTGTTCAATGAATTCTTTTAATACCTATTTTTACCTTCTGATGCTATTACATCTGGGGAGTTCTCTTCGATGATTTCCTGTAAAATAGTATCTAGGCTCTTTATATCATCATAATTTTCAAGGAAGTCCAAATAATCCTCAGATTATCTCTCCTAGATCTATTTTCCAGGTATGTCATTTTCCAAGTAGATATTTGACATTTTTCTCTAGTTTTTCATTTTTTTTTTTTTTTTGGTTTTGCTTGATTGATTCTTGGTGTTGAAGTGAATTATGCATTTCTATTTGTTCAGTTCAGATTTTGAATAAGTTATTTTCTTCATTAGCTTTTTTTTTTAACTTCTTTTTGTATATGTCCAATTGAGTTTTTAAATGAGTTGCTTTGCTCTAGGAATTTTTTTTTTTCCATTTCACTATTTTTTTAGTGAGTTATTTTATTTTTCCAATTCACAAATCCTACTTTCTTGGGAATTCTTTATCTTTTCCAATGCACAGATCCTACTTTCCTATGATTTCTTTACCTTTTTCAATTCCCTAATTCTGTTTCCCTCCACTTCCTGTGAATTCTTTACCTTTTCCAATTCAAATTTCAGGAAGTAGTTAATCTCTTGCATAGCTTCTCTTTCCTTTCCCCATTTTTCTTCTAACTCTTTTTTTGACATTTTTAATAGTCTCTTCTAGGAGAGTGTTATTTGGGGTATTGTTTGGAAGCTGTTTGCTATTAGTCTCCTTGGGGTTGGAAACCTGCTCTCTTTCTCTATAGAAGCTATCAATTGTTCTCTTCATTTTTCTACTCATTTTTTAAAGCCTTTAGGGTCTGCCTTCAGGGCAAGGAGGCTACTAGCTTCTTCTGCAGACCAAAGATGGGTATATGGACAGTAGCTGTCCTGTCAATGGGCTGCAAGGAGTGGCTGAGCTGCAGGAGTTCTCTGGGAAGAGCTCCACATGGAAGTGACTAGGCCTAGCTATCAAGGGCCAGGCTGTGTAAGTGCTCTGTGAGGAGCCCCGCTGTGAGGATTAGCGACTCCCTTGGCGCTAGAGGTCAAGCAGCAAAAGGTTCACTGCCCACAACACCCACTTTGAAGATTAGCAATGGCCCTGTCCCTCATGGCACCAGAAGTGTCTCTGCCTGGGGAGCACAGTAGAGCTGGGGAAATTCCATTGCCCCAGGCCTAGCCCCCACACTATGCAGATGAAAGCTGCTCTAGGCTGTGTCCCTGCCATGCAGGTTTGTGACTGCCCCCCAACAAGAGCCCCTAGCTGGAGAATGCCACAAAGAGCTGTTTTATGGTCTGTGCTGAGTCACTTCCAGTCCTGGGTGGGTGTAGCCAGATTCTTTTAGGCTCTGGTGTCCCTCAGTGTACCTTCTACCCTAGGCTCCAATTTCTCTGCTGGTCCACTACTCTGTGACCAAAGCAAAGCAGTCAGGCTATGGCAGAGAGCTCTATGTAAACCTTCCAGCCTTAGAGGCTGCTCCTGCTCCCTATTCTATCCCTGTCCTTAGCCGGCCTGCTCCCTCCACTCAGGATAAACCTTTTCTGGTGATATTCCAGGTTATCTTTGGCTGGTGAGTTGTTGTACTTCCAATCTTTGCAAACCTTAACAGTTTAGCACTATTTTTGAGGCTGCTTTTAAAAATTGGTAATGAGGATAGGAGAGGAGCTCAGAATCTCGCTTGTGCCTTCTCTGCCGTCTTGGCTCCACCCTCACAATTAGGAAGTTTTAAGTGTATGAAGTAGGATTTGATCTTGGGGTCTCCTGATTTCAGGTTTGGGGCTCTATCCCCTGAGCCATTGCTACCTCTGCAAGTTTCTAAAACTGCTTCCACAAGGCCCTCAATGAAAAGATGATGTCTTTAGCTATATATGAACTCATTGGCAAAATTCATTTAGAAATGGTTTGTTATTCAGACTAACCTGGAAATAATTCACGACACTATTGGGAATTCATGTCATCATCAATTAAGTTTGTCAGAAGGCAATTATAACTTTAAATATACTGTAGAGTTCTTTCAAAGCTTTTGATTCTATGGGAGAAAAGGTTGGGAGAACACTATTCATTATTTGTTCACACCCTGAAGCTCTTGTGGCTTCACTGAAGATAACTGTTCTTAAATAGGCAATGTGGACTCCATCAGTCCTTGACAGAGAGTAGGATTCCCTGATTAATTTATATCAATGCAAGTGTCCTTGTCAAAGAATAAGAGCAAGCTTTCATTGACTTTCCCAAAGGTGACTAACCTTGCCAGTCAAAGCAGTATGTGATCACATTAGTCTGGGAATTGTGGGAAATTGCCATCTACCCGAAATCTACTGCTTATAACAGTTTTTTTGTTGTTGTTTTAATTTACTTGGATTAACATAATTATAGGTTTGAATTTTGTCTATGAGTGGTCAAGGTTTGGAAAACAGTACCATTAACAAAGGATATTGATCATTTAAAAAATAAAATGTTTACATTTAATTTTAGAGTTTTTTCCTCCTATTTATCTTTAATTAGAGTACTCACATATATCTATTTTAATTTGCCTTTGGGCATTTATGATTTTACTAGTAGTTATGTGATCATGGACAAATTACTTAATGCAAATGAGCCTTAGTTTTCAAACCTGTAAAATGTGATTGCATAGGGACATGGTAGAAGTAAAAGGAGAAAGTATATATATATATATATATATATATATATATATATATATATATATATATATATATATATATGTTTGTGTGTGTATATATGTGTGTGTGTTTGTGTGTGTGTGTATATATGTTTATATATACACATAAAGTCCTATATAAAAATCTGTTATCATTATTTGGAGTCAGACAATAGTATAGGTTATAAAATATTACAAGGAAATCATGCATGGACTGGGTAAAGAGTTTTCAAATGGTTATTTACTACTATGGATAAGTATTAAAGATGATGGAGGAGGAGGCTTAAGTAGGTCAATGTTAAATTCAAGTTCTCTTAGACCTTCTGAATTTGAGAAGAAACACTGAGGTAAAGATGACTGAGAAGAAATTAATGATATAGGTATGCATTTGAAGAGAAAGATTAGAGATGAAATAGAGATTTGAGAGTCATTTACATAGAGATTATAATTCAAGTTATGGGAGAGGGGGAAAGACAGATAAGAGGAAAGGAAGAGAAAAGAGGAAAAATAAAAGAAGGAAGGATGGGGGGAGTAGATAAAGGAAGAAGGAACATAAAAGAAGAGATAGAAAAAAAGAAAGAAATTAAGTATATTTAACCTAGAGATAAAAAGCTGAAGAGAAATATGAAGAATATCATAAGATATTTGAACATTTTCCATGTGGAAGGATTTGATGATTTCTTTTGATAATTATATTGATTTTATTTGAATGAGGAATGCAGAAATAGACTAAAGAATAGAAGTTGTAAAAAAAAAAAAACTTAGGGGACATAATAAAGATGATATAATGATGATAAAGACTATTCCCACAACTATGATATTAGATTTTTTTCTAGAAATGTAAAGCTTATATTTCCTCTATTGTTTACATTTTAACTGATTGTTTCATCTGAATTTAACAGCCTTGTAAGAAAAAAATGCAGGTATTATTACCTCTCCACATTTTATAATTGATAACCACAATGGAGAAATATAAGAATTAATTCAAGTTCCCCATACCACCTGCATTATGTAGTTAGTAAATTTTCCCTCTAATTAATTTTTAATGTATAAATGGTTAAGTGAATCATTTGAATTCTGAAAAATTAACTAGGTATGGTTTGAAGTGTTTCAGGGATTAATATCATGAGTTTAGTATTCTCAAACAGGAAAAATTTTAAGAAACTTGGCATATTAATAAGGGATGTTCCTTGTGTTAAGATTTTTAAGCATTCTATAGGATGCCTTTTGTAACATGAGCAAATAATTTAATTGTAATTAGACATAATTAAGAACTAAATAGTATCTCCTTATTTAACATCTTTTCTAATATTAACAGTATGCCAAAAGAAACATTAAACATTAGCTACAGGGAGCAGGTATAAAGGTTTCTGTTACAAGACTTTTTAAAATTTACACATATGTGTATTTATATATATATATAGTTTATTATTATATGTAGCTTCATGTTTTGTGAAAATATTTTGACCTATGAGCTATTCAATCCATATAATTATGAGATATTCTATAATGGTGCTACACCTTACTAGTAAGCATTTTATTTTTTATCTATTTTGGGATAGATATATTAATCATGAACTAGGGAATTTAGCCATTTTAATATTCATTATGCTATTTCAGCAAAGTCTATGATTCTATAAGCTTAATGATGCATATGTTTATTCTGAAGCAATTTTGTTTCTTGAATGTTTAAGGAACGGCAATTATTTTTATCAACTCAGATTGACCTTAAGATACTAGAATAATTGATTGTAACAGGTAAATGTTGAGTTATTGGAAAACATAACCTTATATATTTTCTAGATCAATAACCCCACCCCTCTTCCCTCAACTTTTCTACAACTGCTACTATTTATGCAAAGCTAAATTTGAAATGAACTTTAGGTGGGCTGAGAAGTAAATATACCATTTCTTTAGATTAAGGGTTTCAGCCAAGGTTGAATAAATTGAAGTCTATGATCTTAGATAGAAATTCATACACGCTCACATCCATGTTTGTGTATGAATATATGTTTACGTATATTCAATTATTTTATGACATCACTATGAGAAAGGTTATATATGTTTCACTAAAACTAACCACCAAAAGGGTCCAGGATCCACCAAAGTTTAACGTCTGTTCCAGTAAGTAGTCTTTGTTTTGAGTATTATGAACAATAAGCAGTATGTGTATCATTGAATTAATCCTTAGGGAAAAAAAAATCACAATATCTAATTTCTAGGCTCATGTAAACATATCCAGTAAAGTTCCAAGTGTTGTCAAATGTCCTTCCCTCCCTTCTTTCCTTTGTCTTTACTCCACTTGAGGCTCTCATCACTTCTCACCTGGACTTTTGTAATAGCTTCCTAATTGATTTCCCCTCTCCAAACCAATCTCCACATAGTTACCAAACTCATGACTAAAGCACTGTCCTTCTCAAGAAAATTTAGCAGCTTTCTTTTGTCTTTGGTTGACTTTTAAGTCCCTTTACGATCTGGCTTCTCCTTTCAAATTTGATTTCACAGTACTGTACTTGCTACCTACACAGTATTATACTTGGTAACCTATAGGTACCAGCCAAAGGTGCCTACTTGTGGTTTTTAATCTATATTATTCTACCATTTGTCTCTAAGGCTTTCAATAGTCCTGGAATTCTGCTCCTCTCCATTTCTAACTCTACATATCCCTAGCTTTCTTGAAAGCTAAATTCAGGAGCAGCATCCTAAATAAGACACATCATCTTTTTTCTTTTTTGCTTGTATCATCTGACCTATCCCTACTGATAATTCGCATGTACTGATCTCTATACATAGCATTTCTCCCCTTGATCACAGCAATATTGAGATATTCTGGATGACATGGGCTGATTCAATTTAGTCTTTGCAAAAATGCCTAATACAAAACAGGTGCTTAATAGATACTAGTAAACACTAAATTCAGTTCAATGTCTTTGTTCCAAGGCCTACTTCATATGAAACTGAATGGGAGAAAACTAAATAAAGATCATCTTCTATGTGATAGAGAATAGCATTTTTGCTTTGTTATCTACTGCTTATAAATCCATATAACTTGCTGAAGTTAAATGAATAGAATGGATATTTGAACCTTTTTTCTGGCTCTCTTATATACATCAAACACTCAGCCTCTCGATTGATTTCATCACCCCCCCAAAAAAAAGCATAATATAAATCACTCTTGGCTGTGGTTATAAGGAATTATTCACTGAAACTTTTATATAGCTTTTGTGAGATGCCTAGAATAATATTAAGCAAAACAATATTTTCTTATCCTACTATTAATTGAAGAATAACACTGGAATTCTGCCTAGTTCACAAATCCAAAAGTTACTATCATGCCACCTTCATTCATTCAGTAAATACAACCCAAGAATATAATTCCAATGGAAAAAGATAAGCATCTCTAGTATTAGTAGTTTTTTGAGAAGTCTATAGTAGTTTCTTACCATTTATTCCTTTCTCCTTAAGGCATAAACTACAGGGGTTTAAATATTCAAGGTACAATATGAATAAAATCAGAAAGTGTGATAAGAATGTCTAGAGAATAGACTTCTGAGCCAGAAAAAAAAAAAAAAAAAAAACAAAAACAAAAACAACAACATCAACTTGGATTCAAATCCTGCTTCTGAGGCACATTAGCTGTAGGGCACTAGGCAAATAATCTAATCTCTCAGTGCCCCAGGGGACTAGACTGCTAAATTACAGAACAGCTATTGATCTGTATTGATAAAGTTTCCTCACTGGGAATTCCTCACATCAGTGAAAATTACAAGAGTATTTTGTTATGTTTTGTTTTTTAAAAAGGAGGAAAAAAGAACAAATAAACATATTTCAGTATGATTATTGAACTTGATCTCCAAGGCTCTGCATAACTCTAGTAGTCTTCATGCTAGGATTTCTTTCTAATTCTAAAAGTATAATTTTCAATAATTTTCTGACTGCATGCAGAAAAAAAAAAAAATGTAGAAGACCGTATACAAAGAGACCAAAAAAAAAAAAAAAAAAAAAAAAAAAAAGTTTTCAATGTATTGTGTTTCCTAACGAATTCTGAAATATTACCAAGAAGTCCTCTTAGTACTATGTTCATGTGGTATTTGTTTGTTAATTGCTTTTATATAAATGCTCCAAAGTTAATGAAAATTATTTATTATCAATAGTGTCTAAGTCAAATGGCAATGGGTAAATTAATTTTGTCTTATTTTAAAATTGTAATGTTATCTATGTCTTATTATAGTTTTATTTATTTTGTTAAATATTCCCCACATGCATTTTAATCTAGTTCAGACCATACTCTAGAAAGGTTTGCAGAGATACATGTTTGACACCATTCAGATATGACTTATACCTTGAATTTACTGAGTGGTTAAAATATATGAGTACGGATGGGGCATAATGTTTATTAACAATTTACACTGTTGTGCTGTGATCAACAATTTAGTTAAGAGCATTAATGATTACAATGACATCTCAAACTTGTGACTCCTGTGTTTTCCTGTTCTCACTTACAGGATCTAGTGCATTTGGAGAATATTTAACAAAGCACAATAATTAGCCTCCTGACCAAGGAGTAAGCACAAGCTTCATTAATCACTTGGCCAATATTAATAAACATTATTTGATATGCTGACAGTCCATAATGAAGACAGCAGTCGTCCATTAAATAAACAAACTATTGAGATAAGTACTAAACATCAACACATGCATATTTTACTAAATTGGTTGATCGTGGATATCTAGTAGCCATATTTTATAGATATTAATTATGGCATATAAGAAATATTTATGATATATATAAATCTCCATCATCATAGTCTGAGACTAAAACTGCCTTTAGAATTAATTATCATCAATGTCCCCCAAAATAATAAATACAACACAGCATTAAATCCATTCGTAATATGAGTTGTACATTCACAGAAATAACAAGAAACATCAAACATGACCTTGTCTTCCCTGTGTCAGGACACATCCGAAACCCTCAATGAAAGACAGTCTATGCCATAGAGGATAAAGTATTAATTCCACAGATAGGGGTGGAAAGATGGAAGAGAGAGTTGTAATAAGGGAATAATAATTAAAAGAGAGAATTTAGAATGCCAATATAAAGAAATGTCTTTTTCCTTCATTTTAAAGCAGAAAAAATAATTATGTATCTACATGTAGAATACATTCAATACTACAAAGATCCCAGGGCAAGGATTCTTATTTAAGGCTCTGTGAACTCTATATCTATATCTATAGTATCTATTTATATTTATATCTTATATTTCAGTATAATTGGTTTCCTTTGTAATCCGATGCATACTATTGTATATATTTAAAAAGATCATACTGAGAAAGGGTTCATAGACTTCATCATTATCCAAAGGGATCCTCTCTGTCGCTCTCTGTCTCTCTCTGTTTCTGTCTCTCTGTCTTTGTTTCTCTTCGTATATGTACACACACACACACACACACACACACACACAAACACACACACATGATTAAAAAGTTTTAAGAAGACAAAAATAGATTCTATAAGTTTAAAAACAATCTTATTACCATTTGAGGATATTGTAGATGAAATCAGGAAAATAGTATATAGTTGTTGTGAGGATATTAGCTAACCTCTAGAGTCTTTAATGCTTATGAACTATGACAGAAAAATTACTTGCTCCCCTCTAGTATATCTTTCTTTGACAATTTACATGAAGTAACCTCTTAGCTTTAGGAATCTTTCCAAATTTCTTCTTCAGGCACTAAGTTCTGTGAAGCATTCAAAATTAGTACATGATGGGAGCTATTTTAGACTCTTATGATATGCCCCAGGTTTATGTTCAACATTATTTTATACCTTTAAAAAACATTGAGCATAAAAATGTTTAATTGGCCAGAAGTCTCTCCAGAGGCATAACATTTTGTTAACAAAAGGAGACATCAGAAACATTACTCAGAGATAAATATGACCTGACAAATACTAACATTTTATAAAACTAGAAGCTCAGACCATAAAAGGGGATGATTTTTTTTTTTTATTTTCCCTTAGGATGTACATTAATTACAGTTATTTCATGTGTTTCCATTTTGTAATTCTCTGGTCTACAGTTTTTCTTGCCATCACCATTGAATTAATCAATATTGTGTGTATGATGTATATATATATATATATATATATATATATATATATATACACACACATATATATACATACACACACATAGAGAGAGAGAGAGAAAAACAGAGAGAGAGAAAGAGACAGAGAGAGAGACAGAGAGAGAGAGAGAAGAGAAAGAGAGAGAGAGAGAGAGAGAGACAGAGACAGAGACAGAGACAGAGACAGAGAGACAGAGAGAGAGAGACAGAGAGAGACAGAGAGACAGAGAGAGAGACAGAGAGAGAGAGACAGAGAGAGAGACAGAGAGAGAGAGAGAGAGAGAGAGAGAGAGAGAGAGAGAGAGAGAGAGAGAGATATGGGGGAGTGGCTAAAGATATGTGGGCAGCCTCTAACTAGATAGTTTACATAGGATTATAAAGTTTTCCTTTCCTCTTTCTATTGTATCTTATGTATGTCCTGAAATCTGAAGATGTCTTTAATTCCTGCTGCATGTGAGGATTACTGTGAGAAAGGTGATCAAGAGGACTCTTCTAGTTTGGGTGCCCTTTGTCTCTAAGGAAGGTGATCCACAGCATCTGGAGATGATGGAACACATGATTAACATTACCACAGAGAATGATTAATATCTTCTTAAAGCACCTACTTCCAGATTATCCATCATTTCATTAGAGTGAAAAAAGTTCTCTGTGAAAAGGGGCTGGCCCTCTGAACCATGAATAACTAACCCACCCCTTGACATGTTTACTAATTGAGTAGCAGAGTAGGCTTAATACTTTAATATATTTATACTGAGGGAATTAAGATTTTTTTAAGCACTCAGGGTGAATTTGGGACCATAGTGAAATAACAAAGCACTTTTGTTTGGCAATTAAAGGTCATTTTATGATTAATACTAAACTTAACCCTTGTTCTTGACAGAAAGCATTAATTTTTTTGTCATAAACCATTGACCAGATTTCTTATGCGGGATTTTGCAATGCAATATTGGTTAATTTGCACTGTAGATGTGACATTTAAAAGATTCCTCATTAACCAGGGCCTTTGCAAGCATCTGGCTTTAGTATGGGTCCTAAGTCCATGAATTTATTTAGTGTTTTACTTAAGTAGAAATTGTATATTCAATAGAAGAAAATGTGGTAGCATGTCAGGCATTCTGCATTCCCTTAATATAATCTATAATAATAAATCAGTCTCCCTAATATTTTTCTGGTGAATATAATTAAGACAGTGGAATACTGACTTGAGTTGTAGACAATTCATACTGAACTGAAGAATTTATTTATATTGTCGACCTGGAAAATTAAGAAAAACATCAGAAAAATTGCATTCCAATAATTGATATCAAAACAATAAAGAAAACTAGATTAACATTTTCTCCCTTCTATCAAGCTGCATGGAGACAAATTTAAACTGAATGAAAGGAAGACCATCCTAATAATTGGAGTTATGCATAAGTGGAATGAGCTACCTCAGAAGAGATTCTTCTTAACTGGAGGTCTTTGGGCAAAATTGATTATCTCTCTTGGGTATATTGCAGAGCTTATACAGTGGATAAATTGAAATCCTTAGACTTTATGAAGTAACTTGAGTTTTTCCTTTCACTTTGATGATTGAAGGTCTTTCTACTTTTACATAGTTAATCTACTTAAAAGCAAAAAAGCAAGTCATCTCAGTGAAAAAATAAAATCAAATATTAAATATGTTTGTGTACCATCATAATTGGGGATCATGTGTTTTGTTCAAGTTTTTCCTTGCAACCAATGGTGCCAATATCTAAAAGCTATGACATAGTCAAGGCAAAGAGGAAAAAGTGCCATTTCAGGGCTCTACTCACAGGATTTCTATGGAATTCTATGGTTCCATATTATGAATATGACTAAGTGATCTATAACATGCATTTTGGTTCTTGAACTCTATGATTCTGGATGAAAAGTTGAGTCAACTGTATTGTTATTTTATTATTAAATACACTTTTTAAAAGACTTTTTTATGGTTGGGAAAACTGAATTATCTCAATTTTTATTTAGGAAAATGATCATAATTAGTAGAAATTTAGACAGCTCTTCATTTCTTTTTGCCCATATGGAAATAACCATCATAACAAATTTATTATTGTTGATGCTACTGCAATTGCTGGTGCTTAAAGGGATTTATTTATATCTAAATTTCATATAAGAATTTAATGTAATAAATGCTGGACTTGAACTTGTTAGCCAATACTCCTTGATTTCAGGCAAGGCAAGAATCTCAATCTAAATATCATCAAGCTGTTGGAGCTTTACTTTTACAATTTGGGATAACAAAAGAGGAAGCTAGGAGCATATTAAAAGTCTGTATAGCTTGCCTTTTTTTCTATGCTCTTGGGCTCCCTTCAGGGAAAAATCCTAGTGGCTCAAGACACAATGAATTTTGGGAAATGGATGTGACCTATTATAAATCTTTTCATTGTCTGTCTTTTATTCATGTTGTAGTAGACACCTTTTCAAAATTTATTTTTGCAATACCAGCAGCAAAAGAGACAGACCAAGTGGTCACTGGATTCCTTATATAAGCTTTGCAATTATGGGTGCGCCACAAGCAATAAAAACTCGATAATGGGCCTGCATATACTTCTAAACATTTTGTACATTTTTGTACACAGTATAAGATTTTACACACCACTGGAATACCTTTTAATCCCTAAGGACAGGCTGTAGTAGAGAGGAGAAATAGAGACATCAAGATGCTCCTCCAAAGACAAAAGAAAGGGGAAGCCATAGATAACCGTAGAGAACTCTTAACCTTATGTTTTTACATTATTAATTTTTTTCTATTATGTAATTTTATTTTTTTCAATTATACTTTTTATTTACCAGATATATGCATGGGTAATATTACAGCATTGACAATTACCAAACCTTTTGTTCCAATTTTCCCCTCCTTCCCCCCACTCCCTCCCCTCGATGGCAGATTGACCAATGCATGTTAAATATGTTAAATTATAAATTAAATATAATATATGTATACATGTCCAAACAGTTATTTTGCTGTACAAAAAGAATCGGACTTTGAAATAATGTACAAATGTACAATTTGTACAATGTACAAATAAAAAATGCAGGCAGACAAAAATAGAGGGATTGGGAATTCTATGTAGTGGTTCTTAGTCATCTCCCAGAGTTCTTTCGCTGAGTGTAGCTGGTTCAGTTCATTACTGCTCTGTTGGAACTGCTTTGGTTCATTTCATTGTTGAAGAGGGCCTCGTCCATCAGAATTGATCATCATATAGCATTGTTGTTGAAGTATATAATGATCTCTTGGTCCTGCTCATTTCACTCAGCATCAGTTCACGTAAGTCTCTCCAGGCCTCTCTGAAATCATCCTGTTGGTCCTTTTTTACAGAACAATAATATTCCATAATATTCATATGCCACAATTTATCCAGCCATTTTCCATTTGATGGGCATCCACTCTGTTTCCAGTTTCTGACCTCTACAAAGAGGGCTGCCACAAACATTCTTGCACATACAGGTCCCTTTCTTCTTTAAGATCTCTTTTGGATATAAGTCCAGTAGTAACACTGCTGGGTCAAAGGGTGTGAACAGTTTGGTAATTTGTAAAGGGCTAGACCTGAGCAGATGCACTTAACCTAGCACTTAAGGCTAATTGGACAATTCTCTATTAACATGTTTGGAGGATGACCCAACTCAACTCTATGCTGGCTGGATCTGTGGGTGTGGTGAGAGAAGGGAGGAGAGATCAGCTGGTTGAGGAGGAAAAGAGGATCATTCTTTGGTGGTGGAGAGAGAGGAAGGAGGTGTGGAGATTCCTAGATCTAATCCCCTGAGGGTGACCCCAAAAGACCAAGAATAAAAACTTTTGCTTATCCTGACTCTGGCTGATTCTAAGATATCCAAGGTCTCAACAGTAACTTTTTGAGAATAGTTCCAAATTGCTCTCCAGAATGACTGGATGTATTTGCAATTCCACCAACAATGTATCAACACTATTCATTTGTTTTTAAATTGTTGATAGAGAGGCACTGACTCCAGCAGACAGGTTTTATAACCCACCAAAAGGGCAGTTTCCAGTGCAAGCAGCCTCACTTGGGTGCCATATGTACCAGACCATCCATGTACACTATTCAAGACTGCCAGGGCCATACATACCAGTGTTTGCATGTATCTGGGGATATCCCAAAGACTGGTATGTATGGCCCTGACAATCTAGAATAGTATACATAGACAATCCAGTACCTGAACTTATAGGACCTTTGCCTTTTACATATTTCCTATTTATTGCTATTCCTATTATTGGTATTTAATGCTTGTATCAAGTTGGACAAGTTAAACTAAATAAATTGTAAAGTCCCCTCCAAAAAAGTAATTTAAGAGAAATGTCAATTCATAATAGATCCTATGAACTCAAAATCTACTAAGAGTGCTCACTCATATGGACTATTCCAGTTTTAGGAGAGCATGTAAAGTAAAAAAGACAAGAAAACTTTTTTCTTTTTCATGGATTAATTTGAAAATGAACCATATTTGGGTTAAGTGCCTATTATAATCAATTTTATGCAATGTTATGTTAAGAAAATATGACAAAGAGACCACTAAAGCAAAGAACAGAAACCCCAACTTCTAGAAACAACTTCTTTTTAAACATCCTCTTAAATGCTTTCTTTTATGAGAAGCCTAGTCCCCTCAAATTCTACAGTCTTTCTCATGGTTGCTTTCTGTCTCTTCTGGATGTAACTTGTATATGCTATTTTCATATTGTCACCCCCATTAGAATAAGGTAGGGAATGTTTTTGTCTCCCATAGTATCTCTAGTACTCATAGCTCCTGGCACACATTAAATACAGACTAAATGCTTATTGTCTGATAATGTGGTTTTCCAGTGTGATACACATGTAGCCAAAAAGGAACAGAAAGTGAATTTAAGTACTAATTGATTTTCCTCCTTAAGAATCAGGGACTTAGGATTCATGTAGTTCATTCATGTGAAAAGTGATCATGAGGAACTGCAAGAAACCTAAAGACCAAAGAAAGATTTCCTGTACTGTGCTCTTTATAAGACAGGAACATGATTAAATATTATATATATATATATATATATATATATATATATATATATATATATATATATATATATATATATATATATATATATATAATATCTAATACTATATATATGCATATATATATATAGTATTAGTTATAAAGAAATGTAAGAACTGCGTCAAATTATTTTCATGGTTACTCTCCCATCGCCTAACAGAATGTTTTACACAGAGTAGGTTTTCAATAAAGAGATGTTGAATTAATGATGCCCATTACAGCTTATTTAACAGAAAATACAAGCTACCAGAGTTCCTGGTACATAGTCAGCTTTTAAATGCTTCTTGACATCCTTCATAATTCTTGCATCTGCAATCACTATTGTTATTTTTACCATACCAGCTCTGCCAATAGTTTTTCAATAGAGACTGGGTATCCACATATAAATCTCTTTATTCAAATATTTTTGTAAGACTAGAAGACATAGGATTTTTATTCTTTTGATTAGTAGAATTCAAATGGAAAGAAGGTTGAATTATGTCATTTTTTGTTTGTTTGCCCACTTATGTTAAATAACTAGTTATCTTACTGCTTTCTCAGATTCTTTTTCTTCTCACATTTCTTACCAAAATGACCACTTTACCCATTTTCAAGTGCAGTCCACTAGACTAGTCTGGCTATTAGTTTCTATTAACCATAGTAAGATTGTCAATTAATTGATGGCTTTCATATGCTTTAAAATAATTTATTCTCCTCATCTCATTTGTGGTCTTTCAAATGTAACGTTCCTTTTTTCAACATTTCAATTTTTCATTCTTTCAAATGATTCAAAGATATAAAATTTTTTTCTCCATTAATGCAGATTGTGATTCACCCACTTTTTTCTTCTGTGATTTTTGTCTATGTTCCTCTAAGATCTTCTTTGGTTGGAAGATCACTACAAGCAGTAGATGTCTTAATGGGTACAAAAGTATCATTTAGAGTATCCATTTATTATCCATAATTTTTTTACTCAGGATAACTCATCTCTTTTCTCAGTCATTTTTACTTTGGTTTCTCTAATAACTCTTCTTACATATTAAAAAATCAGAAGCTATTGTACTTGTTATAAATCAGAACAGAGAAAAATAACATTAAATATAATAATATTTGAAAATGGATGCAATATAACTAAAAATAGAGATGGTCCATCCCTTGGATAGTGGCACTAAGATGAGAATGAAGATGAAAAAGTTCATTATATTATTAATCATAATCACAACAAGAAAAATAGTCACATTTCTATAATTCTTCCCAGTTTGCAAAACAATTTAGGTATATTATTCCATCTAATCCTCACAATAACCCTGAAAAGTGAGGTTATTATTATCCCCACCCCACCTTAGAAGAAGAAAATTGAAACTAAAAGAAAGTGGGGGGTCAGTGAGGTGGCACAGTAAATAGAGTACCAGTCCTGAAGTCAAGAATCCCTGACTTCAAATCTGGCCTCAGACACTTAACACATCCTAGCTGTGTGACCCTTGGCAAGTCACTTAACCCCAGCCTCAAAAAAAAAAAAAAAAAAAAAAAAAGGACGTGATTTTCTCAGATTCACATACCTAAGTGAGAATCTGAGCAGGTTTTCAACTCAGGTTTTCCTTATTCCACATCTAGAATCCCTAACTGATAATGGGAACATCAGCATGATAGTGTCAGGATGGTCTACAATACAGCAACAGAGAAGCTAAAATGAGAAGGGAAACGTGGTCAGCATGGAGGAAAAAATCTACAACCTTAATTCATTGAGGTAGCTTATTTGATTATATATCAGAATTCTATGGTATATTCCTAAATTCTTTTTGGCATGCCCTGATTTTTATATTTCACTCAGCAATATAAATATTGAAGATATGCTTCAGATTCATCAGAAAAAGCAGCACTTATTTTGACAAATAGATAAAACATTCATTAAGCACGTCCCAGCCAGTATGCTAAACCATAGGGAATAAAATTTATGCATAAAGAAAAATAGTCCCTGTTTTCAGGAAGCTTACATGCTTCTTGATTTACATTGTTAAAGTTGTTAATTCACATTGTTAAATTTGACTTTATGTTAACTATTTCTGAAAGAAATCTGTATTAAAAAAAAAAAAACTGTTAACTCTATTGTTCAATATTGTGCTTTCTCCTGCTGCCTCCAGCTTACAACCCACAACAACCCTCCCCCCCCCCAAAAAAAAATGAAAGTAGAAAAATGGGCACTTGGAGAGATCACCATCTCTATCTACCCTTTGGAGGCTTGACTTGAGATCTCTAGTGGCACAGAGCACACCTCTACCCTGCTCCACCAACAACTATGTCCTGTATCTCACAATTCCCTCTCTCCAACCAGGTGTCTGTGTCTTTCATACCTCTGCCCCCAGATCTCAAATGTTGCTTGTCCTCTCTTGCCTATGTCCATGTTTAGTCTTCTTTTATCTGCTCCACTTCCTGTTCCACCAAATAGCTGACTTTTGCTCTGTGTATTCCTCCTTTTGTTGCTCTCATTTCTCTGTTCCAGGCCCCCATGTATACATGAATTATGTGCAGGATCTCTCCCAGCAATTTTCCTCCTATCTTCTTCCCTCCCTTCCCAACTTGTATGGGAAAATTTACATTATGTAAAATTACTTGATATAAAGATCTGCAGAATAATCTGCTTAAATAAAGTAAGAACTAGTTGTACATTTTTTTAAAATAGTGTTTTATTTTTCCAAATACAAGCAAAGATACTTTTCAATATTCACCTATGCAAAACCTTTGTTCTAAATGTTTCTTCCTCCCTCTTGTTCCTCCTTTCCAAGACAGCAAGCAATTCGGTATAGGTTAAACATGTGCAAATCTTCTAAATATGTTTCCATATTCATCATGCTTGTACATTCCTTTTTAAAAAATAATTAATATACATTATTTATTTTGTTCAATATTCCCTAATTTCATTTTTAAACATTTAAAAAAATAGAGTTCCAAATTCCTTTTTCTTCTTCCCTATTTCTAATCCCTTCAAAAGGCAGGCAATATTATGATTACATGTATGAAGTCATACAAAACATATTAGCGATATTAAAAAAGAAAACAGGCACAGGAAAAAAAAAGAAAAAGAATGTGATAAAAATGTCTCAATCTGCTTTCAGAGTTAATCACTTCTCTCTTTGGAAGAAGATAGTATTAGAATTATCTTGGATCTTTGTCTTCATCAGAATAGCATCAGAAATAAGACTTTCATTTTGATCATCTTTACAATATTTTTGTTATTGTATACCATGTTCTCTTGATTCTGCTTACTTTATCAGTTTACATGTCTTCCCAGGTTTTTATAAAAGCACCCAGCTAGTCATTTATTATAACATGACAATCCTCAATTGCAATCATATAACACAACTTCTTCAACCATTTATCAATAAATCAGCATATCTTAATTCTTTAGTACCACAAAAAAAGCTAAGAGCAATATTTACTTCTGGCAGTAAAAACAAAAACAAAAACCCCCAAAGAAACAAAATGGGTATCCATCCAGAGAGGAATATCCAAATAAAATATTATATATAGATATTATGAGATATCATTGCACTGCAAGAAATATTAATCTATATGGTTTCACAGAAACTTGAGGAAATTCGTAAACAGATACAAGTGAAATTATGTAGAACCAAATCAACAACATTCATGAAACCTACATTGATATAGTACTAAAAGGCACAAGAATTCAGATTGATAGAATGGCAAATTAATTCTAAAGGAATCAAGATGATGAAATATACCACTCTGAATCTTGGTAGAGAGACTGTGGGTTTTATTTGTGTAGTTAGGCATTTGCTATTGATATGTTTTGCCTAACTACCCTTCAGTTCAGTACTATGAATATATTTATGGTGGAGTAACAGAGCTATAAGAAAGCAACCATAAAACAATAAAAATTAAATCTAAAAATCTAGGTAATGATGGGAAAGTGATAAGGGAAATTATTGTTTTGCACATAATTTTTACCAAGATAAAATAACAGCAGCTGAAGGAGAAATGTTGGGAAAATTAGGAGAAAATACTTACTTAATTTGCGATAATGAGAAGGCCACTCAAATCTGGCAGGCACCCTAGAATTTGAAAGAACAGATTTCACAGAGGTCAGAAAAAGGCTAAGACATTTTTTAAGGTTTGATCGGTACAAGTGTTATGTGAATAAAATTTTTTTTAATTCCTTTTTTTTCATGTTTATTTTTTATTAGTTTTTTATAATTATAACATTTTCTTTGACAGTAGATATGCATAGGTATTTTTTTGTGTGAATAAAATTCTAAAGAAACTAAGACAAATGATTCTGATGAGAATTTAAAAAAAAAATAATTATCTAAAGAATTCAATATTAATCCATAGAGGACTGACAGGCTGCTATAGAATTTTCAAAGACATAGAAAATGGAAGCATGTGAAAATAATTGACAATAAACATAAATGTATGTAAGGATAATATAAAGAACATAGTAATACATACTCAGTTGAAACAGGGAAGGAATTTCAAGCACCACAGAGACAAATCTAGAGCTATACAACAGGGGCCATTAGAGGATAGTATAAAAGAAGCAATAGGTCCACTGGGCTTGACTTAACTGAAAAATGGTAATGAACAATTGAGTGAAAGAAGTTCTAGTCAGCCTCTGTTTTTCTCCCGAGGAGAATAATCTTTAGATTGAAACAACTAAGAGAAAAAAGGTTTATTCAATATTCAAAATAAGTAGGAAGGTAGTAAGAAATCATAAAGTTGCCATTATTGATTGAGACTCATCAGACCCAAATATATATGATTGCTAAACTTCTGTCAAGGATCCCTGAGAGAAAATGGAGAACAAGGGAAGTGCTATAGAATTGGGGGAAAAAGTATTTTTTCCTGATTTTCCAAAATAAGAGAAAAAAGCAGCATATGCTAATTGCAGATCAATTAATTTTATTGATTCCTGACATAAATCGAGAGTATCTTTCAAGATGATTAGTAAGGGATATTTAGTAAGCATTTAGAAAAGAAAACAGTAATTGCTAAGCATCAGCATAGGCTTCATTAAGAACAGCCTTCTTCTCCAGACTAACCTCATTTCTTTCTTTTTTTTTTTTAACAGGATTATTAGATTATAGATGGAACTTACCTAGATTTTATCAAAAATATTCATTAAAATTCTTCATGCTATAAGCTATTTTTGAGGTTTTAGAGAAATGAAAGCTTAGTAAAATTCAAGTGTGATATGAAATCCAAAAAAACAAAAGCAAACAAGCAAAAAAAAAAAACAAAAACAAAAAACAAACAAACAAACAAAAAAAAAAAACAACTTGTGATCTTTGCCCACAAATTAGGAGAAATAATTTCTAGAATAAGTGTAGACTGAATGGGACTGTCTGTTAACTCTTTCATATTTTAATCATTTATAAAAATACCTGGCACATAGTAGGTGCTAAATAAATATTGATGGATTGATTTAATTTAAAGCATTACTTAGTTCTGAGTACATTTTAGATTAATGGGAGAGTGCCATTACAAAAGTGATGAACCTGAAAAATCATTCCAATTAGGGAATAGTTTAAAGAAATGGGAATATACAGCTCATGAAGAAAATATATAAATGGGAAAATGAAAAACATTTTGATGATCTCCAAAAGGCTGAAAGCTTCAAATTGCCAAGAGCAATTTTAGGAATTTATACACAAACAAAATTTAGCTGGATATAAGGAAAATCTTCATGAGGAGAGCTGACCACAAGTGAAATAGATTGTTATTGAATAGGTAGTTGTGGGTTTCCTCCATTTGAGATTTTCATATAGAGTTTAGGTGATCACTTATTGAATATATAATTAAGGAAAATCTTGCTCATTCACAATTTGGACTAGATTTCTTTCAACTGTGAGATTCTATGAAATGTCTGTAAGATATTGAATTCATCCTTTTTGACAAAACTGGTTGTTTAAAGTCCAGCAAACTCTGTAGAAACCTGTTTTTCAGATAATAAAAGTAAAAAACAAAATTCATGAATCCAGAAGTTTTGCACTGTATGGATATTCTTTCTGAAATCTTTTCCCCAGACCTTCTGGTTCTATTGATTTGAAATGGCTCTTTACTGGCATTTATGGATATCGAAGTGCCTTTACTCCTGGAGGGTAACTGGCTTGGTAAAGACAGTGTGACAGCAGCACTTGCTATAGGGCAGAATGCTCCCCTACCTTCTGCCAGTTAAATTTGAGCTATTATAACATACTGGTTCTCAAGGCCTGGTATCTGAAAATTCAATTTTGATCTTTTTTTAAACTATAAGCCTTCAGTATATGCAATGGTGCTGTAATTATGTGGTTTAAAAGTTATTTGGATGGAAATTTTGGGTAAATCAATACCTTCCTTATTTTGTATAAGTTAAATGACTAAAATATGGTAAAACACATACCAGACAATCTATAGCTTTCTGTCTGTACCTCTAGCCCTTAACCTCTAAATGTAAGAAAGGTTCAAACAAACACAGATTGATATGTATAACAACAGTCTATTCTTGCAACCAGGATAGGAGCACATGCAGTAGCCAAATAAAAATGATACTAGCTAACTTTTATACATGATTTTAAAATTTTCAAAGGTCTTTATATAGATTATCTCATTTCATCTTCATGAAAAGCTTGTGAAGTAGGTGCCTTTTTATACCCTCTTTATTGATGAGGAAATAATATTGAGAGAAGTTAAGTTACCATAGATCCCACAGCTAATAAGTATCTGGAATAGGATTCAAACTCAGTTCTTCTTGGCTGCACATCCAAACTCTCTTTACTACATCATTTCCCTTTTTCACGACCACCATGAAAAACAGATAGGAATCACAACTTTTCAAAGCAATTTCTTCCTTCAACTTGGTTTATATGCTAAAAGAGAGTGAACTTAAACAACTCCTTCCCCTTTCTTTTCCCTTTTCCTGAAGATCATGCACTCCAGGCTCAGTTGCACATGCATGAAGTACTATAAGCATTACTTAAACAGCAGCTTAAAGAGACCTTTTGCCAGCTTTAGCCTAGTTCTCCCCTTGTCAGGGCTCAGCACTCCCACTCAGTTGACTACTTGTCCTACTCTTTGCCCTCTCTGCTCTGCTGCAATCGTCCTGGATTTTCCCTCTATGCAACTGCTGTCCAGACCAGCTGCACCCACTATATCTTCAGCAGTGGACCGAAGAGGATATTAATCATATTTTTGAGGAGGACACTCTGCTATTTATCTCTCTGACACCTCCAGCGTTCAGGAGCCCAGCACCACGCACAGCCCATTGACTAGTAAGATTACACATTACCGTGCTCCATTGCCTCTCCCTGCCCTCTTCATTGAGTGGCTGTTCAACAGTGGAGTTGTGTTTGTTCAATCAGACATAATTTATACCTTTTTTGTTCTTTCTGGAGAGTGCTTGTTAATTTTTAGTTGAAGTGCAGCATTTTTGGGTTTAATTCCAGGTTAAGTACATCAAAAACCAAGGGTGCTAAAATATGCCCACCCCTATAAAAGCAGCTGGAATGCAGAAATTTTTAATAGCAGCTAGATTTTGCTAAACACTAACTTAAAGCTCATTTTAACTCTTCCTTTTAATATAAATTGAATATAAATGTACATTTTTATTCATGCTATGTCTTCTAGGTCTAAAGTTAGTTGAGAAGAAATAGTCCATTCCCAGTTCTGCCTCAATATAGTCCATTTCTTCTTTCAACTATATCTCATTGCAATTGATTCTAGCTTATTTGACACATATAAAATATAGCTTTATTTGCATTTTATTCTCTCACTTCTTAACCCGTTTATCTTTTTTAAATTCAGAGAGGGCACATGAAGAGAGGAGAGTTATTTAAGTAGTTGCATAAATAGAAATATGCAAATAGCATTAATAAGTCAACTAATTACTGATTAGCTAATTGGAAAATTCAATAATAAACTGTTTGGATGTTAGAGGGACAAATGCCATTGCCTTTGCAAGGCAAAGTGGCTTGGTTCTTTGTTTGGGGCTGCATTGTTCTACTGAAACACATTTCCATTTCTAACATTAATAATTGGCACCAAATCACCCTGTCTGTATTGAAGAAACAAAGTAAAGAATGTAAAGCAATATTCAGACCAGCATGTTGTGGTTTTTAAAAGGTGGATTTTATTTATTGTTCACAGTCTATGGTGGCTTAGTACTTATTTTCAAGATTCCATGGATTCTCATGTCTATATTAGTACAAATAAGTATGCTTATTGCTAATATTTTTCTGATATATCTATATCTATCTATATCTATATCTATCTATCTATCTATATACATATATATGTATGTATATACATATATATACATACATGTATATATATGTATATACACACATATATGTGTATATATATATATATATATATATATATATATATAAAATTTATACTATGGAGAGCAGTTACCTGTTTAGCTCTGAGAAGTTAGTGATTGCAGACTACAAGAGAGAATAAATTTTTAGGAATTCATTTTTACTAAAAAAAAAAAAAAAAAGCAATTTTTGTCAAAATTGTAAATAAGTCATCATTAAAAGGGGAATGGGGCAGAAACAGTTATCTAAATAATGAAGGGTAGGGAAGGAAAAAAATGCCATGTTCAATATTATCCATTTCCATTGCCTTAGCTACCTCTCTTATAGTCTTCTTCCATTTGTAGAGGGTTTATTACAAAACAATTTTCCAAATATTTTAGATAAGAGAATTAAGGATTATTACCTTGATTTTGCTTAGGGGATGTAATAAGAAAGGATAAAAGATTTTCTTAAGGCATCTTGAATAGTTCTACTCCAGAGGAATACCTCAGATTCCTCTAAGATATCGGTAGAATAATTGCCAAGTAAGGGATATTTAGCAATCTTCCAGTATATATCACTGGATCCTTCTTTGCTGACAATAATCAAATCTAGAAGGTTAAATACCATTAAGTATATGGAAGTATTCTGTGAGTTACTGAAGTAAGAAACACAAGCTATTATTGTTGTTGCGCTAGAGCACACAGTGTGGTACCTAGGGTTTTGGAGTTAGAGTAACAAAGTTCTATTTTCAGTTCTTCGTCAGAAGTTTACCAGATATAAAATACTGAACAAGTCACTTAACATTTTAAGGCTCAGCCACACTTTAAGAGCATCAATCATCAAATTAGAAAAATCTTCACAATTAACTATCTTTCCTGAGAAGACTTTTCTACTGTAATATTTGTAAATTGTTCAGAAAACAAAAAACTTGACAAAGGAAAGATTGTTCTGAGTAAGAATTTTCTGGGGTAAATGTAGAGACAAATTGACTCTCTAAGTATAAAAAAGGAAATAAAAACTCATGTTGGAAAGACCCCCTAGCTCGCCCATGAAAGAATCTACTAATTTCATGGCAAATTATTTCATTTTATTATTTTCAGTTTACTTATCAATAAAACAAGGTGAATAATAGGTATCTGAATTTCTTATATATTTGTTATTTGGTCCAAATGAGAAAATGTGTATGAAACTAATCTATACACCTTAAAATTCTAAAAGTGTGAGAACTGTGGATATATGAAAATGAATTATAGGTGTAGTCCTAAAGCACAATCTTAGTATGGAGTAGTAGTAGCCTAAGTAGGGAAAATAGAAGCTAAAAAGGAATTATAAAACAAATTGGATGGATATGTTGAATCCAGAAATTGTAAAACATTGTATTATATTTCTCCTTTTAGAAAAGTCCTTTTATAATCAATCCAATTCTAGCCATTAAAAAAGTAATTCAAAGTACATCATTCTTGTTATTATTGTATGAATTAGTATCAATATTTAGAATATTTAGGAAGATGGCTTTTAAACATAGATGGTCTCCTAAATGGATTTCACTAAAGATCAGGCATTGGTGAATTAAGAATAGAGTAGGAAATAGTGACAGTGAATCCTCATCTTTTTTCAGGAACAACATTTATTTTAAAAATAGCTTGAAAGAAAAAATGTGAATGTTGATATATTGAATCTATTTGAACTAAGAGATAGTTTTCTGCAACTACCAAAAAGCATAACTTTTCTTTAGAGATTATTGAAAATTCACTATTTTGCAAAATTTTATTTTTTAAACAAAACAATTATTCTGATATGTACTTTGCCTAATGCAACAACAACAAAACAATTCACAAAATGCATTATACAAAATAAAATTGATAATATGCAAAACATTTTCTCACTACCAATTCCCTAGAATTCTATTACTTTTTGTGGTAACATCTTAATATAAAATGATTTCAGAAAATATTCATTTTTCATAAGATGTGAAATCTACTATATCATGTATACTGTAGTATAAATAAAATATTTTTAAAAAAATAATAATAGTTTTTTTTTGAAAATACATGCAAAGATATTTTTCAACATTCATCCTTGCAAAACCTTGTGTTCCAATATTTAACCCTCATCCTCTCCTCTTCATGTTGTGGTAGCTAAGGTTTTGGTGTTAGAGTAACAAAGTCATGATTGGTCAGTTATTGGAAGTCCTTCTATATCTATGATAAATATATAGGTAATCTTTGACTCTTTTAACATTTCCAGATCTTATTCAGAAGATTAAAGATGAACAATTCTTCTAGATATATTTCCACATTTATCATGCTATGCAGGAAAAATCAGATCAAAAGGAAAAAAAAAAGCAAGCAAACAATAACAAAAAAGATGAAAAAACTAAGCTGTGATCCACATTCAGTCTCCATAGTCCTCTTTCTGGGTGTGAGTGGCTCTTTCTATCATAATTGCATTAGAATTGCCTTGAATCACCTCATCAAAAATAGCCAAGTCTACCTCAGTTGATCATCATATAATCTTCTTGTTGTTATGTTCAAAGTTCTCTTATTCTATTCACTTTGCTTAGCATCAGTTCATGTAAGTCTTTCCAGGCTTTTCTAAAATCAGCTTGCTCATCATTTCTTATAGAATATTATTCCATTATATTTATATTATAACTTATACAGCCATTTCCCAACTGATGGGCATCCACTCAGTTTTCAATTCCTTGTTACTCCAAAAGGGGTGCTACAAGCATTTTTGCACATGTGGGTCCTTTTCCCTTTTTTATGATCTCGCTGAGATAGAAATTCAGTAGACATACTGCTGCATCAAAGGGTATGCACAGTTTTATAGCTAAATAAAATTCTCAAAACAAAACTTTAAATCTGAATCTTATCTTCTACTATGTCAGATGGCAGAATAAGGGCATTGTACTATATACTATACTTCCATAAACCTTCCTAACTTTCCACCCTTTGAAAACCAATGGAAAAGTTGCTGAGATTTTAATCAGAAAACATTGAGATTGGCAAGATTTTGACATCATCTATAAAACTCTGTCCTTCATAGATGGTTAATGGCATTAGAGATCATGAAGGATATACCAGATTGAAATAATCCATCAATTATGTCTGTTTCATGGACAGCTTGAGTTCCTTAAGTGTCTCAGAATACAAGAATATAACAGAGGTGAGTTGTTGTTTAACCTTGAAGGTACAGTACTCTATAGAATCCACAAACAAGGAAAATATGCAAGAAATGCACAGGAGGAAGCTATCAGGAAAAAAAAATGAAAATAATGCAACAGGGAGATCGTTATAAGTTGATGTAAAAGAAACTAGTGAAATGCATAGTAGAGTACCAATCAATCCACAGAATCATATATTGGCTTCATTTTTTTTTTCCTCTACTGTCCATGAATGTGTTGCCAATGCAAAAATGAAAATGAGGTTACTAACAAAATTGTATGGATGCTTATAGTCAAGGAAAGTCAAACTCATGAGCATAGAGGACTATTTATTTTACATGAAGTAAGTGGAAAAAGCATATATCTACTTAATTTTGAGTGGGGATGGGTAGGAAACAATATTTATTATTAAAACTTTGCCTGAATAAAGAAGGAATAACTATTGTTATTAGGGTTTGGAGAGTTTGGCTTACTGTTAAATGATTATGATATATAATATCTATGCATACATGTGCATACACATACATATCCATATACACGTATGTGTTTATATGCATGTGTATATGCCACATATAATTAAGAAATTTTCATTCATTCATTATTTATCTATTAAGTTTATAATTATCCATATTTGGAAAGCCTTTAATTTATTTAGGAAAATAGTATAAATGCCTAGAACATTAAGGCACATTTACATAGCATTTTTCTCACAACAAATTGTGAAGTAGCTAACTAATTTATATTATTCCCCTTTAATAGAAGAGGGAATTGAGATGCATTGAGATAAATGATTTAGAAAATTCAGTTAACTAATCAGATCTCTTGATTTTGTAAACTAAGGCTAACAAAGTCTTAATAACTTTATCATGGTCACATGGAGAGTAAAACAGAGTTGTAACTCAAACCTAGGATTCCTGGTCCTCAATGTAGCACTCTCAGTATAGTAGACTGTACCTTTGTCTGCTGTAATAAAGTTTTATAAAGTTCTGAAGTCAAAATTTGAATCCAATATCCCAACTCCAACTCCAGAATAGTCTACCCTATACCAAACTAATTAATCAAGACTCTTCCCTCAGTTTGCTTTCATTTATGAGGTTATTAGCATAATGTTTATTTATATTTATAGTTTAAGAATTCAATTTTTATTCTGAACTTTACTAGTAAATAAAAGTATTTCACTTCTCTCCCTTTATTTGACTTAGTAAAAATACCACTTTGAACAAGTAACATACCTCTTTGTATTTCATTTCTTCATCTATAAAATTAAGAGATTAGAATGCATATCTAAGATGTCTTATGAAGAAATCTCTGAGAATAGTCTACCTCTCAGACCTGTGGAGGAGGAAGGAATTTATGACCAGAGGAGAATTAGAGATCATTATTGATCACAAAATAGAAGATTTTGATTACATCAAACTAAAAAGTTTCTGTACAAACAATACTAATGCAAACAAGATTAGAAGGGAAGTAACAAATTGGGAAAATATTTTTAAAAGTAAAGGTTCTGACAAAGGTCTCATTTCCAATATATATAGAGAACTGACACTGATTTATAGGAAACCAAACCATTCTCCAATTGATAAATGGTCAAGGGATATGAACAGACAATTCTCAGATGATGAAATTGAAACTATTTCCACTCATATGAAAGAGTGTTCCAAATCACTACTGATCAGTGAAATGCAAATTAAGACAACTATACCACTACACACCTGTCAGATTGGCTAAGATGACAGGAACAAATAATGATGAATGTTGGAGGGGATGTGGGAAAACAGGGACACTGATACATTGTTGGTGGAGTTGTGAAAGAATCCAGCCATTCTGGAGAGCAATTTGGAACTATGCCCAAAAAGTTGTCAAACTGTGCATACCCTTTGACCCAGCATTGCTGTTATTGGGATTATATCCCAAAGAAATACTAAAGAGTGGAAAGGGACCTGTATGTGCCAAAATGTTTGTGGCAGCTCTTTTTGTTGTAGCTAGAAACTGGAAAATGAATGGATGTCCATCAATTGGAGAATGGTTGGGTAAATTATGGTATATGAAGGTTATGGAATATTATTGCTCTGTAAGAAATGACCAGCAGGAGGAATACAGAGAGGCTTGGAGAGACTTACATCAACTGATGCTGAGTGAAATGAGCAGAACCAGAAGATCACTATACACTTCAACAACAATACTGTATGAGGATGTATTCTGATGGAAGTGGAAATCTTCAACATAAAGAAGATCCAACTCACTTCCAGTTGATCAATGAGGGACAGAAATAACTATACCCAGAGAAGGAACACTGGGAAGCGAATGTAAATTGTTAGCACTACTGTCTATCTACCCAGGTTACTTATACCTTCGGAAGCTAATAATTAATGTGCAACAAGAAAATGGTATTTGCGCACATGTATTGTATCTAGGTTATATTGTAACACATGTAGAATGTATGGGATTGCCTGCCATCGGGGGGAGGGAGTGGAGGGAAGGAGGGGATAATTTGGAAAAATGAATAAAAAAAAAGAAATCTCTGAGAACAATCTAACCTTATTTTTGATCATATACTTATTTTACAGTTTTTTTTTCTTTTGTCCCTTCATCTATATAAAACTTTGGTAGTCATAGTGTTATTCTATTTATGTACATTATTTGTCTCTTCACTGCTCTTCCACTCACCCACAATTTTGTTGGAGATTGTCAAATAGGAAATATAAATAATATAGAATTTCATAAAATGTAACAGTTCTGGAACCATTGTATCAAGGATAAAATCACTGCAAGATTGCACAAAAGAAATAATGGTTGGGGAATTTCCTGCTTTCTTTCACTTTGAGAGGAAAAGGTCACAAATCTCAGATTTTAAAAAAAAATGTGAAGAATAAAAATAAAAAAGAATAAAGAAAGGGTGAAATGATTCTTTAAAAAAATAAAAGAAAAGAATAAAGAAGTGTGAATTTACTCTTGTTTGTGTACTTTCTTGTACTATCCAAAAGTAGTTGCTTAAGTACTGAAGAAAACATGCAAAACTGTCATAAAATTAAATATTCTTATATTTCCTTTCATTAATTATGCTGTGAGGAATTTCTTTCTGATGATCCACTGAACACAAAGTGAATTGTTATATAATAGAGACTCTAGAATTCTGAGAGGAATCATTTGTTTAAAAGTGGTATTTTGTATAATACATCTAATGGAGGAAAAGGTAGAATGTTTAAATGTAGTCTATAAAAAAAAATCTCATCCACCAAAAATGCGATCATATTTCTAATTATCTTGACAAAACTGTGCATTTAAATTCAGTATAAAGAAAATCAGCTGAGTGTAAAAACAAACCATCTCCTAAAACATGTCCTTACAAATAAGATATACATTGCTATTATAACTGAGAAAGAGATGTGAAAAAAATTGGTTATTATGGAAAGAACAGAGCAGAAGAGAAACTATTTAGGTATCATTTTCAGTCCCAAACCACAACCGCTAGTTCATGAGAGCCAATAGGAAACTGATAATTGAGATGGTTAATAGCTAGAGCCTATTATGTCACACCATTCTAATTGGGTTTAATTTAACTTATGTTTACTAAGTGCCTGCAATGGGCTACAACATAAATGTAAATCGATCCTGCTCTCAGTAAGTAGGCATTCTAATAAGGAAGAGAAATGCGTACACAAATTTAAAAAAATGAAAAACAAAGATCAAGTCAAATTAGTGGAATAAAGGCAGGGAACTAGACTGAATTCTCCTCAGATCCACCCACATACCTATAAATAATGAGTTTAGAAGAATAGAATCTATTAAAAATATGGAGTGAAAAAAATTTCCCGGATAAAACAATTTAAAGGTAAGTAGGAAAGGCCCATTATTCATGAGTAAGGAAACAGAACAGTCTAGTACAGACAATATCAGTGTAGACCAGGTCCCAACAAACCAGGAACAGCTCTTGGGGGTGACTGAATTAGTGGTAGTATTGGTAATTTCCAGACTTCTCAGAAGAAGGTTAGCAGGAAAGGTCTATCACACCAATTTGAGAGAGGCAAAGTACAGCAAAGGCTTTCTTTTTAGATCATGATGCAATAAAAACTATATTCAACAAAAAGTTAGGAGTAAATAGACCAAAAAGTAATTGGAAACTAAATAATCTCATCTTAAAGAATGATTGGGTGAAACAGCAAATTATAGATTCAATTAATAATTTCACTCAAGACAATGACAATGATGAGACATCATACGAAAATTTGTGGGATGCACCTAAAGCAGTAATAAGGGGAAATTTTATATCTTAGAGGCTAATTTGCATAAAATAGAGAAAAAGAAGATCAATTAATTGGGTCTACAACTTAAAAAGCTAGAAAAAGACCAAATTAAAACTCCCCATAAAATACTAAACTTGAAATTCTAAAATTAAAAAGAGAAATTAATAATATTGAAATAAAAAAGCTATTAAGCTAATCAATAAAACTAAGAGTTGCTTTTATGAAAAAAAAAAAACAATAAAATAGACAAACTTTTGGTAAATCTGATTAGAAAAAGGAGAGAGGAAAATCAAATTGTTAGTCTTAAAAATGAAAAGGGGAAACTTTCCACCAATGAAGAGGAAATAAGAGAAATAATGAGTTACTTTGCCCAACTTTATGCCAATAAATTTGATAACCTAAGTGAAATGGATGACTCCCTCCAAAAATATAGGGTTCCTAGATTAATAGAGGAGGAAGTAAGTTGCTTAAATAGCCCCATTTCAGAAAAAGAAATAGAACAAGTTAATAATCAACTCCCTAAGAAAAAAATCTCAGGACCAGATGGATTTACATGTGGATTATACCAAATATTCAAACAACAATTAGCCCCAGAGCTATATAAAATATGGAAAAAATAGGGAATGAAGGAGTCCTACCAAATTCCTTTTATGATACAGACATGGTACTGATTCCCAAACCAGGTAGATTGAAAACAGAGAAAGAAAACTATCCAGTGGTCCTCAAACTTTTTAAATAGAGGGTCAGTTCACTGTCCCTCAGACTGTGGGAGGGCTGGACTATAGGAAAAACAAAAACTCACACACTGTCTTCACCCCTCAGCACATTTGCCATAACCTGGTGGGCCGCATAAACATCTTCAGCATGCAGCATCTGGCCCGCAGGCCATAGTTTGAGAACTCCTGATATAGACAAATCTCCCTAATGAATATTTATTTAAATATTATTTAAAATCTTAAATGAGATATTAGTAAAAAAAACTACATAAAATCATCCCCAGGATAATACGCCATGATCAAGTAGGATTTATACCAGGAATGCAGGGCTGGTTCAATATTAGGGAAACTATCAGTATAATTGGCCATATTAATACCAAATTTAAAAAAGTAATCTGATCATCTCAATAGATGCAGAAAAAGCATTTGATAAAATCCAACATCAATTTCTATTAAAAATACTTGAGAGTATAGGAATAAATGGACTTTTCCTTAAAATAATCAGTAGCATCTATTTAAAACCATCAGTAAGTATCATATGTAATGGGGATAAATTGCAACCATTCCCAGTAAAATCAGGAGTGAAACAGGATTGCCCACTATCACCATTACTATTCAATATTGCATTAGAAATGTTAGCTTTGGCAATAAGAGTAGGGAAAGAGATTAAAGGAATTAGAGTAGGTATTGAGGAAACAAAATTATTCCTCTTTGCTGATGATGTGATGGTATACTTAAAGAACCCCAAAGATTCTACTAAAAAACTATTAGAAATAATCCAAATCTTTAGCAAAGTTGCAGGATACAAAATAAACCCACATAAATCATCAGCATTCTTATATATCACTAACAAAATCCAACAGAGTTACAAAGGGGAATTCCATTTAAAGTAACTACCAATAGTATAAAATATTTAGGAATCGATCTGCCAAGGGAAAATCAGAAACTATATGAGAAAAACTACAAAACACTTTCCCCACAAATACACTCTTATCTAACCAATTAGAAAAATACTAAATGCCCTTGGATAGAACAAGCAAATATAATAAAGATGACAATACTCCTAAACTAATCTATTTATTTAGCGCCATATCAATCAGACTCCAAAAAACTATTTTAATGACCTAGGAAAAAAATAGCAACAAAGTTCATATGGAAAAACAAAAGGTCAAGAATTTCAAGGGGATTAATGAAAAACAATCAAATGAAGGTGGCCTAGCTTTATCAGATCGAAAATTATATTATAAAGAAGCTGTTACCAAAACCATTTGGTATTGGCTAAGAAATAGACTAGTTGATCAATGGAATAAATTAGGTTTAAAGAACAAAATACTGAATAACTTTAATAATCTAGTGTTTGACAAACCCAAGGACCCCAGCTTTTGGGATAAGAACTCAATGTTTGACAAAAACTGCTGGGAAAATTAGAAATTAGTATGGCATTAACCCAAAGTTAACACCTTACACTAAGATAAGGTCAAAATGGGTTCATAACGTAGGCATAAAGAATGAGATTATAAATAAATTAGAGGAACATAGGATAGTTTACCTCTCAGACTTGTGGAAGAGGAATGAATTTATGTCCAAAAAAGAACTAGAGATCATTACTTATCACAAAATAGAAAACTTTGATTATATAAAATGGAAAAGTTTTTATACAAACAAAACTAATGCAGATAAGATTAAAAGGGAAACAATAAACTGAGAAAACATTTTTACAATCAAAGGTTCTGGTAAAGGCCTCATTTCCATAATATATAGAGAATTGACTCTAATTTATAAGAAATCAAGCCCTTCTCCAACTGATAAATGGTCAAAGGATATGAACAGACAATTCTCAGGTGAAGAAATTGAAACTATATTTTTAGCCATATGAAAAGATGCTTCAAGTCATTATTAATGAGAGAAATGCAAATTAAGGCCACTCTGAAATACCACTACATACCTGTCAGAATGATAGGGAAAAATAATTCAGAATGTTGGACGGGATGTGGGAAAATGGGGACACTGATACATTGTTGGTGGCATTATGAATACATCCAGTCATTCTGGAGAGCAATTTGGAACTATGCTCAAAAAGTAATCATACCCTTTGATCCAGCAATGTTACTACCTTACAGAAGGAAAAGGGACCTGTATGTGCAAGAAAGTTTGTGTGCAGCCCTCTTTGTAGTGGCCAGAAACTGGAAACTAAGTGGATGCCCATCAATTGGAGAACAGCTGAATAAATTGTGTTATATGAATATTATGGAATATCATTGTTCTGTAAAAAATAACCAACAGGATGATTTCAGAAAGGTCTGGAGAGACGTACATGAATTGATGCTGAGTGAAATGAGTAGGACCTGGAGATTGTTGTATACTTCAACAACAAAACTATATGATGATGAATTCTGATGGATGTGGCCATTTTCAACAGTGAGATGAACCAAATCAGTTCTAATAGAGCAGTAATGAACTAAACCAGCTACACCTAGCAAAAGAACTCTGAAAGATAACTATAAACCACTACATAGAATCCCCAATCACTCTATTTTTGTCCACCTGCTTTTTTTTTATTTCCTTCACAGTCTAATTGTACACTACCTCAAAGTCCTATTCTTTTTGTACAGCAAATCAACTGTTTGGACAATTATACATATATTGTACTTAATTTATACTTTAACATATTTAACATGTATTGGTCAACCTGCCCTCTGGGGGGAGAGGAGGAGAGGAAAATTGGAACAAAAAGTTTGGCAATTGTCAGTGCTATAAAATTACCCATGCATATATTTGTAAATAAAAACTATAATAAAATAAAGAAAGAAAGAATAGAAAGTAATTGAACAACCCTAGCAAAATGCATGGGAAAGTAAAAAGTTAAGGATGACTTCCAGATTTTAAACTTGAAGAAGAATGGGTTAGAGAAATAGGATGAGGAACCAGTTTAGGGGGAAAGATAAGTTCTGTTCTGGATATGTGTGGTTTGAGATGTAAGCAAGGGGTATTTTCATGTGTATGTGTTTGTGATTTCTCAATGAAGGAAATGTTTTCTTCCAAAAAAAAATTAAATTCTACATCATTTAGTGCATATATGTTTAATATTGATATTGCTTCATTATCTATGCAACCCTGGAGGATCCTTCCTTACCTCTTTTAATTAAATATTTTTTTTTTTGCTTTTGCTTGATCTGAGATTTTTTACCAATTTTTTTACTTCACCTGAAACATAGTAGATTCCGCTCCAGCCTCTTACCTTTACTCTCTATATATCTCCCTGCTTCAAGGGTGTTTCCTGTAAATAGCATTTTGTAGGAGTCTGACTTTTAATCCAGCCTGCTTTCCAACTCTGCTTTATGGGGGAGCTTGCTCCATTCATATTTATGGTTAAAATTACTAATTCTGTATTTCCTGCCATTTTGTTAATCCCAGATTATGCTTTTCTACTTTCCTTCCCCCTTAATTCCCTACCCAGTATTAAACTTGTGAGCATCATTTGCCTCATGCAACCCTTCCTCTTTAGGTTCCCTCTCTCTTAGAGTCCTTCCCCTTTCCTTTTTTTTTGTCTTTTTTATATTTTTTATTCATTTTCTAATTATAACATTTTTGACAGTACATATGCATGGGAAATTTTTTACAACATTATCCCTTGCACTGTCTTCTATTTCAAATTTTCCCCTCCTTCCCTCCACCCCCTTCCCTAGATGGAAGGCATTCCCATACATGTTAAATATGTTATAGTATATCCTAGATACAACATATGTGTGCAGAACCAATTTTTTTGGTTGTTGTTGCACAGGAAGAATTGGATTCGGAAGGTAAAAATAACCTGGGAAGAAAAACCAAAATGCAAACACTTTACACTCATTTCCCAGTGTTCCTTTTCTGGGTGTAGCTTATTCTGTCCATCATTGATCAATTGGATCTGAATTAGATCTTCTCTTTGTTGAAGATATGCACTTCCATCAGAATACATCCTCATAGAGTATTGTTGTTGAAGTATATAATGATTTCCTGGTTGTTCATTGCACTCAGCAGCAGTTTATGTAAGTCTCTCCAAGCCTCTCTGTATTCATCCTGCTGGTCATTTTGTACAGAAAAATAATATTCCATAACATTCATATACCATAATTTACCCAACCATTCTCCAATTTATGGGCATCTGTTCATTTTCCAGTTTCTAACCACTACAAAAAGGGCTGACACAAACATTTTGGCACATACAAGTCTCTTTCCCTTCTTTAGTATTCCCTTGGGATATAAGGGTATGCACAGTTTGATAACTTTATGGGCATAGTTCCAGATTTCTCTCCAAAATGGCCGGATTCTTTCACAACTCCGCCAGCAATGCATCAATGACCCAGTTTTCCCTCATCCCCTATAATATTCGTCATTATTTTTTTCCTTTCATCTTAGCCAATCTGACAGGTGTGTAGTGGTATCTCAGTTTTCTTAATTTGCATTTCTCTGATCAATAGTGATTTGGAACACTCTTTCATATGAATGGAAATAGTTTCAATTTCATCATCTGAAAATTGTCTGCTCTTATCCTTTGACCATTTATCAATTGGAGAATGGCTTGAATTTTTTTATAAATTAGAGTCAGTTCTGTACGTATTTTGGAGATGAGACCTTTATCAGAACCTTTAACTGTAAAAATATTTTCTTAGTTTGTTACTTCCCTTCTATTCTTGTTTGCATTAGTTTTGTTTCTACAAAAGCTTTTTTAATTTGATGTAATCAAAATTTTCTATTTTGTGATCAATAATGATCTCTAGTTCTCCTTTGGTCATAAATTCCTTCCTCCTCCACAAGTCTGAGAGATAAACTATCCTATGTTCCTCTAATTTATTTATGATCTTGTTCTTTATGCCTAAGTCATGGACCCATTTTATCTTCGTATGTGGAGGTAAGTGTGGGTCCATGCCTAATTTCTGCCATACTAATTATCAGTTTTCCAGCATTTTTTGTCAAATAATGAATTCTTATCCCAAAAGTTTGTATCTTTGTGTTTGTCAAACACTAGATTGCTATAGTTATTCACTATTTTGTTCTGTGAACCTAACCTATTTAACTGATCAACTAATCTATTTCTTAGCCAGTACCAAATGATTTTGGTGACTGCTGCTTTATAATATATTTCTAGATCAGGAACAGCTGGGCCACCTTCATTTGATTTTTTTTTCATTACTTCCCTTTAAATCCTCGATCTTTTTTTTCTTCCATATGAATTTTTTGTTATTTTTTCTAGGTCATTAAAATAGTTTCTTGGGAGTCTGATTGGTATAGTACTAAATAAATAGATTAGTTTACTGAGTATTGTCATTCATCTTGATTATATTCGCTCAGATTATCCAAGAGCACTTAATGTCTTTCCAATTATTTAAATCTGACTTTATTTTTATGGCAAGTGTTTTGTAATTTTGCTCATATAATTCCTGACTTTCCTTTGATAGATATATTCCCAAATATTTTATACTCTCGACAGTTATTTTGAATGGAATTTTTCTTTGTATTTCTTGCTATTGGATTTTGTTGGTAATGTGTAAAAATGCTGAGGATTTATGTGGATTTATTTTGTATCCTGCAACTTTGCTAAAGTTATGAATTGTTTCTAATGACTTTTTAGCAGAATCTTTTGGGTTCTCTAAGTATACCATCATATCATCTGCACCACAATTTCTGTATTCCTTTCCCCTTAGCTTACTCCTTCCCTTTTCACTTTTCCTCTCCCACTTTTCAGTGAAGTGGAAGGAGTTTCACCATAAATCGAATATGTCTATATTTTGCTCTTTAAACCAATTCTAATGAGAATATGATACACACTATGTTCAATCCCCTCCATTCTTTCTCTCAGATATAATAGGTTACCTTTGTGTTTTTGTGAGATGTAGTACCACCACTTTACCCTTTTTTCTGGTAAATTTCCTTTTCACCTTTAGTTCCTATAAAAAATTATGCATGTGTTCTTTATATATCTTTATGGCAGTAATACAGTTCTCAAGATTTCTTTTTACCTTTTTAGAAATCTCTTGAATTCTGTATTTGGAGATCAAACTTTTTGTTTAGATCCAGTTTTTTCATCAAGAATAGATGGAATTCCTTTATTTCATTGAATGTCCATCTTCTTACCTGGAAAAAGATACTCATTTTTGCTAGGTAAGTTATTATTGGATACATACCAAGTTCCTTAGCCTTTTGGAATATCACATTCCAGGCCCTTCGATCCTTTAATGTAGATGCTGCTAGATCCTGAGTAATACTTATTTTGGCTCCTCTATATTTGGATTGATTTTTTCTAGCAGCTTGCAATATTTTTTCCTTTGTCTGATGGTTTTTGAACTTGGCCACTATATTTCTTGGTGTTTTGATTTTAGGGTCCCTTTCAGTAGGTGATTAATAAATTTTTTCAATGTCTATTTTACCCTCTGTTTGTAAAACATGTGGTCAGTTCTCTTTGATAATTTCCTGGAAAATAGTGTCCAGGCTCTTTTTTTTCCCTCATATTTTTTCACAGAGTCCAATTATTCTCAGATTGTCTCTCCTGGCTCTATTTTCCAGGTCTCTTGTCTTCCCAAGAAGGTACTTGACATTTTTTTTTCCCATTGTTTCATTTTTTTTTTTTTGTTTTGCTTGACTGATTCTTGATGTCTCCTTGAGTCATTTACTTCTATTAGTTGGATTCTGATTTTCAATGATGTATTTTCTTCATTTTTTATATCTTTTTTCTAATTGTCCAATTGAATTTTCAAGTGAGTTGTTTTCTCCTATGGATTTTTTTCCCATTTCACCAATTTTGTTTTTTAGAGAGTTATTTTTTTTTTCCCAACTCACTAATTCTTTTTTTTTTTTTTTTTTTTTTTTTAACAAGGATTTGATTTCTTCCACTCTGTCTTTAAATGAGTGGAATGATTTATCCAGACTCTCTTGCCAAGCTTCTCTTTCCTTTTCCCATTTCTCTTCTAGCTCTCTTGTGAGAGCCTTTTTTATTTCTTCTATGACTATTTTGTGCATTGAGGAGCAAATCATATCACCCTTTGGGGATTCCTCTGGAGACAGTTTGTTTTTAGTCTCCTCAGGGTTTAAAGTCTGCTCCTTATCCATATAGAAGCTATCAATAGTTAGAGTCTTTTTAAATTTTTTGTTCATTTTGTCAAAGAAAACAAATTAACAAGAAAAACAAATGGTCTGCTTTTGGAGGGAGGATGGAGCTGGATGGTGTTACCGGGCTACCTCTATAGACTGCGGGAGACAGCAGCAAGGCACTAGCAGGACAGCTAAGGCTGTGTTGTGTCTTTGCTCTGAGACTCTGAAGCTCTAAGAATGTGCTGCTGAGTCACTCTGGGTGGAGGTGGGAGTGGCCAAGTCCTGATTGATGCTAGCTTTTTGGGGTTTTATTCTTTACCTTTTGTGTTTATAGCTTCTCTGCTGATCCTGGCTTGCTACCAAGACAGAATATCCTTACTGTGGTAAAGGATGCTCCACAAAAACAGCAGAGATCACACCCCTCCCCTTTTTGGTCTTCACAGTGTGAGTTACCTTTCAAGATCTCCTACTTGCCCTCAGCCTGAGCCCTTGAGCAGAAACAGATCTTTTCTTTCAAATTCCAAGGATGTCTTCTGTTGGTAATTATTTGTGGGTTTTTTTTTTCTGGTCAAGCATTAATTCTGAGGCTTGTCATGAAATAAATTCTGACAGAATACACAGAGCTTATGCAGATGTGTGCCTCCTCTCCACTATTGTGGCCAGAAGTCCCTTCCCCTTTCCTTAAACCTTTCCCTTGCAATTTCTGTATTCCCTTCTAATTAGCTTACTCCTTCCCTTTTTGCTTTCCCCCCCCACTTTTCAATGAGGTGGAGAAGTTTCTAAAATTGAATATGTCTAATATTTGCTCTTTGAGGTAGATACACACTATGCTTATCTCCCCCTTCTTTCCCTCATATAGAATAGGTTTTCTTTGCCTCTTCATGAGATGTAGTACCTCCACTTTTCACGTTTTCTGGTACCATTTCCTTTCTGCCTCTAGCTTCTTTTTTATATTATAACAGTAAAACCAAATTATACATATATGTTAAGTATACTCATAACAGAGTTATTCTTGGCTTCATACCAAGTTCCTTAGCCTTTCAGAATATCAGATTCCAGGCCCTTTGATCTTTTAATGTGGATTCTGCTGGATCCTGTGTAATCCTTATTATGGCTCCTTTGTATTTGATTTTTTTTCTAGCTGCTTGTAATATTTTCCCTTGGTCTGATAGTTCTGGAATTTAGCCACAATATTTCTTGGAGTTTTAATTTTAATCTCTTTCAGTAGGTGATCAATGCATACTTTCAATGTCTATTTTACCTTTTGTTTCTATAATATCTGGGCAGTTCTCTTTGATGATTTCCTGAAAAAATAGTATCTAAGCTCTTTTTTCATCATTCTTTTTAGGAAGTCCATAGGTCATCTGTACAAGATTTATATTTCATGTCTGTTGCTTTCCCAAGTATATATTTAACATTTTCCCTATTTTTTTTCATGCATTTGGTTTTGCTTGACTGATTCTTGGTGTCTACTGGAGACATTCATTTCCATTTCTTCAATTCTGAATTTTAATGAATTATTTTAATTTACTTTTTTATTTCTTTTTGTAATTGTCCAATTGACTTTTTAAATGAGTTGTTTTGTTCTATGTAATTTTTTTTTTCCTTTCACTGATTTTACTTTTTTCCCAATTCACTAATTTTCTTTTTTAGGGAGTTGATTTCTTTATCCACTCTATTTTTCCCCCACTCAATCTTTTAATAAGTAACATGACTTATCCAGACTCTCTTGCAAAGCTTACTTTCTCTTTCCCCATTTTTCTTCTAGCTCTTTTTTAAAGAGCCTTTTTAATTTCTTCTATGAGAGCCTTGTGTGATGGGGACCAGGTTATATCACCATTTGGGGCCTCATCTGTAGACAATCCTCATGGTCTGAAGTCTTCTCTCTTTCAGTATAGAAGATTCTTATTATTAGAGCCTTCTTTGCATTTTTACCCATTTTGACCAAAAAAACAAAAAACAAAACAAAACAAAACTGTGGTCTTCTCTGGGGCAGTGTGTTGTCACCAAGCTTCTTCAATAGAAAACAGGAAGTAGCAGTGAAGCAGTAATGAAACAGCAATGGCTGTTCTGGGATCAACATCTGCACTAGGATTAGTATCTACACTGTGGTCAGCATCTGCACTGTGATCAGTGGTTGTGCTCTGAGATCATGTTGAGTGTCTCCTGGTGCTGGGTGGGTATGGCCAGGTCCCAAGAGACTCTAATGGCTTGGAATTATAGTCTTTACTCCTTGTGTGTATAGCTTTTCTGCTGATCTACTGACTTTGCTGCCAGGTCAGAGTAGCTGACACTGTGGTATATATCTGTTGGCAAATCCACAGATTTCTGCTAATGAAGACCACACCCTATCCCACTCTGGTCTGCTGTTTTCTGTGCTCTCACTACCTATTTGCCTGAATTCTGCACCTGCCTGCAAGCAAAAACAGACTTCTTCTGGTGAATTTTGAGATTATCTTCTGTTGGTAATGTGTTATACTCCCAATATTCGTGGCTTTTGTCACTAATCCTGAGGCTGTTTCATAATAAAAAAAAAAAAGTAGTCTGAAGGTAAAGGAGAGCTTAAATAGGTGTGTTTGTCCACTTCACCATCTGGGCTCTGCCTCTGAGATAGCATGATTAAATGACTTGTCCAGAGTCACATATCACAGATTTTAAATCACAAAAAAGTTAAATTAAACCATAAATTGAAGCTAAGTGTGCTAAAAGGCAAAGGTCAGGAAGGAGGGGAAGAGATATATAGGGCAACCAGTGCAAAGTCATAGAAGTATGGATTTCATCTTCACAGTAGCCCTGTAAAGTAGGTGCCATTATAATCCCAATGTTACTATTGTGGTAACTGAAGAAAATAGAACTTAAATGACCTACCCAGGGTCACATTGATAATAATTATCTGAGGCCACATATGAAATGAAGTCTTTCTCAGTCCAGATACCCTAGTCACTGTGACAAGTAACTAACTACCCAATATGAAGAAAAAAACAAATGGTAGATTCTGTACTAGCTGACCTTCCAGGTGCAGCTAGAATGTCAAATTAAGTTTTTGTTACTTTTTTGTAACTTGAATCAAATCAATTTGAGTGAAATCCTTCCTCAGACACACAATATATCTGTGAACAAATTAGTTACTTTTATATTCCTAAATTTCCTCATTAGTAGCCACTTTCTATTGTTGATATTAGAATAAAATGAGATAAAATGTGTTAAATGATCAGAGATCTTTCAAGTGTTTTATAAATGCTAGCTAATGGTTAGTTTTAGGTTGAATTAACTCATGATATTTTCTAAATGTAATAATAGTAGCAGGATGTAGGAAAAGCATATATTTAATCTTAAAATGCATCAGAAATATATTGACAATAAAGACTGAAAATATAGAATTCCTAGAGACAAAACCTTACTCAACTCCTTGCTATGATAGCCCTGCTAGAATTAGATCCAAAATAGATTGATTTTGCTGACCTCAAGAGATTATACCATGGCTGCATCTATGTAAGGTAATAAATTTTATCAGGGTTTTCTTGCTTGGGAAATAGTTTCTGAATTTGGTAAAATTGGTATCATTCAGAATTAATCCCAAGAAAGGTGTACTTAGCAATTCCAATATTTGAGATATATAATTGTTATTTATTCCAATTATCAAAATAACCTGGGATTTTCTCACTTGGGATTTCCTATGACAGAACTGACATGAATCCCAGTAATACGGCTATAAATTTGACTCAGAATTTGGGGACCAAAATATCTTTTCCAATAATTATCATTTCAAAAACTCTTTGATCCTAAATCAAAAACTCACAAGCAGTATTTCAGTAACACATATTCTAGCAAAAAATAATGATTGCCATATTTCCCTATAGACTTTTTGTATGTACTCCCATCCCTATTAATAATCTAAATGTGATATACATTTAAAATAATATTTTATTTTAAGATTTGATAGCACCATTCAAACAGTGAGAAACCTTGAATCTCTCTAGCTGCAGGTAATTCAGATATTTTTCTTCATGGTGTTGGCAGGTACTGTGTATATATTAACACATTTTGACATCTTTCATCTGCAGCTTTTGAGTCAATCAAGTTGCATGAAACCCAATCAAAAATTACTCTTATCTGTTAATGGTGGGGGCGGGGTGAAGATAAAATATAAGTATGGACATATGTTCTGTTTTCTGAAAAATCCTATTTTTAAATGAGGATGCATGATACCCATTACCTTAGAAAACTAAATTATTTTTGAATAAATTTTGCCTTGATGTCAGTTACATTTAAACCTATCCCATTAACAACAAGGACAAGACAACTATAATTACAATAACAAGAGCCACAATCCTTAGGATTCCCAACAATGTGTGCTGAACAAAAAGTGAAAGGTACTTGACTCCATTATCATTGTACTTAGTGGCTAAAATGCATGGCAGACAAAAATATGATAGCTAAAAATTGTTTATATATATAAACAGAATGCCAATTTAGTGGTATCCTACCTACATAGAGTAAAAGCTTCTTTTTATCAGAAAGTTTAGGAAGGGATCATCTTCAAAATGATAAGAAGTTTGGCCAGGTAGATAACCTTGAAACAAAATGATGGCAGATGAGAACAAAATGACACCGATGTTAGAAGACCACATGGATTTTATGAGGTTACAACATTTTTGCTTCAAGATAGTTATTTAAGGATCAAAGGTTCCCTAGAAGGATGCAACTCCAAGAACTTAAATATCATAAAAAATATCATAAAATTTAAATATAATATCATAAAATTTAAGATAATAAAAGAATAATAATAAAATAAAAGAATAAAGAATAAAAGAATAAAGAATATTAAGATAATAAAAGAATAAAAGAAAATTACCAATTGCATTTATCTGATTAAAAACCATATGAAATTTAAAGTCCTTCATAACCTAACCCCTACACCTCTACTTTACAAAAACTGATTCCACTAAAGTCCCAATAGATGTAAAACAATTTTAATTATATTTTTATTTACCAGATATATGCATGGGTAATTTTAAAGCATTGACAAGTGCCAAATGTTTTGTCCCAATTTATCCCCTCCTTCCCCCCACCCTTTCCCCTAGATAGCTGGTTGACCAATACATAGTAAATATGTTAAAGTATAAATTAAATGCAATATATGTATAATTGTCCAAACAGTTATTTTGCTGTACAAAAAGAATCAGACTTTGAAATAGTGTACAACTAGCCTGTGAAGGAAACTAAAAATGCAGGCGGAAAAAAATAGAGGGATTGAGAATACTATGTAGTGGTTCACAGTTATCTCCCAGAGTTCTTTCACTGGGTGAAGCTGGTTCAATGGATTGCAAGGAGCTGCCAAGCTGCAGGAGTGCTCTGGGAAAAGCTCCACACTGGAAGTGACTAGGTCTGGGTATCCCGGGTCAGAATGCATAAGTGTCCTGAGAGGAGCCAATCTATGAGGATTAGAGACTGCCTTGGGCCTAGAGATTAAGCAGCGAAAGTATCGCTGCCCCCTACAAAAGCCTGCTTTAAGTATTAGTAGTTGCCCTATCCCTCACTGCACCAGAAGTGTCTTTGCCTGGGAGTAGTTGAGCTGGGGAAATTCTACTAGTCCAGGCCAAGCAGAAGAGAGGCTTCCCCGGGCTGTGCCCCCTACTGTGCAGGTTTGTGACTGCCCCCCAACCAGAGCCCCTAACTGCAGAATGGCACTGAAGAGGTGTGTTATGGTCTGTGCTGAGTCACTTCCGGTCCTGGGTGGGCACAGCCAGATCCTGTTAGGTTCTGGTGTCCCTCAGAGTACCCTCTGCCCCAGGCTCCAATTTCTCTGCTGGTCCACTACTGTGTGACCAAAGCAAAGCAGTCAGGGTGTGGCAGAGAGCTCTGTGTAAACCTTCCAACCATGGAGACCACCCCCACTCCTGATTCTATCCCTGCCTGTGCTGGTCTTTTCCCGCCACTCACAACAAATTGTTTCTGGTGATATTCCAGATTATCTTCTGCTGGTAAATTGTTGTACTTCCAATCTTCTTGAACCTTATCAGTCTAGTGCTACTTTTGAGGCTGATTTTAAAAATTGGTAATGAGGGTAGGAAAGGAGTTTAGAAAGTCACATGTGCCTTCTCCGCCATTTTAGCCCCGCCCCCCCATGTAAAACAGTTTTAAAAATAATTTTTAAATTTTGAATTCCAAATTATTTTATTTCTTCTGACTTTCCATCATGAGAAGTCAAGCAATGTTAAATAGATTATAAATGTGAAGTCATGTGAAACATATTTATTCATTGTTGCAAAAGAAAACAGACAAAATAAAAAAATAAAAGTGAATATAAAAATATATGCTTCAATCTATATTTAGTCTTTTTATTCTATCTAGAGGTAGATAGTATTTTTATTATGGGTCCATTGGAATTTTCTTCAAAAAAAATAATTGGACACAAATTTACAAGAATTATTGTAAAAGCTCAGAATGTATTAACAAAGTCAAATAAGAGTAATTAGAGGTGAAATTAAGTAAACAGATGTGAGCAAGGGGGAAATTTTGAAAAGACAAGATTAGTTTAAAAAAAGGCAAAAACAATTATTTTATTCAATTAATTAATATTTTAAAAATTAATATCCTAAAAACAAAATTCACAAAATGGAAAAAGAGGTACAAAAGGTAACTGAAGAAAATAATTCTAACAAACTAGAATTGGAGGATTAAAAGATAATGACTTTTTGAGACATCAAAAAATAATAAAACAGAGGAGGATTCTGGGAAGATGGCTGGGTAGATCAATAAATTTCAAGTTATCCAGATTTCTCTCTCAAACAGAACAAATTTGTGCCTCAGGGTGAACATCAACTGGTGAAAAATCAAGAAGGTTTGGGGCAGAACAGTGATCCTCCAAGACAAACCAAGAATATCTGAAGAAAGACCAGTGAATGGGGATTAACCAGTGTGAAGGGGAAACACCTTCAATTGAGCTTCACAGAAACACCAAGTGGGGACCCCTGGGGTGAGTTGGGTTTGACTGGAACTCCAGCAAGAACCACAGAAACTTATACTTCCCAGACCATGTGAAGAGTTGAAGATATAAATTCAGGAAGATTGAGGGAACTTCTGCTGATTAGGAATGCCACGCCCAGTTGTGCTGCAGTCATGGCATTGGGCAAGAAGGAGCCAGCACACTTGGTGAGTTTAGGAGGACAGGCATGCTGTTCTTGCAGGACTTAAAAGAAGGCAAAGCTGCTTATTGGGATTCATGTTCAGGAGGGAGAGCTAAAGTTAAATTCCATAATAAGAGATGCTTATGTTAATACTTTTTTTCTAAAAAAAAAAATAGGAAAATAAAAAAGAATCCATGCATAGAAACCTACTATGGGAATAGGAAAGACCTGGATTCATCTTCAGAAGAGGACACTGAAATATCAAAATCTTGTCCTACCCCAAGTGGACATTAAATGATTTTTCTGACCAGAGAGAATGTATATAAGAACTCAAAAAAAGAATTTTAAAATCAAATGAAACATCGAGGAGAAAAAAGTAAAACAAAATAAAACTCACAATTAGAAAATGAGATAGTCTTTTTTTCCCCTTTTTATGATTTCTTTTTTTTTAATTGTTTTATTAATTTTATAATTATAACATTTTTGACAGTACATATGCATAGGCAATTTTTTACAACATTATCCCTTGCACTCCATTCTGTTCTGAATTTTCCCCTCCTTCCCTCCATCCCCTCCCCTAGATGGCAGGCATTCCCATACATATTAAATATCTTATAGTATATGCTAGGTACAATATATATATATGTGCAGAACTGAATTTTGTTGTTATTGTTGTTGCAAAGGAAGAATTGGATTCGAAAGTTAAAAATAATCTGGGGAGAAAGACAAAAAATGTTAACAGTTTACACTCATTTCCCAGTGTTCCTTTTCTGGGTGTAGCTGATTCTGTCCATCATTGATCAATTGGAATTGGATTAGCTCTTCTCTATGTTGAAGATATCCACTTCCATCAGAATACATCCTCGTACAGTATCATTGTTGAAGTGTATAATGATCTCCTAGTTCTGCTCATTTCATTCAGTAGATGTAAGTCTCTCCAACCCTCTCTGTATTCATCCTGCTGGTCATTTCTTACAGAAAAATAATATTCCATAACATATACCATAATTTACCCAACCATTCTCCAATTGATGGGCATCCGTTCATTTTCCAGTTTCTAGCCACTACAAAAAGGGCTGCCACAAACATTTTGGCGCATACAGGTCCCTTTCCCTTCTTTAGTATTTCCTTGGGATATAAGCCCAATAGGAGCACTGCAATATTACTAAAATAAAAAAATCTCATTTCCAAAATTACCAGATTACTCAGATTTATAGGAACAAGATTCGTTCACAATTTGTTAAGTAGTCAAAGAACCCAAGCTACCAATAAACATAAAATATTCCTATATTTATAGAAATGAAAATTAAAATAACTTTAAGGTCTAACCTCACATCCCTTAAATTAACAAAACTGAAAAAAATAAATAAATAACAAATGTTTAAGATGCTCCAGGTCCAAGGCTTTTTTGTTTGTTTGTTTTTATGCACATTAATGCACTATTTGGAGTTGTAAATTCTTCCAATATTTCTAACTTGAATTTGAAACTATGACCAAATGTTAATAAATTGGGTGAATACTTTGATATACAGACACTATTACTAAACAAATATCCAAAAGAATTAAACAAAAAAGGAAAAGATGCTACATGTACACAAATATTTTTGCCTGCTACTTTTGGTAGTGGCAAATAATTTGACATTGAGGAGCTGACCACAACTTGGGAAAAACTAAAATTGTTATTATCTTTGTGAGCAATGGAATGCTATCATACCATAACAATTTATGGAGGTGATGTTTTCAAAGAAACCTGGTAAGATTTGTACAAATTGATGCAAAGTGAAGTGAGTAGGAGCAGGATTATAATTTATATTATATTGTTTTAAATATAATGTATATTATATAATATTGTTTTAAAAACAGTTTTAAAGAATTTGGAATTCTGTTCAATACAATAATCAACCATTATCAGAGAGGACTAATGAAAAAAAAAGATACCCTTTTTTCTCAACAGAGAGATGATTATGAAATATGAAAAATGAAATATGAAAAAGATTTCACATTATGAAAAAGTGCTGTCTATTCATATTTTATAAGGTACGCTACTCTACTAGGAGCTTTAGATAATATAAAGTATATAAATACTTAGTAATTAAAAAGAATTAAGAGAAAATAACTGTAATTTTAATATTGTAATTAAAATATCAAAATACTAAATTAAATCATTAAAATGATTAGCATTTCTCTATTGTAGTGAGGGGAAATACAAAAAATACACTAAAATTATTCCAAATACATGACTTTCTAGAAATTGTATCAATCTTTATGTAAGGCATACATTTACTATTAATCTTTCTTTAGAATCAAAGGAAAACTTATTTAACTACAAGATAACAGTAATAGTCTTTCATTTAGCCATGTTCAGTAAAAAGGATATGTGTCCTAGAAAGTTCCATTCTAAACCCCAATTTTTTTAAATGCCTCTGTTGAGGAAAAAATACTGATAAGATCCTCTTCTCTATGGCTCTCAAAGAATCATCTACTTTTATCCCCAAACTTTGCCTCTCTCTCTAAGATAGTGCTAATTAGTTGGAAAAGAACAAGTAGATTTTTGGATTTCTCAATTGTAAATTACTTTTAAAGGTCCTGATAGCCTATTCTTTCTAATTTTGATTCTTTTTAAATAATCAATAACATTGGACCTTGGCATAATGAATTTGGCTCTTTATCAAAGGAGCTATATGCATTCTGGAATGCTCAAGACATTTTATCAGTATAGAATAGATAATTGAGTAAATAGCACATATTAAAAGAACAATATTTATTACTATTATTATGGACCCTGGGTGTCTCAGATGTATCCGCTGCTTTGAATTGAAGTATTCTAGGAAATGTACAGTCTTGTTATCTTGATCAAGACAAAGAATACAACAATGATAAAACTTATTTTTAGAGTATACTTCCAGCAGGGCTAATCAACAAATAATCATGTAGAATTTCTATATGAATACTGAAACAGATTATTAACTCAGTTCAGATTAGGCAATTTGGATTCATATGTGATTGGATTTGCTCAAGAGTATTCTATTATCTGGTTCTTAGCTGTTTGATTGCTTATTCTTACTTCTAAATGCCTCAGTCATAAGTCAGATGATAATTAAGGAGGATAGCCATCATCAGAAAGTCTTAACTATGTATTGATTGTCCTCCTATCTCCAATCTTAATGTGAGCTTATCTTTTACATTCTATCACAGCTTTCCACAAAAGCCTCATCTCCTGAAAGTTGTGATATAGCAGTGTTAGGATTACAAGGTGGTAACTCAGGTTGTCTAAACAATTCTCTAGCTCAGAATTCACAGCTGTAGTTCACATATTTAAAAGTAGTTTACACCTTTAAACTTCTGAAAAGGAGTTTACACATTTAAAGGAATTTATACAACCTTTAAAAGGAGCAAGTTCATTGATTGAAGGAGGTCCCACAAGTGCCTGGGAGTTCTCACAAGCCCATTCTCTGGGAGGATAAAAGAAGATGACATTGGGCCTGGACAAGAAGTCTGGATTGGGGGAGGTCAAGAGCTGAAGGAGATTCAGAGTCAGGATTCAGGAAGAAGAAGAAGAGGCTGGCTGGAGGTTCCAGAAGCCTCCCAAGAAACCTGCACACAGAAGAAAAGATTATACAGAAAAGAAACCTCCTCTCAGAGAAGGATTACAACTGAGAGACGACAAGAACTTTACATTTTGGCACCCAATGTGGGGCAAGGACTTATTCTGAGCCCTTCAGAGGAGCTAGCCCGGACCTTGACATAGCAGAAGTGTGGGTAGATTGAGAGAGATGTTATATTTAAATAATAGGAGAAATATACACATCTCATGGTTTGGCAATTCCAATATCATAAAAAAATTATATACTAAGTAATATAATTAACTAAGTATAATAGAATAAGTGATGTAACAATCAAATTATCAATGACATATGTTATAAAATCAAATAAAAATTAAATTGAATTTGACAGAATAAGTGGCAAGCTTTCACCTTATGTTGCCTGAAACTAGTTCTTCTCCTCACTTCCCAGTCATTTCCATAACATGTTCCCTGTACTCCAGGCATCATTCTCATCTTCTCCAATAGCAATGTGGATTCTACCTCTAGAATATTCACTTTATATGAGCCTTTCTCTTATCTTTTCCAGGGAAAATGCTCCATGTCACTTTTAGCCAATATTCTCTAATGATGCTACAAGGAGGCAAACTCCACTCTCTCATAATTCTTTTTATACTTTGTTGTAGACTACAGGCTAGCTCCCTGGTGGGCCTCAGGGTCAGCCAGAGTCAGGGTAAATTAAAGTCCTTGTTCTTTAGGGGGAGAAGTGAAGGAGACAGGCAAACTGTCCTGAGGTTTGTATTATATCCTGGATTCTGGAGTCCAGAGTCATCAGCCTCTCTCCTCCTTGTCTTGCCACCAAGTGACTCTGACTTCTCTCCCCAAGCCCTCTGATCCTTGCCTCTGATTACCAAACATTCAGCAAGCACCAACAGTGAGAAAAGCCATTTATCTAAATATATGCTAATAGAGTCATTGTCTCATACCAACTAGGTAATTAGCCTTAAGTACTGGGTTGTCTGATTCAAACATACCTTTTTGGAATTTCAACCCTCTATACTTCTGTCTTCCATAATTAGAATTTTTCCTCCTTAAGCTTAGAAACTACTTTGCTTATGTTATTTTTATCCCTAGTACTTATTTCAGTGTATAACATAAAGTTATTATTCAATAAATGTTTGCTCACTCATTAACTCATTCACTTACTTACATATTCATTCAATCTGTCAATCATTTCCAGAGAAATAATTAAGGAAAAAATACAAATTAAGAAAGTAAAGCATTACTTGACTGCAATTAATCAAGAATCATCAAAACTCTTTGGAATTATTTTTAGGAAAGTAGATCAGTAATGAAATAAATAAAAAACATAAAACACAGAAGCAACAGAAAATAACATTTTTGAATTTAAATTAATAAAGTAAGGACTTGTGATTTTATAAAATTCTAGGAAAATTGGAAAGAAATATGGTGAATGCAATGTTAACAGTCTAAACGCTGGGTCAACATATTGTATTTTGTAGCAACATAAATTCAAAATAGGGAAGCAACAAGAATATAAGGAATCAAATCATAAAAATTACATTATAAGAAAAAATGAAAGAGATATCTTTCACATGTATAGATAGGAGTATTATTTTTTGTTTGTCTGTTTTGTTTTGTTTTGCTGAGGCAATTGGGGTTAAGTGACTTGTCCAGGGTCACATAGCTAGGAGTATTAAGTATCTGAGATTAGATTTGAATTTAGCTCCTCCAAACTCCAGGGCTGGTGTTCTATTCACTGTGCCACCTAACTGCCCCAATAGGAATATGTTTTAACAAACTTGGAGTACTTAGGGACAGGAGAAGGAATTGTGAAGGGTCTTGAATTGCTATCATATAGTGATAAATTGAAGAAAGTAGAGGTACTTATCCTGGGAAATAGAAGATTCAAATGGACGATTTAAACTGTATTCTAATATTTTAAACATTATCCTGGAAGAAGTATTAGATTTTGCTTGATTAGCCTCAAAGCCCAAAATTAGCAATAGTGGATTGATGTTTCAAAACATCATATTTAGTGTTAAAGTAGTCTTTTTGATAATTTGAAATGGATAAATATCCTAATGGGGAATTCTTTTTAATTCTTTATCAGACCAGATGGTAGTACTTAAATCTAATTCATTTGCATGTCATAGAATCACCTCTTTGATGTCATGATCTTTTTTGAGAGTAAAGGACAAACAACCCTGCTTCTTCCTATCTATGAAATTGTATGACTGAGCTCATAAAAGAAACAAATAAATTGAGTATATAAATTTTTAAAAAAGGTTTGGTATAAGTATAATCAATGAAGATAGAAAATAGCAGTTGTTGAATGAGGAAAGTATGTCATCCGAAAACTAGAAAATGTAAAGTATCCCCAAAATGTGTAATACCAAGATCCATTTCCTCATAGGTTAGTAGCCAAAAGATTAAAAAAAAAATTTCCAAAAGAATTGTAAGTTATAAATGACTACTTGAAACAGGCTCCAAATTCCTTTGTATAAGAGAAATAATACATGAAAAGTAAAGCAGTTTTTAACTTTTACTTCATTCTACAAATTGAAAAAGAAGCCAGAAGAGCTATAAAAAGGGTGATAATATAAGCAGATTGAAGAATTGTTCCAGGTCTTCTGAATACTGATTCAGAATTATGCCAAGAAATATTATTAATGCAACTAATGACCTCACTAATTCCTGAGAAGGCCAAATATAGAGGGAGCAAGGGGATTCTGTTGATATTAAAATAGCATAGCAGTACTTTTTGTGACAGCACAGAAGTGGAACCAAAGTAAGTTGGGGACTAACAAAAATAGTGGCATATATAGCTGTAACAGAATAGTATCGTGCAATAAGAAAAATATGAGAATTTTTTAATGAGAATATGTTCATGGTCCAATACAGAGTGAAATAAAGGATAAAAAAATACAAATGAAGAATGAAATAGTTTAAATATAAATATTAATAAAAGGAAGCCAAGTTCTTAGTATTTAAAAAACTAATAAAGATCTTGGATCAGTTAGATATGCATTGTTGTTGGAGTGCCAAGTCTGGAATCAAGAAGGCCTTCAAATCTGGCTTCACACATTTAAATGTTATTCAAGGCAAGTTAATTAACCTTAGTTTACCTTAGTTTCCTTCAATAAACTGGGGATCATAAGAGCATCTATTTCCTAGGATTATTGTGAAGATCTTATGGGAAAATAATTATAAAATACATAATAGAGTGTCTGGCATACAGAAAGTCCTTTATAAATGTTAGCTATTGTAATCATTATAAATATTTTAAAAAGAAGTAATGAAACACATTCTTAACTCATTGTAGATAGGTGCAAACTATTAAAGCTTAATGTATACAAAAAGTTGCAATCATTTTTTTCAATGTTTTTTCTTAATCCTATATTTTTTTAATCTGAGATGAGTCAATGTATGTATTCATGTGAATTGATCATTTTTCTTCTCCCAGAAATGACTGTGATGTAAATATAAAACAGATCAACAAAATATGCATATATATATAATATCTTCTATAATAAAATTTAACTACATATCATAACATATAAATACATATATATTTCATTTGTGTATATGAATTGAAGAAGAGGAGTACCAGTTAAATTGTCTTGGGAAATGATATAATGCTTTTAATGACCCCATTCTTCTCCCTGAAACCAAAGCTCATGCTTTTTAACATCAATATTGTTTTAATGGATTATATGGCTGCGAGTTTCACATAGCACAGTTTTTTGCAATGTATCATTTCTATAATCCAAAGATACATGGGCCAGAGCATATTACCAAAGAGAAAATGAATAGAAGTATCATGAATAGAAATTATCACCATGAGAGATATAGAAAAGAAAGAGCCAGTAATTTAAAGAGAATTAGGAATAATCAATGGTCATCCTATTTGTTTTATTGATTACGATAATCTAGAAAAGATCCTGAGTCTTGGGTGAAATTATAGAGAATGTATAGAAGAGACTAAACTTTCACAAGTGAAAACACAAATGCAATCAAAACTTGTACATAGAGCAAAGTGTCTACATTGACAAGATCCCAAAGAACTTGGCATGTCATCAGTAAAAATAATGGAGTAAAGCAGGATAGCTTAATTAATAGAGAGCAGCCAGCCTTGGGATCAGGAGAGTTTGGGTTAAAATCCTGACAGTGACACATACTAGCCATGTGATCATGTGTAAAGGCAAGTAATTTATCTTTTTTAATTGCTAAAAAAATATCAAATATTCTAACCTAAAGATGAGTTGTTAACACATAAAAACTCTATTCAAGTGAGTTTCCCTTCTACATGGCAGGCTTTCTTGAAACCGTGTGTGTGTGTGTGTGTGTGTGTGTGTGTGTGTGTGTGTGTGTGTGTATCTTTCTCTGTCTCTGTCTTTCTGAGTGTCTGTCTTTTTGTATATATCTGTAGCTTTCCTTGTCACTCTTTCTGTCTGTTTTATCTATCTGTCTGCTCTCTCTCTCTCTCTCTCTCTCTCTCTCTCTCTCTCTCTCTCTCTCTCTCTCTCTCTGTATATATATATATATATATATGTATATATATATATATATATATATGTGTGTGTGTGTGTGTGTGTGTGAATATATGTGTTGTGTACTATGTAAATGTAAACTACTTGAAGTAAGAATCAGACTCAATTATTTTAATTCTCAGGATTTAACACAGTACCTAATAAACAGGAGATGCTTAATAAAATTTTGTTGATTGATAAATGAAGCTAGTTTCTATACAGGAAAGTAATCATATTGATGAAATCACAAACCTAGTCTCAAAAAATAGTACAGTGAAATCTTTTTTTTTTTTCAAAGCCCTTTTGCTTTATACTAAGTATAACTACGTTTACATGTTCTTCATTGTGTAGAAAGATTGAATTTAAGACACATATGATCATATTGAATATACCTCAATATCTTCAGAAGCTGTATTTCTGTTATTTGTACTTATTCCCCACACAGTCCCAGATGGAAATTCTTCTGCCTCCTAGTTCAAGAAAGAGGTTACCAGAGTTCAAGCTTATAAAGTATTTTGCTTATCCCAGTTAAACCAGGCCTCAGAAAGAAGTCCACTCTCAAATTCTGTCTTTTTCTCTTTTAACTATGGAATCTCTAAGTCAGATGGCATATTCTTTGAGAACTCAGTCATGCTTATTATTTAATGAAGCTTCAGAGAAATATTTAATAAGAGGAATGATAAATAGATTTTTGTATATGCTCTGGTTATAGACATATATATATAGCAAATATACATATTACACGTACATGTAAATATATGCACATATATCTACATGTATGTAATTAAATAGAATATTAATAATCCCATAGTTTATACCAGTTCTTATGAAAATTACTGAGTAGCAGAAATTGAGCACCTATTCTCAACATGCAACAACACAACCTTTATAATATTCCCCATTTTTCCAGACTATTATGTTACCGAATTCAAATATTCCTGTTATATTATCATTATATATTTTCATAGTATGTGTATACACACATTGACTGTATACCAATGTATGTCGGCATACATATATAGAGTGTGTATACATATATATTTAATACAGTATGTTATGTGTTGTTTAATCCCACCATCATTCAAAGTCTTGCCAAATAGCATTGTCGGCATAGTGCCAGATCTTTTCACATCCTCGCTAAAGTCACTTGGAACACATCTGAACGTGGCAAAACACATTTGCCAAGTTATGTGCATAAAAACATCCTTTGATCTTTCAGACTCATAAATATGTAATAAAGTACATGATTGCCCTACTGATCTGTCCTACATCAATCTTATGTCCTCTTTTTATTGGTTCATCAAAATAAGATATGATCAAGGTACAAAAGAGTTAAAAAAGCTATTTATTTTAATGTTTCCTTGGAGAGCTTGCTTGTTATTGTGAGTACAAATTATATATATAATATTTCATGAATGATGTTGAAGAATTAAAGATCACCCCTGCACTTGAAGTTAACACATAACTCGGGCACTCAGCCAAATTTTTTTTTTCATTTCTCCTTTGCTTTCCTTATGGAATGCTGAAAGATGTGGTGTCATTTTTCCAGGATCAAACTTTGGATTTTCTCATTTTAAAAATTTTTACTGAGCTCATCTTATAATCCAGCTTTGAAATATTCAGGAAATAACACTTTGAAATAGCTTTAGTACATGCTCTATTTAGTTTAGTTAAAAACTCTTATCCAAAAGAAGTGATTATCCAAATTTGTACTGAGGTTAAAACAAGGTTTATAAGGAGGATGACAGAGAGAATGGAAAGTGCTGAAGAAATTGGGTCAGTCACAGCTACCGTTAAAAGGAAAAAAAATGCACTTAAAACACATCACCAGCTGATATGACTGTTCAGATTGTTTTTTAACAAACTGTAAAAATAGTTACATCATATAATAAGTTCTTTAACTTGATAAATGTGAAACATAGTTAGAAAGCAGAAAAAATTATGCAAGCTATAAATTGAGTGAGTGATGCAGGGGTAGTAAAATCTACATTTTGTTTCATAGTGGGCAAATAAGATGGAGTTATGTGTTTCACCATTATTCTTCCTTGCTTATGGAAGAATGCTCATTTCACCACAATACTGAAGTTGTTGAACAAAAGAAGTATCTGACTTATTTTTGACATATTTAGGGCATCTGAGAGGGACTGGCTTGTATCCACAGACACATTTTAACAAGTGGCAGATTATATGCTTTCTCCATAGTAGCATACAATGTACCAGATTTTAAAGTGTGCTAGTAATAAAACAAAGGTTCTTTCTGCATTGTACAGCAATCATTCAGTCAATGGAGTAAGAGGAAAAAAAACTTTAACATAGTTCAATGAAATTCAGTAATGTTGAAATATTCTACATGGATTTAATCTTATCAGTTGTGTTACCAGTTCAGAATAAGGACTGGAGGAAAGAGGTGGATTTTTCTCTCTTACATCTCACTATTGCAACACATCTATTTGTTCAGGTATAATGATAGATAGAGATATTTTAGTCTAGGGTAATTCTAAAACCATGGACTATTTTATTTTATTTTATTTTATATTTACTATCATCATCATCATCATTCATTTGCATATTGGTAATGGAAAAAGTTAGTAAATGGGCATAGCTTCAATTTATCAACTTAAATATAAATCTTTAGTTCATTGTAATTATCAATCTGACCTAGTACAGCAAAATGAAACCAATCCTCCCATTTGCTTTAAGAAATGTGCATATTTCAAGTATGCAATGATGAAAAGCCTCTTCCCCTAGTGTATTCTCTCCTTTTGTTTTCGTCTAAGTGAAGGGAAAAGAAGCCAACTACTCATGGATAGCCAATTAGGTGAAGTATGACAGCCAGGTGAAAGTTTAATCCATGCCTTCATGTTTTCTGTGTGTAAGGAACTATTCTGAACCTAGAAGCCAGCAAAACAGCCCTACATCTTTGACTAGCATGATTTCCAGCCAGCCCATGCCCTAATCCATCCCCTATGAGCTTTGCCAGAAGTTATGTTGAGTGAAGAAAGATTTCTTTGAAGGATCTCTATGTTGATTCCTCTGCTTCATATTCCCTACTATAGGACAGTGCTGGACAACGTCGCAGAACTGAATAGTACTGACCTTCTACAAGTTTATGCTCTCCAACTACAACTTGGCCCTGGCTATTCCACAGAATTCTGCTATTCATCTTTCATTAAAACTTTGACTCCTTTCTTACCACAGTGATTGTTTCAAACCTTCTTAGTCCTTAAGCCTCAAATTATCTTTCTCTTCCTCTTATCATTCAGAACTGAGGAGACCTCAGCACTAAACAGACTATCAAGGTCATTCTTTTTAAGCATATTATTTGCTTTCTTAGCTTATCTTCCTTACTTCATCAAGGAAAAGTGTTGGAAATAAATTCAGAGGACTTGGTTTTAATTTCTATCTAGGCATTTACTACGTTTTGACCTCAAGTAAATCTCTGGACCTTAATTTCCTCATTTTTAAAATGAGAAGGTTGAATTTGTAACTCGCAGTCTATTATTTGTATTCTTCCTTTCCTATACTCTCAAAGGAAGTAATGTCCATTGTCATTAACAAACTAATTTACCCAAAATCACACTGAATCTTTATGGCTTCTTAATGGACCTTTTCCCTCACTGGTCTACTTTTTTCCCATCTGCCTTCAAATGTAGGTCTGCTTTCTGTCTCTTAAAATTTTTATCTTTCATCTTTATTTATAGATCAATAACATAAACATGTCCCTTCCTATGTTCATATTTTAATTCATTTTATTCAAACCACAAATGATAGCTTAGTCTTCATATATGTAAAGCAATGATAGATATTATATCAGATATGATCATGCATCATCAATTGGGGAATGGCTGAACATTATTTGTATATAATTATAATAGAATGCTATTGTGCTTTAAGCAGTCATGAAAGGCAGTTTCAGAGACACCAGAGAATACATTCATGAACTGATGAAGAATGAAGAGATCAAAACTAAGAGAATCATTTACAAAATGAAAATAAATGGTTATGAGAAATAGCCTTAAAAGGATGAATTTCTCTGATTAATGCAATAGCTAAAAAGGATTCCAGAGGAATCATGATTAAATCTGTTCCTGAGAAAAAAATAACAGACTCAAGTTATAGAAACAGAATTCTTCTTATGGTCACTGACAATGTGGGAATCTAATTTACTTGGCCGTGCATATTTATTACAAAGGTTTTCTTTTTCTTTTTCCCCAATTAATATAAAAAGAAAATATAAGTTTACAGGCATATGTGTATATGTGCACATATATACACATATATATCACTATGTATGTACACGTTATTTAGATATATTTCTATGAATTAAAATATTCATTATAATTCAAAAAATAAAGATGAATACAATATGACTCCCTATTTTGGGTATACACACATAACAAATGGATAATATAAAATGTATTATTAGCAGGTAAAAGTTATGAAGTGGCCCATAGAGGGGAAATGTGAAAAAAAATTCCCAACAATTAGAAGTCTCATAAATTGTGATTGACTGCCCCTGAAAATAATAGATTCCTCCTCATTAGAGGTATCCAAAAAAGTCTAGATGAACATTTCTTGAATATTTGATGTTCTTTTTTTTGCCATTTGTATTCCACCTCCTGAAATTTAGCTCCAAAAATCAAGACCTAGATTCTTAAAATTTCTCAGCTTTTGGAACTCCTAGCCTGGGAATGTGATGTTAAAATTGATAAAAAACTCTTTATATTTAGCCAGTTTTAGACCTTACCATACTTTATCTTGCCTAGCTACTTGACATTTGCCCTGCAACTTAGAATAAATTCTTTCTATCCTTTTCATCCCCAATGTCTGCATCTTGTTTAACTCAATTCTAGCATTACTTTTGCAAAGAGCAGGCATTCAGTTAGCTGTTAGATGTACTTGCGTTTCTCATAACTTCCCTGACCAAACACTCTAATTTATTGATAGATATATTGTCATCATTTCTTCTTTTTACATATCGCCAAAAACCTTTCTCTATAAGAGAGGGGAAAAGTTAAAAACAAAACAAAACAAAAAACACTTGACACAAAACTAATCATCAACAAAAGCAACATTTGCTATCTATAGTCTGTATATTGTTAATTCACCACTATACAAATAGGAAGGAGATTTAATCATCAGGTCTCTAGAATAAAAATTGGCCATCACATTTAATTTTTTTAATATTGTTTTCATTTACATTATTCTAATCTTCATGAATAACCAGTTACTCAATAGTTCCCAAGAATTCATTAAGTACTTACTATGTTCCAGTAGGTCTATCAAGACCTGGAGATAAAAGGAGCACAAAAGGAAAAAAAGACATATTATTTCTCTCCCCTTTTTGCTTTCTTTATGAGTTCATATAAATCATATTCCTCTTAATTCTTAAAATTTGTCATTTCTCATAACCCAGTAATCTTTTATTTTAATGTATATAGATATAGATATGTACAAATTATAATATTGTTATATCTATATGTGTTTATAAAGCAATATTACAATTTGTTCAAATATTCCCCAACTAATAGACACTCAATTTGTTTCCAGATTAGGATATTTTGATTGTTTTTGTTGTCCTGCTATTGTAGTTATAAGTTTCTTTAAGTATATTGGGAGAGTTTCCTATCTTTGCTCTCTTTAAAGAAAATGTCTTATGACGTCTTCTTTTGATCAAAAATTATGAAATATTTAGACTTTTTTTTTATATATTGCTAAACTGTTTTTCAGAAAAGTTGTATTGTTTTCCATATTTGCCAATAATGTTTTTGTACCTATTTTTTACCACAATCCCTCCAGTATTGTTTATTCCATTTTTATCTCCCTTATCAATTTTATGTTTTTAGTGAAACCTTAAAGATTTTTGAATATATGCTTTTCTTACTTTGCTAATTTAAAGATTTTGTCATGATAATGTTGATTTTTTTGCTTCTGAAAACTATTTGTATCCTGTAATCACATAGCTATTTAAAAATGTTTTAATTTTTCATAATTTAGCTAAGTAAAGCCAATATAATTTTAAAAATCACAGTTTTCCTAACTTGTCTACTTATTCAATGTCATCCCAATTAACTTGCTAAAAGTATTTTTCTGAGTTTGAGAAAAAAATAACAAATTTCATTTAAAAGAACAAAGTCAGAAAATTCAAAGAAAGCGGAGAGTGAGGGAGGAGAGATGTAAAGAGAGTAAATTCAGCAGTATCAAGTATTAAACTATAGGTATAAAAACTATATTTCAATTATTTTAAATGAAAATTTCTTGTATATATAAAACTTACTATCCAAGAATAGAAAGAATGAAAAAAAAAATTTGGAGGGGGAAAAACACTTTTCATAGACAATATCTCAAACAGACTGTCATCGATTTTGGATATTTCTGTGATATATAAAATGATAAACTAGTTGATTTAGAAAGATAAAGAAATACTTGAATTTATAAAGAAGGATTCACCTTCAGAGAAATAGATGAAAAGAGGTAATAAGCATAATATAATCATATATACGTATATGAGAGTGTATATATATATATGTATGTATAAATATATGTATAAGCTTGCATAATATTCATGTGTGTATAATATATATATTATACACACACACACACACACACACATATATATATATATATATATATATATATATATATACATACATACATACATACATACATACATACATATATACAAGTGCACAGCAGAGAACTTAACAAAATCAACCAGGAAGCAAAGAAAAGCTGGGAAGCTTTAAAAATAAAATATCTGTAGCATGTTTAACATATATTGGAATACTTGCAATCTAGGGAAGGAGACTAAAGAATGGGAGGGAGAAAAATTTGGAACACGAGATTTTGCAAGGGTAAATGTTAGAAAACTATGCATTTATTTTGAAAATAAAAAGCTTTATTAAAAGAAAAAATAATGTGTACTATTATCATATAAGTTTTTAAGAAAACTTATGTTTTCTTAAATGTAAATTTATTGTTTTATATTGAATTATCTCTTATGGTCTGCTCTGTATGTGAAAATATTTTGATCCACATGCAGTGCCCACAGTTCTTTTTCCTAATGCAGACACTCTCTTCATTACAAATCTCTTGAAATTGGCCTGAATCATCTAATTGAATTAATTCATTATGAATACTGATACACAGATTCCATTCTAGTTTGCATCTTTACTTATGGTTCCTTTACTATCTATTTTTATTATATTATAGTTTCACAGATATATGATTTATATTTCTGCCTTTTCTTCCACACAACCAAAATTATGGTAATTGCATTACACTGAACTCCAGGTAATTCACCCTCTTTTGTTAGAGTCCACCCTCTTTTGTTCGAGTCCAGCATCTGATTCCTTATCTCACTGTCTTCCTCTCCTTTTAGAGAACATCAATATCCATCAAATGTCCTAACTTCCTATTTACTCAACCTTTTTAAAGTCCTTAATCCAACCAATCACTTTATGTCTGCCACATATAGGAAAAGTCACACCTTAGATCTTCCTATTGTTCTAATTTTTTTTTTTTTTTACTTCACTTATTGGAAAATTTGAAATACACTTGTATGAATATAAACTATAATAATTCTACAGCTTTATAGACTATAAAATTTCTATATCTACCATGCATCCTCATTGAGATCACCATTTCCTGAAGCTCTCATTTCTTTTTAAAAGTAAATTATTATCTTTTGCTCAGATTTTATTCTCTTCTCTTAAAAACCTCAACACAACTGATACTTATTTCAACTTTTTATTGTCTTCTGGTCTTGAACCCTTTGCTCTCTTCCCACATCCCATATCTTATCACTGACTTCTTCTTTTCATAGTTCAGTTATATACTACTTCCATAATCTAGCTTTTCCCCCCTGCTAGTCAGGAACCCCTAAACAAAACTGGAAGAAATCTCTCCAAATATTAATGGTTAAATAATAAATTTAACTTTAACAAAATGCAACTTCAAATGACATTTCACTGAAGATATACACACAGGTATGTATTCATGCATTTAAATATGCATGCATACATGTATTTATATGTATATGTACATATGCATATATTCATCTCTACTTGATCATCTCTCTCACTTTCCACAAAAAATAATCAAATGTCTTCTTCCTTCCTGGAGACTGTACACAAAGCTTATGGCCTTAATCTCATGCTAGCTTGTGACCTTGATTAGTCTGCCTCATTTCATTTCTTTCCATCTTAAAATCCCTTGTCATTATTTTCAATTTCTTCTTCTTTCCCCATATCTCTGAAAATTAGGTGGTCATTTTCCTTCCCAAAGTTAATCCCACTTCATGTGGAATTGAATCTATCCCTTTCTGTTTTCTCCAGTTGATTGCTTACTTACTCATCATCATACTCTTTCAAATCTTTCATCCATCTCAAATAATTTCTTTTCTAATGCCTTCAAATGTGTCTACTCTACCAAAAAAAAAAAAAAAAAAAAAAAAAAAAAAAAAAAAAAAACAAACCTCTTATTCCCACAAAAAGTTTTCACTAGACCCTACAATCTCTTTAAGTTAACATACTTTCTCTCCCTTTTTTTGGCAAAACTTCTTGAAGAAAAGTCTTCATTAACTAAGTCCTTTTCCTCTCCTCTTATTAAATCTTTTATAATCTGGCTTTCAATATCATTGCTTAAGTGAAATTTAAAATTTATTTTATTCATTATAGCAAATATTTCTTAATTACCTTAAACATTTTAACAGCTTTTTCTTTAATTTTAAGTCAAAAAATCTCTCCCTCCCTTTTGTGCCTCCCCCACTTCTAAAGAAAACAAGTAATAAGATATCAATTGTACATGTAATGTCATGCAAAACTTATATCTATATTAACCACATTGCAAAACACATGCAAAAAAGCCAAGAAAAATAAAGTTGTTGTTTTTTTTTTTTTTCAAGTATGCATCAGTCTGCACTTGGATATCATTAGTTCTCTATCTGGAGATGAAGAGCACTTGTCAGTATGGGCTCTTTGAAACTGTCTTGTATCATTGTCTTGATCAGAATAGTTAACTTAAACAGTTAATTATTCTTACAATATTACAATCGCTTCTGCTCACTTCACTTTGTATCAGTGTATATGTATTTTCCCTAACTTTTCTATTCTTTCTTGTACAGCACAATAGCTTCGTATGGCAATTATATGCCATAGCTTGGTAGGCCATTTCTCAAACAATGAGCAATATTTTGATTTCCAAATTTTTGTATCACAAAAAGAATATGTTTGTACATATATGTCCTTTTTGCTTTTATTGTTCTTTGGGGGATATAGACCCAATAATGATATTGCCAAGTCAAAGAATATGCATAATTTTATAGTTTTGGACACATAACTCCACATTTTTCTCTACAATGTTTGTACTACTTCACAAGTGCACTAAGAGCACAATATTGTTCCAATTTTCCACATCATATGTAGCATTTGTCAGTTTTCTTTTGTTAACAGGGGTCCCTTGTAATCTTTTTCTGATTAGTTGCTATGTCCCCTTACCATCTCTGGATTGAAACCACCAATGTCTGCTGCAACATCTGTCAAAATCACTCAATACAACCACTGGTATTGCATCAAAGTGGGCTTCTTCCCAATCTGAATATTCCTTATAATCTTCTTTGTTGATTAATCATTCCCAATCATAGTACTATTGGTGACTTCATCAGTTCTCTTGTGATTAATCATCATACCTATCCAGATAACTCAGATTTAAACACCGAGTTCTAAATTTTTTGGTGTGCTTTTAAGTTATAAAAGGGGAATAAAACAAGCAGGTATTTAGTAACCACATCATATGTACCAGCTACTAGGCTAAGAGCCCCACAATTATCCTATTTGAATTTTGTAACAATCCAGGAAAGGAGATGCTATCATTACCATTTTACAATTGAGAAAATTAACTCTTCAGAGGTTAAGATATTTGTTCAAGCTCACACAAATAGTAAATACCTGACAACTATTTGACCTCAGATCTTCCTGATTTGAGGAAAAGGTCTCTACAAATTATATCACCAACTGCCTAATTTTAATGAAATTACACTAGGGATTTGTACAGATTTAAGCTCTTCACTTAGGTTTAGATGCAGTTCCCCAGATGACTATAAGATATTTCAAACTGCTATTAAAGTAATTTACATTTGAACACATTTAATCATGTAACTCCTGTATTCAACCAAATCTGGTAGCTTCCTATTGCCTCTTAACCAATTTAGGGATGTAAACAGTTTAATCTTTAAACAGTATATATTTTCCCACTGTTTACTTTATATACTTGTCTTAAGTCATTTGTTTGTAGATTAAATTTTCTGTCTAGTTCTTTTTTTTCTTCAATATAAATGATTGAAAATCTCTAATTTTATTGAAGCTCCATCTCATCTCCTGAAAGATAGTGCTGAAAAAAGACTTCAGAAAATCATCCCCAGGATAATACACTATGATCAAGTAGGATTTATACCAGGAATGCAGGGCTGGTTTAATATTAGAAAACCTAATAGTATAATTGACCATATTAATAATCAAATTAATAAAAACCATATGATCATCTCAATAGATGCAGAAAAAGCATTTGACAAAATCCAACATCCATTCCTACTAAAAACTCTTGAGAATATAGGAATAAATGGACTATTCCTTGGAATAATCAGGAGCATATATTTATGACCATCAATAAGCATAATATGCAATAGAAATAACTGCAACCTTTCCAAGTAAGATCAGGAGTGAAACAAGGTTGCCCACTATCACCATTACTATTCAATATAGTACTAGAAACGCTAGCCTTGGCAATAAGAGTCGAGAAAGAGATTCAAGGAATTAGAGTAGGAAATGAGGAAATCAAACTATCACTCTTTGCAGATGACATGATGGCATACTTAGAGAATCCCAAAGACTCTGCTAAAAAGCTATTAGAAATAATTCAGAATTTTAGCAAAGTGGCAGGATACAAAATAAATCCACATAAATCCTCAGCATTTTTATATATCACCAACAAAATGCAACAGCAAGAGATACAAAGAGAAATTCCATTCCAAACAAATGTTGAGAGTATAAAGTATTTGGAAATCCATCTACCAAAGAATAGTCAGGAATTATATGAGAAAAATTACAAAACACTTGCCACAAAAATAAAGACAGATTTAAATAATTGGAAAGACATTCAGTGCTCTTGGATAGGCCGAGCAAATATAATAAAGATGACAATACTCCCCAAACTAATCTATTTATTTAGTGCTATACCAATCAGACTCCCAAGAAACTATTTTAATGACCTAGAAAAAATAACAACAAAATTCATATGGAAGAATAAAAGGTCGAGAATTGCAAGGGAACTAATGAAAAAAAAAAAAGTCAGAGGAAGGTGGTCTAAGTGTACCTGATCTAAAGCTATATTATATAGCAGCAGTCACCAAAACCATTTGGTATTGGCTAAGAAAAAGACTGGTAGATCAGTGGAACAGATTAGATACAAAGGACAAAAAAGGGTACATTGATAACAATCTAATCTTTGACAAACCCAAAGATACCAACATTAGGGATAAAAATTCATTATTTGGAAAAAACTGTTGCGAAAACTGGAAATTAGTATGGCAGAAATTAGATATTGATCCACACTTAACACCATATACCAAGATAAGATCAAAATGGGTCCATGATTTAGGCATAAAGAATGAGATAATAAATAGATTAGAGAAACAGAAAATAGTCTACCTCTCAGACCTGTGGAGGAGGAAGTAATTTATGACCAGAGCAGAACTAGAGATCATCATTGATCACAAAATAGAAGATTTTGATTACATCAAACTAAAAAGTTTCTGTACAAACAATACTAATGCAAACAAGATTAGAAGGAAAGTAACAAATTGGGAAAAAATTTTTACAGTTAAAGGTTCTGACAAAGGTCTCATTTCCAAAATATATAGAGAACTGACCCTAATTTATAAGAAATCAAACCATTCTCCAATTGATAAGTGGTCAAAGGATATGAACAGACAATTCTCAGATGATGAAATTGAAACTATATCCACTCATATGAAAGAGTGTTCCAAATCACTACTGATCAGAGAAATGCAAATTAAGACATCTCTGAGTTACCACTACACACCTGTCAGATTGGCTAAGATGACAGGAACAAATAATGATGAATGTGGAGGGGATGTGGGAAAACTGGGACACTAATACATTGTTGGTGGAGTTGTGAAAGAATCCAGCCATTCTGGAGAGCAATTTGGAACTATGCCCAAAAAGGTATCAAACTGTGCATACCCTTTGACCCAGCATTGCTGCTATTGGGCTTATAGCCCAAAGAAATACTAAAGAGCGGAAAGGGACCTGTATGTGCCAAAATGTTTGTGGCAGCTCTTTTTGTAGTAGCCAGAAGCTGGAAGATGAATGGATGTCCATCAATTGGAGAATGGTTGGGTAAATTATGGTATATGAAGGTTATGGAATATTATTCTTCTGTAAGAAATGACCAGCAGGATGAATATAGAGAGGCTTGGAGAGATTTACATCAACTGATGCTGAGTGAAATGAATAGAACCAGAAGATTGCTGTACACTTCAATGTTGTATGAAGATGTATTCTAATGGAAGTGGATATCTTCAACATAAAGAAGATCCAACTCACTTCCAGTTGATCAAGTTATGGACAGAAATAACTACACCCAAAGAAGGAACACTGGGAAGTGAATGTAAATTGTTAGCACTACTGTCTATCTACCCAGGTTACTTATACCTTCGGAATCTAATACTTAATGTGCAATAAGAAAATGGTATTTACACACATATATTGTATCTAAGTTATATTGTAACATATGTAAAATGTATGGGATTGCCTGTCATCGGGGGGAGGGAGTGGAGGGAGGGGGGGATAATTTGGAAAAAATGAATGCAAGGGATAATATTATTTTAAAAATTACTCATGCATATATATTGTGGGAAAAAAATTCTAAATAAAAAAAAAAAAAGAAAGATAGTGCTGAATATCACTGTATTGATAATTCTTGGTTGTATTTTTAGATTCTTTGCCTTCCAGAATATGGTATCCCATGTCCTCCAATCATTTATTGTAGAAGCTGCAAAATCCTGGATAATACTGACTTTATTATTATTATTAGTTGCATTATTTTTGTTTGGCAGCTTGCAGAATTTTTACCTTGAGATTGTAGTTTTGGAGTTTTGCAACAATGTTTCTTGGGATTTTCCTTGTGGAATGATTCATGGATTCTTTAAGTTAGTATTTCCCCCTCTGTTTCTAGAATACTAAGGTATTTTCCCTTAATGGTCCCTTGTAGGATGTTATCTTGGCTCCTTTTTCTGGTCATAAATTTCAAATAGGCCAAGATTTTTTTTTTTAATAGTCTCTTTTGGATCTATTTTCAGATTGGCTGTTTTTCTCTGTTCTAATTGTTAATATGTGATTTTCTTCAATTAGTTTTGTACTTTTTTTTTCCATTTGGTTAATTCTAATTTCTAAGAAGTTGTTTCCTTCAAACAATTTTTTTCTTTCCTTTTCCATGCTGTTGATTCTTTCTTGTATACCTTTCATTTTCTTTCTCATTTTTTTCTACCTTTCTTGTTTGCCTTTTAGTGTCTTTTATAAGCACTTCCAAGAAGCCTCTTTAGGTTTGAGACCAATTCATATCACTCTTTGAGATTTCCTTTGTGAATATTCTATTCTTGTGTGAAATGTTTTTTTTTTTTTTTTTTTTTTTTTTCTGTGTTGTCACCATTATAGCTTTCCATGGTAAGCTTTCTTAAATGTTTCTTGCTCATTTCCTTTCCTTTTATTTGCTATTTACTCTTTTTTATACTTTTATGATTGAGCTCTGCTCCTGAGTAAAGTGGACTCTGTCCCAGGCTTCCTGTACAGCTCTGAGCCTTGGCTTGGAGCACAGAGTTGCCTTGTGTTTGCAATTAGATTGACCTTTGGAGTTTTTTTTTTCAGTATATCTTGAGCTGGAGAGAAGTTTCATTAAATTAGAGGTTTGGTTTCATATGGTTTTCAAGGGAAACCTTGAGCTTCCTAGCTTAACTCTGCCATCTTGACTCTACCCCCAGAACCAATAAGCAGTTTTACTTCCCATTTCTCAAGCAAAAGAGATAGAGCTAAAGATCTTGGTAGTTTAAGTCTTTTTTGAAACATGTAAATCGTTTTTATTGTTTTTTTTTTTTATTTTAATAGTTTTTCTTTAACAGATACATGCATGGGTAATTTTACAACATTGACAATCACCAAAACTTTTATTCTAATTTTTCCCCTCCTTCTCCCCCTCAGATTGCAGGTTGACCAATATATGTTAAATATGTTAAAGTATAAATTAAATACAATATATGTATACATGTCGAAACAGTTGTTTTGCTGTACAAAAAGATTAGGACTTTGAAATAGTATAAAATTAGCCTATGAAAGAAATCCAAAATCCAGGCGGATAAAATTAGAGGGATTAGGAATTCTATGTAGTGGTTCATAGTCACCCCCTAGAGTTCTTTTTCTGGGTGTAGCTGGTTCAGTTCATTACTGCTCTATTGGAACTGATTTGGTTCATCTCATTGTTGGAGAGAGCCACATCCATCAGAATTGATCATCATACAGTACTGTTGTTGAAGTATATAATGATCTCCTGGCCCTGCTCATTTCACTAAGCATCAGTTCATGTAAGTCTCTCCAGCCCTTTTTGAAATCATCCTGTTGGTCATTTCTTACAGAACAATAATATTCCATAATATTCATATACCACAATTTATTCAGCCAATCTCCAATTGATAGGCATCCACGTAGTTTCCAGTTTCTGGCCACCACAAAGATGGCTGCCACACACATTCTTGCACAAACAGGTCCCTTTCCCTTCTTTAGGATCTCTTTGGGATATAAGCCCAGTAGTAACACTGCTGGGTCAAAAGGTATGAACAGTTTGATAACTTTTTGATTATAGTTCCAAATTGCCCTCCAGGATGGCTGGATGTATTCACAATTCCACCAACAGTGTATCAGTGTTCCTGTTTTCCCACATCCCCTCCAACATTTTGCATTATCTTTCTCTGTCATTCTAGCCAATCTGACAGGTGTGTAGTGATATCTCAGAGTTGTTTTAATTTACATTTCTCTGATTAATAATGACTTGGAGCATCTTTTCATATGACTAGAGATAGTTGAAACATGTAAATATATACAAAACAATCAAATAGTTAAAGGCAATGGAGATTATGATGAAGAAATTTTTGAAAAAGAAACAAGATATCTCATTTCATAAGCAAAATGTATATTTTTATTATAGTGATTATTAAAAGTGTTGAATTATTGCCATGAAAATGTTATCCCAGGTTCAATAATAGCATTGATTCAAATTTATATTTCTAATTTGAATTGCATATCTTTGTTAAATATAGAAGTATACAGAAAAAATACCTACTTGTTGGTCCTTTCTCTTAAACATGATATTAGAATCAGACTATCGTTACCTGTTTTGTAGGCCTGTTTGGATGTTTCTCATAAAAATTTTTTCAGTAATAGCCTTCATAACTAAGTCTCTGAGGAAATTTGTATTTTTGATGCTGTAGGTATCATTTATCTATCTTTCTTCATTGGTCCACAGACCTTAAAATGTTCTATGGAGTGTTTTCTTGGAAAAGATACTGGATTATTTTAGTATTTCCTACCTTAGCTCATTTTGTGGGTAAGAAGACAGGATAGAGCCAAGATGGTGGAGAGAATACATGCATCTTTCCGCACTTTTCCCTACCATCAAACTATTTTTATGAAATTCAGCCTCTAAATAGAGCTTGACTGTCAGAACCTATGAATATTGGGAGTATAACACATTACCAACAGAAGATAATCTCAAAATTTACCAGAAAAGGTCGGTATTTGCTCCTATGAGGACTCAGAATGGGATTAGGTTAGGTCAGGTGCAGACTCAAGCAGAGAGGCAGATCAGCAGAGAAGCTATAAACACAGAGGGTAAAGACTATAACCCCAAAACACTAGAGTCTTTCTAGGGCCTGACCATACCCATCCAGCAGCATGGGGTTGAGGGTGGGGGGAGAAAGGAAGACGGGAAGAGAATCAGCACAATCTCAGCCTGCAACTGGAAATCCCAGTGCAGCTGTTGATCACAGTGCAGCTGTTGATTCCAGCACAGCTGCTGCCTTCCCCTGATGCTTCACTGCCACTTCCTGTTGTCTGTTGAGGAAGCTCAGGACACTCCCTTTCCCCAAAAGAAGACTGCAGAATTTTTTAAATGAGTAAAAAGGCAAAGGGAGTTCTAACTATAAGTAGCTTCTATACTGAAAGAGAGCAAATTTCAAACTCTGAGGAGACTAAAAACAGTTTGTCTGTACATGAAAATCCAAAGGTGGATATAATCTAGTTCCCACCACATAAGGCTCTTAAAAGAGAGCTAGGAAATAAACTGGGAAACCATTTTTATAGTCAAAGGTTCTGATAAAGGGCTCATTTCCAAAATATATAGAGAATTGACTCTAATTTGTAAGAAATCAAATCATTTTCCAATTGATAAAGGCTCAAAGGATATGAACAGGCAATTCTCAAATGAAGAAATTGAAACTATTTCTAGCCATATGAAAAGATGCTCCAAGTCATTATTAATCAGAAAGATGCAAATTTAGACCATTCTGAGATACCACTACACACCTGTCAGTTTGGCTAGAATGACAGGGAAAGATAATGTGGAATGTTGGAGAGTACATGAGAAAACTAGGAAACTGATACAATGTTGGTGAAATTGTGAATACATCCAGCCATTCTGGAGAGCGATTTGGAACTTTGCTAAAAAAATTATAAAACTGTGCATACCCTTTGTCCAGCAGTATTACTACTCATCTTATATCCAAAAGAGATTTTAAAGAAGGGAAGATGTGCAAGAATGTTTGTGTCAGCCTTCTTTGTAGTGGACAGAAACTGGAAACAAAGTGATTGCCCATCAATTGTATAACGGCTGAATAAATTGTGGTATATGAATATTATGAAATATTATTGTTCTATAAGAAATGACCAGCAGGGTGATTTTAGAAAGTCCTGGAGAGACTTACATGAACTAATAATGAGTAAAATGAGCAGGACCAGGAGATCATTATATATTTCAAAAGCAATACTATATGATGATCACTTCTGATGGATGTGGCCCTCTTCAACAATGAGATGAACCAAATCAGTTCCAATAGAGCAGTAATCAATTGAACCAGGTACACCCAGCAAAAGAACTCTGGGAAATGACTATGAACCACTACAAAGAATTCCCAATCCTTCTATTTTTGTCTGGCTGCATTTTTTACTTCCTTAACAGGTTAATTGTACAGTATTTCAAAGTCCGACTCTTTTTGTACAGCAAAATAACTCTATGGACATGTATGTATATATATATATATATATATATATATATATATATATATATATATATATATATATATATATATTGTATTTAACTTATTTTTAAGATATTTAACATGCATTGGTCAACTTGCCATCTAGGGGAGGAGATAGGAAGAGGGGGAAAATTGGAACAAAAGGTTTTGCAATTGTCAATGCAGAAAAATTAGCCATGCATATATCTCGTAAATAAAAAGCTATAATAAAAAACTTTTAAAAGAGAGAGGTAGGGAAAAAAATGGGGAAAGTAAAGTGAAGCTTTGCAAGAAATCAGGATAAGGCATATAACTCATTAAAAGATATAGTGGAAAAAGAAATGGAAAAAATCCCATAGAACAAAACAACTCATTTAAAAACTCAATTGGACAAATACAAAAAGAAGTTAAAAACTTAATGAGGAAAATAATTCATTGAAAATTAGAATTGGGACTTCCAGCCAAGATGGCAGCGTGGAGGCAGACAGCTGCTTGAGCTCCTCGTTTTCTCTCAGAACTTACTTCATGACAAGCCTCTGACTTAATGCTTGACCCAGAAAGAAATCCACAAATAATCACCAAGAGAAGACATCCTTGAAAGTCGCCAGAAAAGGTCTGTGTTTGCTCGGGGGAGGGTCAATCAGACTGGGCTCAGACTGAGGGCAGGCAGCCAGAGCAAGACAGGCAGCTCACACAGCTCAGACCAGAGGGGGAGGGGTGTGATCTCTGCCGTTTCTGTGAAAGGGCTTTTGCCCCAGTGTGGATGCTCTGTCTTGGCAGCAAGCCAGGAGCAGTGGAGAGGGTGTAAACACCAGTGGTGAAGATTAAAACCCCAGAAAGCCAGCGTCTCTCAGAGCCCTGCCACCCCCAACCCCCACCTGGACTGACTCAGTGCGTTCTTGGAGCCTCAGAGCACAGACTCAGTACAGTCATTGCTGTTCTGTTAGTGGCTCTCTGCTGCCCTACCCCCAGTCTGTAGAGGAAGCCCATTAATACCGTCCAGCCCCATCTCCCCCAAAACAGACCAATTGTTTCTCTTGTCAGTTTGTTTTCTTTGATTCCTGCTCTGACAAAATGAACAAAAAATTCAAAAGGGCTCTAACCATTGACAGCTTCTGTGTGGAGAGGGAGCAGACTTCAAATGCTGAGGAGACTAGGAACAGACTGTCCCCAGATGTATGCCCTGGGAGGAATATAAGCTGCTCCTCAGTACAAAAGAACCTCATAGAGGAAATCAAAAAGTCTCTCACAAGAGAGCTGGAAGAGAAATGGGAAAAGGAAAGGGAAGCTTGGCAAGAGAGCATGGAGAAGTCATCCCATGCATTCAAAGACAGAGTGGATAAAGAAATCAAATCATTGAGAAACAAGATTAGTGAGCTGGAAAAGGTAAACAACTCCAAGGAAAACAGGTTTAGTGAGCTGGAAAAGGTAAACAACTCCAAGGAAAACAGGATTAGTGAGCTGGAAAAAGAAATCAGCTCTCTAAAAAATAAAATGGATAAAATGCAAAAAAATTCCATAGAAGATAAAAACTCAATTGGACAATTACAAAGAGATATAAAAAAAAGTGAGTGAAGAAAATACATAATTGAAAATTAGACTGGAACAAGTAGAAATGAATGACTCAAGGAGAAACCAAGAGGTAGTCAAGCAAAACCAGAGAAATGAAACAATTGAAAAGAATGTCAAGTACCTTACCAGAAAGACAACAGACCTGGAAAACAGATCCAGGAGAGACAATTTGAGAATAATCGGACTCCCTGAAAAATGGGAGGAAAAAAAGAGCTTGGACACCATTTTCGAGGAAATTATCAAAGAGAACTGCCCAGACATTCTGGAAACAGATGGTAAAATAGACATTGAAAAAATTCATCGATCCCCTACTGAAAGGGACCCTAAAATCAAAACGCCAAGAAATATACTGGCCAAGTTCAAGAACCATCAGACAAAGGAAAAGATATTGGAAGCTGCTAGAAAAAAGAAATTCAGATATGGAGGATCCACAATAAGGATAACCCAGGATCTAGCAGCATCCACATTAAAAGAACGCAGGGCCTAGAACATGATATTCCGAAAGGCTAAGGAACTTGGTATGCAGCCAAGAATAACTTACCCAGCAAGAATGAGCATCGTTTTCCAGGGAAGAAGATGGACATTTAACGAAATAAATGAATTCCATATATTTTTAATGAAAAAACCAGACCTACATAAAAGGTTTGATCTTCAAATAAAGAACTCAAGAGATTTCTAAAAAAGTAAAAAGAAATCTTGAGAACTATACTTCTGTCAAAAAAATATGTAAAGAACATATGTACAATTTGTCTTAGAAACTAGAGGTGGAAAGGAGATTATATCATAAAAAAGTGTAAAGTGGTGGTACTATATCTCATGAAGAGGCAAAGGTAACCTATTATATCTGAGAGAAAGAAAGGAGGGAGATGAACATAGCATGTATCAATAGACATATTTGATTTATGGTGAAACTTCTTCCACTTCATTGAAAAGTGAAAGGGAAGGAGTAAGCTAAGGGGAAGGGAATACAGTAATTTCGAGGAAAAGGGGTAAAATAAGTGGAGGTTCTTTAAGGTGGGGGAGGGATCCTAAAAAGGGAGGTCTGTGAAAAGCAAGTGGTGTTCACCAGTTTAATACTAGATAAGAGGGTAAAAGGGAAGGAAAGGGGAAAAGCATAAGCAGGGGTTAATAGGATGGCAAGCAATATAGAATTAGTCCTTCTAACCATAAATGTGAATGGGGCAAACTGCCTCATAAAGAGGAAGCAGTTAGCAGACTGGATTAAAAGTCAGAATCCTACTATATTTTGTTTACAGGAAACACACCTCAAACAGGGTGAGACATTCAAACTAAAAGTAAAAGGGTGGAGCAGAATCTATTATGCTTCAGGCAAAACCAAAAAAGCAGGAGTAGCCATCCTCATCTCAGATCAAGCAAAAACAAAAATTGATCTAATTAAAAGAGATAAGGAAGGGCACTATATCCTGCTAAAGGGCAGCATCAATAATGAAGCAGTATCAATATTAAACATATATGCACCAAGTGGTGCAACATCTAAATTCTTAAAAGAGAAATTAAGAGAGCTGCAAGAGGAAATAGATAGCAAAACTATAATAGCGGGAGATCTCAACCTTGCACTCTCAGAATTAGATAAATCAAAACACAAAATAAATAAGAAAGAAGTCAAAGAGGTAAATAGAATACTAGAAAAGTTTGATATGATAGATCTTTGGCGAAAGCTAAATGGAGACAGAAAGGAATATACTTTCTTCTCAGCAGTTCATGGAACCTATACAAAAATTGATCATATACTAGGGCATAAAAACCTCAAAATCAAATGCAGTAAGGAAGAAATAGTAAATGCATCCTTTTCAGACCATAATGCAATCAAAATTACATTTAGTAAAAAGCCAGGGGAAAATAGACCAAAAAATAATTGGAAACTAAATAATCTTATACTAAAGAATGATTGGGTAAAACAGCAAATCATAGACATAATTAATAATTTCAACCAAGAAAATGACAATAATGAGACATCATACCAAAATGTGTGGGATACAGCCAAAGCAGTAATAAGGGGAAGTTTTATATCTCTACAAGCATACTTGCATAAAATAGAGAAAGAGAGGGCCAACGAATTGGGCTTACAACTAAAATTGCTAGAAAAGGAACAAATTAAAAACCCCCAGACAAACACAAAACTTGAAATTCAAAAAATAAAAGGTGAGATTAATAAAATTGAAAGTAAAAAAACTATTGAATTAATTAATAAAACTAAGAGTTGGTTTTATGAAAAAACCAACAAAATAGACAAACCCTTAGTAAACCTGATTAAAAAAAGGAAAGAGAAAAAGCAAATTGATAGTCTTGAAAATGAAAAGGGTGAACTCACCACTAATGAAGAGAAAATTAGAACAATAGTTAGGAGCTACTGTGCTCAACTTTATGCCGATAAATTCGATAACTTAAATGAAATGGAAGAATACCTTCAAAAATATAGCTTGCCCAGATTAACAGAGGAAGAAGTAAGTAGTCTAAATAGTCCCATCTCAGAAAAAGAAATAGACCAAGCTATTAACCAACTTCCTAAGAAAAAGTCCTCAGGACCAGATGGATTTACAGGTGAATTCTACCAAACATTTAAAGAACAACTAACTCCAATGCTATGTAAACTATTTGAAAAAAATAGGGATTGAAGGAGTCCTACCAAATTCCTTCTATGACACAGACATGGTACTGATACCTAAACCAGGTAGATCGAAAACTGAGAAAGAAAACTATAGACCAATTTCCTTAATGAATATTGATGCTAAAATCTTAAATAAGATATTAATAAATAGACTTCAGAAAATCATCCGCAGGATAATACACCACGACCAAGTGGGATTCATACCAGGAATGCAGGGCTGGTTTAATATTAGGAAAACTATTAGTATAATTGACCATATCAATAATCAAATTAATAAAAACCATATGATCATCTCAATAGATGCAGAAAAAGCATTTGACAAAATCCAACATCCATTCCTACTAAAAACGCTTGAGAGTATAGGAATAAATGGACTATTCCTTAAAATAATTAGGAGCATATATTTAAAACCTTCAGTAAACATCATATGTAATGGTGATAAACTAGAACCTTTCCCTGTAAGATCAGGAGTGCAACAAGGTTGCCCACTATCACCATTACTATTCAATATAGTACTAGAAACTCTAGCCTCGGCAATAAGAGCTGAGAAAGAGATTCAAGGAATTAGAGTAGGAAATGAAGAAATCAAATTGTCACTTTTCACAGATGACATGATGGTATACTTAGAGAACCCCAAAGACTCTGCTAAAAAGCTATGAGAAATAAGTCAGAATATTAGCAAAGTTGCAGGATACAAAATAAATCCACATAAATCCTCAGCATTTTTATACATTACCAACACAATCCAACAGCAAGAGCTACAAAGAGAAACTCCATTCAAAATAATGGTCGATAGTATAAAATATTTGGGAATATATCTACCAAAGGAGAGTCAGGAATCATATGAGCAAAATTACAAAACACTTGCCACAAAAATAAAGTCAGATTTAAATAATTGGAAAGACATTCAGTGCTCTTGGATAGGCCGAGCAAATATAATAAAGATGACAATACTCCCCAAACTAACCTATTTATTTAGTGCTATACCAATCAGACTCCCAAGAAACTATTTTAATGACCTAGAAAAAATAACAACAAAATTCATATAGAAGAATAAAAGGTTGAGAATTGCAAGGGAACTAATGAAAAAGAAGTCAGAGGAAGGTGGTCTAAGTGTACCTGATTTAAAGCTATATTATAAAGCAACAGTCACCAAAACCATTTGCTATTGGCTAAGAAATAGACTAGTTGATCAGTGGCATAGGTGAGGTTCACAGGGCAAGATAGTGCATAAAAATAGCAATCAAATCTTTGACAAACCCAAAGATCCCAAATTTTGGGATAAGAATTCATTATTTGACAAAAACTGCTGGGAAAACTGGAAATTAGTATGGCAGGAACTAGGCATGGTCCCACATTTAACACCACATATTAAGATTAGATCAAAATGGGTCCAAGAGTTAGGCATAAAGAACGAAATCATAAATAAATGGGAGGAATATGGGATGGTTTACCTCTCAGACTTGTGGAGGAGGAAGGAGTTTGTGTCCAAGGGAGAACTAGAGACCATTATTGATCACAAAATAGAAAATTTTGATTATGCCAAATTAAAAATTTTCTGCACAAACAAAACTAATGCAAACAAGATTAGAAGGGAAGTAACAAATTGGGAAAAAAATTTTACAGTTAAAGGTTCTGATAAAGGCCTCATCTCCAAAATATACAGAGAATTGACTTTAATTTATAAGAAATCAAGCCATTCTCCAATTGATAAATGGTCAAAGGATATGAACAGACAATTTTCAGATGATGAAATTAAAACTATTTCCACTCATATCAAATAGTGTTCCAAATCACTATTGATCAGAGAAATGCAAATTAAGACAACTCTGAGGTATCATTACACACCTGTCAGATTGGCTAAGATGACAGGAACAAATAACGATGAATGTTGGAGGGGCTGTGGGAAAACTGGGACACTGATGCATTGTTGGTGGAGTTGTGAAAGAATCCAACCATTCTCGAGAGAAATCTGGAATTATGCCCAAAAAGTTATCAAAATGTGCATACCCTTTGACCCAGCCATACTACTACTGGGCTTATATCCCAAGGAAATACTAAAGAAGGGAAAGGGACCTGTATGTGCCAAAATGTTTGTGGCAGCCCTTTTCATAGTGCCTAGAAGCTGGAAGTTGAATGGATGTCCATCAATTGGAGAATGGTTGGGTAAACTATGGTATATGAATGTTATGGAATATTATTGTTCTATAAGAAATGACCAACAGGAGAAATACAGAGAGGCTTGGAGAGACTTACATCAACTGATGCTGAGTGAAACGAGCAGAACCAGAAGATCATTATACACTTCAACAATGATACTGTACGAGGATGTATGCTGATGGAAGTGGATTTCTTCAACATAGAGAAGAGCTAATCCAATTCCAATTGATTAATGATGGACAGAACCAGCTACATCCAGAAAAGGAACACTGGGAAATGAATGTAAACTGTTATTTTTACCTTCTGAATCCAATTCTTCCTGTGCAACAAAAAATTCGGTTCTACACACATATATTGTATCTAGAATATACTGTAATATATTTAACATATATAAGACTGCTTGCCATCTGGGGGAGGGGGTTGGGGGAGGAAGGGAAAAAATCTGAATAGAAGTAAGTGCAAGGGATAATGTTGTAAAAAATTACCCATGCATATGTACTATCAAAAAAATGTTATAATTATAAAATAAAATTAAAATTAAAAAAAAAAGAAAATTAGAATTGAACAAATGGAAATGAATGACTCCAGGAGACACCAAGAATCAGTCAAGCAAAACAAATAAAAAATAGAAAAATAGAAAACAAAAATGTTAAATACCTACTTAGGAACACAATAAACCTGGAAAATAGATTTGGGACAGATAACCTAAGGATTGTTGGACTCCCTAAAAATCATGATGAAAAAAAAGAGCCTAGACACTATTTTTCAGAAAATCATCAAAAAGAACTGCCCAGATGTTATAGAAATGTAGGGTAAAACAAACAGTGAAAGAATTCATTGATCACCTAATGAAAGAGATCCCAAAATCAAAACTCCAAGAAATACTGTGGTTAAATTCCAAATCTATCAGAGCAAGGAAAATATACTACAAGTAGCCAGGGGAAAAAACAATTCATATACCAAGGAGCCACAATAAGGATTACTCAGCATCTAGCAGCAACCACAGAAAAATATTTTTATTTTATCTTTTACACTTTGCTACTTTTGTTGTTAAAAAATAGTGCTGATATAACTGTCACACCAAGAGAGAATGATTTTGTTCTTTCATTTATTTTTTCCAGAATGTTGGGTAAATTTATGTGAATTTATTTATGGCATCGGTAAGATATAAAGGAAGCTATTAAAAGGGGAAGTTAATGACAAATACTAAATTGATGGAAACAATCAACTTATAAGACTTATTTATTATTGGAATAAAATGACACATGAAATAATTTCAAATGTTTTGGAGTATTGTAAAAGCAGATCAAAAAATCTCTGATTTACGCTATCCCAAATATCTGGTAATAATGGAGGTGCATTTCTTTGCATTTCTTTTTTTTTTATTAAAGTTTTTTTTTTTTTTAACAAAGCATATGCATAGGTAATTTTTTCCAGTATTAATCCTTGCATAACCTTTTGGTCCAAATTTTCCCCTCCTTCCTCTCATCCTCTCCCTTAGCTGGCAGGTAGCCCAATACATGTTAAATATGTTGAAATACACATTAGATTCTATAGATGTATGGATATTTATACAGCTTTGTTATTGAATAAGAAAAATCAGATTAAAAAGGAAAAAAATTGAGAAAGAAAACAAAATGCAAGCAAATAACAAGACAGAGAGTGAGAATGCTATGTTGTATTCCACACTCTGTTCCCATGGTTCTCTCTCTAAGTGTAGATGGCTCTCTTTATCACTTCACAAGTGGAACATTTCAATCTTGAACAGAGTCATGTCCATTAGAATTGTTCATCATATAGTCTTCTTGTTGCAGTGTATGATGATCTCCTGGTTCTGCTCATTTCACTTAGCATCAGTTCATGTAGATTTGTCCAAGTCTCTCTGAAATCATCCAGCTGGTTCTTACTTACAGAATAATAGTATTCCATAGCATTCATAAACTACAATTAATTTAACTATTCTCCAATTGATGGGCATCCACTCAGTTTCCAGTTTCTTGCCACTACAAAGAGGGCTGCTACAAACTTTTTTACACATATGGTTCCTTTTCCCTTCTTTAGCATTTCTTTGGGATAGATTCCCAGTAGAAACACTGCTAGATTAAAGGATATGGACAGCTTGATAACTTTTTGAGCATAGTTCCAAATTGCTCTCCAGAATGGTTTGGATCAGTTCACAACTCTACCAACATTGTATTAGTGTTCCACTTTTCCCACAATCCTTCCAACATTTGTCCCCTCCAACATTTTCCTGCCATTTTAGCCAATCTGATATGTGTGTAGTTTTATCTCAGAGTTGTCTTAATTTGCATTTCTCTGATCAATAGTGATTTGGAGCTCCTTTTCATGTGGCTATAAATAGTTTCAATTTCTTCATCTGAAATTTGTTTATTCATAATTCTTTGACCATTTATCAATTGGAGAATGGCTTGATTTCTTATAAATTAGAGTCAGTTCTGTATATATAATTCACTGTACTTCAGCCTCCAGCCAGTACAAAGGTGGAAGATGGAATGAATCTGTCTCAACCTCTAAGTGCTTAAAGTGTGCCTGTCCTTTCTGGCCCTGACAACTCCTCCTTATATGTTCCACACTGAGTATAATATCACTAGGAAACCATTATTTGTTGTAGGATTAAATCAATGCTAAACTACATTTAAGCACTGTCTCTTCAAATTCACTTACTTAGCACCTTGTTTCAAATTCTGGTGCATAACATATAGATATAAAATTTCCCCTTATTACTGCTTAACATGCATCCCACAAAATTTAGGTATGTTGTCTCATTGTTATCATTTTCTTGGATGAAATTATTGATTGTGTCTATGATTTTCTGTTTAACGCATTCATTCTTTAGGATGAAATTATTTAGTTTCCAAATTCTCTTTGGTCTTTTTTCCCCTGGTCCTTTATTAAATGCAATTTTTATTGCATCATGATCTGATAAAAATACATTTACTATTTCTGCCTTTCTGCATTTGATTTTAAGGTCTTTATGTCCTATTATATGATCATTTTTTTCATATATAGATTCCATGAACTGCTGAGAAGAAAGTGTACTCCTTTCTGTCTCCATTCAATTTTCTCCAAAGAAATATTATATCTAGTTTTTTCTAGTATTATATTTACCTCTTTAACTTTTTTTTTGTTTTTATTTTGTGGTTTCATTTATCTACTTCTGAGAGAGGAAGATTGAGGTCTCCCATTTTTATTCTTCTGCTGTCTATTTCTTCTTGCAAATCTCTTAACTCCTTTTTTAGGAATTTAGATGCTACACCACTTGCTGCATGTATGTTTAATATTGATATTGCTTCATTATCTATGCTACCTTTTAGCAAGATATAGTTTCCATTCTTATCTCTTTTAATAAGATCATTTTTTGCTTTTATTTGATCTGAGATCAGGATGGCTATACCTGTTTTTTTTTTTTTTTTTTTTTTTTGTTTGTTTGTTTTTTACTTCACCTGAAGCATAAGAGATTCTCCTCCAGCCTTTCACCTTTATTCTGTATGTATTGCTCTGCTTTAAATGTGTTTCTTGTAAACAACAAATTGTAGGTTTCTGGCTTTTAATCTAGTCTGCTATCTGATTACATTTTATGGTACAGTTCACCCAATTCACATTTACAGTTAAAATTACTAATTCTGTATTTCCTGACATCTTATTAACCCCAAATTATACTTTTCTCTTTCCTTTTCCCCTTTTCCTCCTGCCCAGTATTTTGCTTACAAGCACTACTTGCCTCAAGCTGTTCTCCCCCTTTAGAGACTGTGTCCCTTTCTTATACCTTTTCCCCATATTTTTTCTTTTCCCTTCTATTTAGCCTACCCATTCCCTTTTCCTCTTTCCTCTTCCACTTTTCAGTAAGATGAGAGATGCTTCTCGGTGAAACCAAATATATCTAATATTCTTTCCTGGGGTCAAATCTGATGAGAGTAAGATTCACACAATATTAGTCATGCTCCCTTTTTTCCATCAATTATATGTTTTCTTTGCCTCTTTCTGACATGTAATTTCCCTCATTTTATCACCACTTTCCCCCTTTTTTCTATTACATTCCCCTTTCCATCTCTAATTTCTTCTTTATATCATAAAAGTAAAATCAGATTATACATGTACTCTCCATGTATACCCATAAGAGAAATACAGTTCTGAAGGGCTTTTTTTTTAACTTTTTATGCTTCTCTTGAGTTCTATATTTGGAGGTCAATTTTTTTTTGTTTAACTCTTCTCTTTTTATCAAAAATAAATGGAATTCACAGTTTCATTGAATGTCCATCTTCTTTCCTGAAAGAAAATGCTCAGTTTAGCAGGGTAATTTATTCTTGGCTTCATTCCAAGTTCCTTCACCATTTGGAATATCAGATTCCAGGCCCTTTGATCCTTTAAAGTGGAAGTTGCTAGGTCCTGAGTAATCCTTATTGTGGCTCCTTGGTATTTGAATCGTTTCTTTCTGGCTGCTTGTAATATTTTTTTCTTGGTTCTGATAGCTCTCAAATTTAGACATAATATTCCCTGGGGTTTTAATTTTGGGGTCTCAGGAGACATTTGGTGAATTCTTTCAATGGTCATTTTACCTTCTGTTTCTATGATATCCAGGAAGTTCTCTTTAATGATTTCCTGAAAGATAGTTCTAGGCTGTTTTTTTGTTTTTTTTGTTTTTGTTTTTTCATCATGTATTTCAGGGAGTCCAATAATCCTTAGATTGTCTCTCCTAGATTTATTTTCCAGGTAAGTTGATTTCCCCATTAGGTATTTTTTTTCTTTTTCTTTTTTTTCATTTTTTGCTCTTGTTTGACTGATTCTTGCTGTCTAATTGTCTCATTCATTTCCATTTGTTAAATTCTGAATTTTGGACTTCCGGCTAAGATGGCGGCGTGGAGGCAGACAGCTGCTTGAGCTCCTCGCTTTCTCTCAGAACTTACTTCATGACAAGCCTCTGACTTAATGCTTGACCCAGAAAGAAATCCACAAATTATCACCAAGAGAAGACATCCTTGAAAGTCGCCAGAAAAGGTCTGTGTTTGTTCGGGGGAGGGTCAATCAGACTGGGCGCAGACTGAGGGCAGACAGCCAGAGCAAGACAGGCAGCTCACACAGCTCAGACCGGAGGGGGAGGGGTGTGATCTCTGCAGTTTCTGCGAAAGGGCTTTTGCCCCAGTGTGGATGCTCCGTCTTGGCAGCAAGCCAGGAGCAGCAGAGAGGGTGTAAACACCGGAGGTGAAAGAGCCCGGCCACCCCCAACCCCCACCTGGACTGACTCGGTGCGTTCTCGGAGCCTCAGAGCGCAGACTCAGTACAGTCATTGCTGTTCTGTTAGTGGCTCTCTGCTGCCCTATCCCCAGTTTGTAGAGGAAGCCCATTAATAACATCCAGCCCTATCCCCCGCAAAACAGACCAATTGCTTCTCTTGTCAGTTTGTTTTCTTTGATTCTGACAAAATGAATAAAAAATTCAAAAGGGCTCTAACCATTGACAGCTTTTGTGTGGAGAGGGAGCAGACTTCAAATGCTGAGGAGACTAGGAACAGAATGTCCCCAGATGTATCCCCTGGGAGGGATATAAGCTGCTCCTCAATACAAAAGAACCTCATAGAGGAAATAAAAAAGGCTCTCACAAGAGAGCTGGAAGAGAAATGGGAAAAGGAAAGGGAAGCTTGGCAAGAGAGCCTGGAGAAGTCATCCCATGCATTCAAAGACAGAATGGATAAAGAAATCAAATCATTGAGAAACAAGATTAGTGAGCTGGAAAAGGTAAACAACTCCAAGGAAAACAGGATTAGTGAGCTGGAAAAAGAAATCAGCTCTCTAAAAAATAAAATGGATAAAATGCAAAAAAATTCCATAGAAGATAAAAACTCAATTGGACAATTACAAAGAGATATAAAAAAAGTGAGTGAAGAAAATACATCATTGAAAATTAGACTGGAACAAGTAGAAATGAATGACTCAAGGAGAAACCAAGAGGGAGTCAAGCAAAACCAGAGAAATGAGACAATTGAAAAGACTGTCAAGTACCTTACCAGAAAGACAACAGACCTGGAAAACAGATCCAGGAGAGACAATTTGAGAATAATCGAACTCCCTGAAAAATGGGAGGAAAAAAGAGCTTGGACACCATTTTCGAGGAAATTATCAAAGAGAACTGCCCAGACGTTTTGGAAACAGAGGGTAAAATAGACATTGAGAAAATTCATCGATCACCTACTGAAAGGGACCCTAAAATCAAAACGCCAAGAAATATAGTGGCCAAGTTCAAGAACCATCAGACAAAGGAAAAGATATTGGAAGCTGCTAGAAAAAAACAATTCAGATATGGAGGATCCACAATAAGGATAACACAGGATCTAGCAGCGTCCACATTAAAAGAACGCAGGGCCTGGAACATGATATTCCGAAAGGCTAAGGAACTTGGTATGCAGCCAAGAATAACTTACCCAGCAAGAATGAGCATCGTTTTCCAGGGAAGAAGATGGACATTTAACGAAATAAATGAATTCCATCTATTTTTGATGAAAAAACCAGACCTACATAAGAGGTTTGATCTTCAAATACAGAACTCAAGAGACTTCTAAAAAAGGTAAAAAGAAATCTTGAGAACTATACTTCTGTCAAAAAAATATGTAAAGAACATATGTACAATTTGTCTTAGAAAATAGAGGTGGAAAGGAGATTATATCATAAAAAAGTACAAAGTGGTGGTACTACATCTCATGAAGAGGCAAAGGTAACCTATTATATCTGAGAGAAAGAAAGGAGGGAGATGAACATAGCGTGTATCAATAGACATATTCGATTTATGGTGAAACTTCTTCCACTTCATTGAAAAGTGAAAGGGAAGGAGTAAGCTAAGGGGAAGGGAATACAGTAATTTCGAGGAAAAGGGGTAAAATAAGGGGAGGATCTTTAAGGTGGGGGAGGGATCCTAAAAAGGGAGGGCTGTGAAAAGCAAGTGGTGTTTACCAGTTTAATACTGGATAGGAGGGTAAAAGGGAAGGAAAGGGGAAAAGCATAAGCAGGGGTTAATAGGATGGCAAGCAATATAGAATTAGTCCTTCTAACCATAAATGTGAATGGGGCAAACTGCCTCATAAAGAGGAAGCAGTTAGCAGACTGGATTAAAAGTCAGAATCCTACTATATGTTGTTTACAGGAAACACACCTGAAACAGGATGAGACATTCAAACTAAAAGTAAAAGGGTGGAGCAGAATCTATTATGCTTCAGGCAAAACCAAAAAAGCAGGAGTAGCCATCCTCATCTCAGATCAAGCAAAAACAAAAATTGATCTAATTAAAAGAGATAAGGAAGGGCATTATATCCTGCTAAAGGGAAGCATCAATAGTGAAGCAGTATCAATATTAAACATGTATGCACCAAGTGGTGCAGCATCTAAATTCTTAAAAGAGAAATTAAGAGAGCTGCAAGAGGAAATAGATAGCAAAACTATAATAGCGGGAGATCTCAACCTTGCACTCTCAGAATTAGATAAATCAAACCACAAAATAAATAAGAAAGAAGTCAAAGAGGTAAATAGAATACTAGAAAAGTTTGATATGATAGATCTTTGGCGAAAGCTAAATGGAGACAGAAAGGAATATACTTTCTTCTCAGCAGTTCATGGAACCTATACAAAAATTGATCATATACTAGGGCATAAAAACCTCAAAATCAAATGCAGTAAGGCAGAAATAGTAAATGCATCCTTTTCAGACCATAATGCAATCAAAATAACATTTAATAAAAAGCCAGGGGAAAATAGACCAAAAAATAATTGGAAACTAAATAATCTTATACTAAAGAATGATTGGGTAAAACAGCAAATCATAGACATAATTAATAACTTCACCCAAGAAAATGACAATAATGAGACATCATACCAAAATGTGTGGGATACAGCCAAAGCAGTAATTAGGGGAAGTTTTATATCTCTACAGGCCTACCTGCATAAAATAGAGAAAGAGAGGGCCAACGAATTGGGTTTACAACTAAAATTGCTAGAAAAGGAACAAATTAAAAACCCCCAGACAAACACAAAACTTGAAATTCAAAAAATAAAAGGTGAGATTAATAAAATTGAAAGTAAAAAAACTATTGAATTAATTAATAAAACTAAGAGTTGGTTTTATGAAAAAACCAACAAAATAGACAAACCCTTAGTAAACCTGATTAAAAAAAGGAAAGAGAAAAAGCAAATTGATAGTCTTGAAAATGAAAAGGGTGAACTCACCACTAATGAAGAGGAAATTAGAACAATAGTTAGGAGCTACTTTGCTCAACTTTATGCCGATAAATTCGATAACTTAAATGAAATGGAAGAATACCTTCAAAAATATAGCTTGCCCAGATTAACAGAGGAAGAAGTAAGTAGTTTAAATAGTCCCATCTCAGAAAAAGAAATAGACCAAGCTATTAACCAACTTCCTAAGAAAAAGTCCCCAGGACCAGATGGATTTACAGGTGAATTCTACCAAACATTTAAAGAACAACTAACTCCAATGCTATGTAAACTATTTGAAAAAATAGGGATTGAAGGAGTCCTACCAAATTCCTTCTATGACACAGACATGGTACTGATACCTAAACCAGGTAGATCGAAAACTGAGAAAGAAAACTATAGACCAATTTCCTTAATGAATATTGATGCTAAAATCTTAAATAAGATATTAGCAAATAGACTTCAGAAAATCATCCCCAGGATAATACACTATGACCAAGTGGGATTTATACCAGGAATGCAGGGATGGTTTAATATTAGGAAAACTATTAGTATAATTGACCATATTAATAATCAAATTAATAAAAACCATATGATCATCTCAATAGATGCAGAAAAGGCATTTGATAAAATCCAACATCCATTCCTACTAAAAACGCTTGAGAGTATAGGAATAAATGGACTATTCCTTAAAATAATAAGGAGCATATATTTAAAACCTTCAGTAAACATCATATGTAATGGTGATAAACTAGAACCTTTCCCTGTAAGATCAGGAGTGAAACAAGGTTGCCCACTATCACCATTACTATTCAATATAGTACTAGAAACTCTAGCCTTGGCAATAAGAGCCGAGAAAGAGATCCAAGGAATTAGAGTAGGAAATGAAGAAATCAAATTGTCACTTTTCGCAGATGACATGATGGTATACTTAGAGAACCCCAAAGACTCTGCTAAAAAGCTATTAGAAATAATTCAGAATTTTAGCAAAGTCGCAGGATACAAAATAAATCCACATAAATCCTCAGGATTTTTATACATTACCAACACAATCCAACAGCAAGAGATACAAAGAGAAATTCCATTCAAAATAACAGTCGATAGTATCAAATATTTGGGAATATATCTACCAAAGGAGAGTCAGGAATTATATGAGCAAAATTACAAAACACTTGCCACAAAAATAAAGTCAGATTTAAATAATTGGAAAGACATTCAATGTTCTTGGATAGGCCGAGCGAATATAATAAAGATGACAATACTCCCCAAACTAATCTATTTATTTAGTGCTATACCAATCAGACTCCCAAGAAACTATTTTAATGACCTAGAAAAAATAACAACAAAATTCATATGGAAGAATAAAAGGTCGAGAATTGCAAGGGAACTAATGAAAAAAAAGTCAGAGGAAGGTGGTCTAAGTGTACCTGATTTAAAGCTATATTATAAAGCAACAGTCACCAAAACCATTTGGTATTGGCTAAGAAATAGACTAGTTGATCAGTGGCATAGATTAGGTTCACAGGACAAGATAGTGAATAAAAATAGCAATCTAATCTTTGACAAACCCAAAGATCCCAAATTTTGGGATAAGAATTCATTATTTAACAAAAACTGCTGGGAAAACTGGAAATTAGTATGGCAGAAACTAGGCATGGACCCACATTTAACACCACATACTAAGATTAGATCAAAATGGGTCCAAGATTTAGGCATAAAGAACAAAATCATAAATAAATTGGAGGAACATGGGATGGTTTACCTCTCAGACTTGTGGAGGAGGAAGGAGTTTGTGTCCAAGGGAGAACTAGAGACCATTATTGATCACAAAATAGAACATTTTGATTACACCAAATTAAAAAGTTTCTGCACAAACAAAACTAATGCAAACAAGATTAGAAGGGAAGTAACAAATTGGGAAAAAATTTTTACAGTTAAAGGTTCTGATAAAGGCCTCATCTCCAAAATATACAGAGAATTGACTTTAATTTATAAGAAATCAAGCCATTCTCCAATTGATAAATGGTCAAAGGATATGAACAGACAATTTTCAGATGATGAAATTAAAACTATTTCCACTCATATGAAAGAGTGTTCCAAATCACTATTGATCAGAGAAATGCAAATTAAGACAACTCTGAGGTATCATTACACACCTGTCAGATTGGCTAAGATGACAGGAACAAATAACGATGAATGTTGGAGGGGCTGTGGGAAAACTGGGACACTGATGCATTGTTGGTGGAGTTGTGAAAGAATCCAACCATTCTGGAGAGCAATCTGGAATTATGCCCAAAAAGTTATCAAAATGTGCATACCCTTTGACCCAGCCATACTACTATTGGGCTTATACCCCAAGGAACTACTAGAGAAGGGAAAGGGTCCTGTATGTGACAAAATGTTTGTGGCAGCCCTTTTCATAGTGGCTAGAAGCTGGAAGATGAATGGATGTCCATCAATTGGAGAATGGTTGGGTAAACTATGGTATATGAATGTTATGGAATATTACTGTTCTATAAGAAATGACCAACAGGAGAAATACAGAGAGGCTTGGAGAGACTTACATCAACTGATGCTGAGTGAAACGAGCAGAACCAGAAGATCATTATACACTTCAACAATGATACTGTACGAGGATGTATGCTGATGGAAGTGGATTTCTTCAACATAGAGAAGAGCTAATCCAATTCCAATTGATTAATGATGGACAGAACCAGCTACATCCAGAAAAGGACTGGGAAATGAATGTAAACTGTTATTTTTACCTTCTGAATCCAATTCTTCCTGTGCAACAAAAAATTCGGTTCTACACACATATATTGTATCTAAATTATACTGTAATATATTTAATATATATAAGACTGCTTGCCATGAGGAGGAGGGGGTTGGGGGAGGAAGGGAAAAAATCTGAATAGAAGTAAGTGCAAGGGATAATGTTGTAAAAAATTACCCATGCATATGTACTGTCAAAAAATGTTATAATTATAAAATAAAATAAAAAATTAAAAAAAAAAAAAAAAAGAAATAAAAAAAAAAAAAAAATTCTGAATTTTAAGTGAATTATTTTCTTCATTTTTTTACTTCTTTTTGTATTTGTCCAATTGAATTTTTAAATGAGTTGTTTTGTTTTATGGATTTTTTTTTCCATTTCAAAAATTCTGTTTTTCCTGGGAATTGCTTTCTTTTTCCATTTTATCAAATCTATCTTTTAATGAGTTATAAGCTTTTTTCATTTCACTAAGTTTATTTTGTAGTGAATTTTCTTCAGATATTTGCTGCGTTGCCTTTTCCAAACTATCTTACAAGTTTTTCATTTACTTTACCCATTTTGCTTCTAGCTCTCTTTTAAGATCCTTTTAAATTTCTTCTAGGACAATCTTTTGTGTGATGGGGAGTAGGTGCCTTTTGTGTCTTCATCTGGAGACAATCTTCCTTTAATCTTCTCAGGGTTTGAAACCTGTTCTCTCTTTTGCCATAAAAGCTGTCTATTGTCAGAATCCTCTTTACTTTTTTGCTCACTTTTTTTTAAAGTTGAGGTTTGCCTTTAGGGTGGGGGAGGTTTTCCAAGTAGCTGGGTCAGTGTTGATTTACTCCTGGTGCTGTGTGGGTATGGCTAGCTCTCATGAGATTCTGGCATTTTAGGATTCAAAATGTGAATATTTTGTGTTTGTTTTGCATGTTATATAATGTCTCTGTTGATCTGCTGGCTTGCAACCAGGGCATTGTGGCCAACACTGCTGTAGATTCCTGTAGATTCCTCCCTGTAAATTCTCTGCCTCAAGGAGTCTGCACAGCCCCACAGAGTCAGCAATGCCCAGAGACTCTTTGCTGTTTGTGGTGGTGTTTGTATTTGGCTGGTTGTGCTGGTTTCCTCCCTCCTATTTCCATTTGAAATAGACCTTTTCTAGTGATCTTCAAAGTTATCTTCTGCTGATAATTTGTTGCACTCCCAATATTTGTGGGTTCTGGTGATACAGAGCTAATTCAGAGGCTAAATTTCATAATTAGTGTAAGTGTTGTAAAGAAGGCTAGAGAGAAATGTGTGTCATCTCCATCATCTTGCCTCTGTATATGTATTTTTAAACTAAATTAGCCAGTTCACTTGGCATTATATTGATATAACCAAGGCTTGTGAGTTCTTTTTTTGTTCTATCATGAATCATAAAACCAGACAGCAATGTTAGAAAGATTAAGTAATGGGTAGTTAATTGGAAATCTTTCCCAAATACTCATGATAAATCCACAAAGAATTTAGCCAGCTGTATTTTATAAATTTCCTCATTAACCAATTAGGTCCAAGAACATGAGTTTGCATATGCCCAAGAGGATTCAATTTAAATTTTACTGGAAGTTAACCATAATGTTAATGTTAGACAATATTATCTAAACATCTACTTTAAATTTCCTGACTAGTTTTACTAATGAATACTGAGAAAAATGTTAGGGGGCACAGGAGAGGAGGTAAGAAAGAGATGAGGAGCCACATCCAAAAGCAGACTTCTTAATATAATACTAAGAACCTTCGCTAGAGTGAGAAAACATATATTTACATTAGTGGATGTACTTGTAAGGTGGAAAAATAACTGGGGACTTGGGATTGAATGGGCTAGAAAGGGAGGGATATATTAGCAGAGGTTATCAAGTTTTACAGATAAGATTGATGCTGCATTGTTTAATAGAAAGAATGCTGGATTAGTAGTCAGAAGGATAGGTTCAAGTCATGGCTTTGCATCTAATTTATTGTGTAACTTTGGGAAAGTGATTTCCCTTTTTAGGCCTCAGTCTACCTGTATGTTAAAGAAAGACACGGGATTCCTTGATCTCTCAGACCTTTCTGAATCTAAAATTCTATGATCTCTGACATCCATTTCAGTGTTGTCATTCTTTTGCTCTATGACTCTTATTAGTTCCCCCATTGTAAATTAGGTGATTTCAACTCTATCCATCTTTAAAAAGAAATGGCATATTAGGCTCTTTGCAAAGGTCATGTAGAATCTGGATATTAAATATAAGTTTTCAAGATAGTATATACCTCTGCATATTCTGAAAGGGCACTCAGCAATTGCATTCTTCAAATGCAAAGGGGAATATTTCACAAAGAATCATAAGGGATCCACTCTCTAAAATTGACCTCTCCCAAAGCAATCCATTTAAGCAAATTTGAACTTTTCCAAAGTTCCATTTTGAGTATTTAGCAGATGCTTAGATACATAATTTTTTTTGCTTTGAGCAGGTTTTCTCATCCTAAAATTCCACCAGAATTAGAAATCAATCTGTCTCCATTCCCAATGTATTCATTTTTTTTATAGATCTGTTTTTCAATTTGGTTGCCAGAAAAAAAAATTAGAATCAATAAAAATAATTATTTTCCCCTCTTACAAGCCTAGTTCCTATTAGAATTAGCAAGAGATACATGTGGCAGCGTTCAGGCATGTAGAAAATCTTAGATATCAGTCTGATGGGTGAGTTGTGAAATTCATACATAATCAATGTTTAAAAGATTCTCTATCCTCAGTTCTGAGTCAATTTAGTATTTGTAGTTCACAATTATGTAGTGCTAATAAATTCTAAAATGTAATTCTCATACTTACCAGGTGACGTTGGTTGTGCCCACTTTATAGATGAAGAAACTAACATTCAATGAAGCAGAAAAAAAAAGTTCATTCATGATCTCAAACCCATAAGGCTGTGTGGGAACTAGAAGCCATACTGGAGGTTTCTAAGGGAAATCTAGATTTTCCCCCCCATGGGACCTTTTTCCTTTTTTTCCAAATCCATTTGGGTGTTCAAGATAGCTGTCTACATTTTAGTTCACTTAGAGGTTCATCTGCACAGGATTTTATAAGCTGTGATTAATTATATAATGGTTATAACCAAATAGTTATTCAGGATAGATAGTGAAAGGAGGTTTCAACTTGAGGATTAAGCACTTACTCAAATACCAGAAATAAAGACCTATGCTCAAAATGATAAGATAATAAAAGATTGCTTCATGATTTTTTTTCTTTTTAAAAATCAAGCCACAGCCTTTTAGTAGTGGAAAGAAACTAAAAACTGAAGAATAGATGCCCATCAATTAGAGAATGGCTGAATAAGTTATGGCATATGAATGTTATAGAATATTATTGTCCTGTAAGAAACCACCAGCAGAATGATTTCAGAGAGGCATGAGAGAGACTTAGATGAGCTGATGGTTAGTGCAATGAGCAGGTCATTATGGGAAACAAGGCTATATGATGATCAATTCTGATGGAAATGGCTCTCTTCAATAATGAGATGATTCAAACCAATGAAGAGAGCCATCTCTACCCAGAGAGAGGCTTGTGGGAACTGAGTGTGGACCACAACATAGCATTTTCACTCTTTCTATTGTTGTTTGCTTGCATTTTATTTTTCTCAGGTTTTTTTTCCTCCCTGATGCTATTTTTCTTGTGCAGCAAGATAACTTTATAAATATGTATACATATGTTGGATTTAACATATATTTTAACATATTTAACATGTATTGGACTACCAGCCATCTAAGGGAGGGAATGGAGGAAGGAGGGGAAAATTTGGAACAGGAGGTTTTGCAGGGGTCAATGTTGAAAAATTACCCATGCATATGTTTTGTAAATAAAAAGCTTTAATAAAATAAAATAAATCAAGCCATTTAAAAACATTCCACGAGACAGTTTTGGATCACCCTGCTTGATTTGGAGGATCTGTTTCCAGAACTTATTAATGTTTTTCACCAAAAACTATTTTAAACTTAAGGACCCCTAAAAATCATGCAAGTCCAATGGCAGGATAGGACTTGTTCCACTGCTATGCATCTATATTATTTTTTATGTCAAAGAGGAATTGTACTTACACATTAAATCATCTGAGCCATGGACACTTTGGTCATCTCTTAGCAATCACCCTTAAGTGTCAGATTTAGTAGAAGGCCCCCAGAGTTTTATGTTAAATATTACATCACAGGTTTTAAATAAGACAACATGATAAGACTATCTATACTTCACTATGTGTGAATCACTTTTGAATACTCCTAAAGCATATGTGTTTGAAAGATTATAGTTCAGAATGAAGTCTTTTTTATATGCTCCTTTTTCCACAATAAGTCTCAAAAATGTTTTTGTTAGAATGAGACATTAAAAAGTTATGTACTTGACTTTGGAAATCCACATGTAGTTCAGAAAATCTGGGATACAGCTTTAATTGAAAGAGACAATTTTGTCAGTACATGCAGTCTTAGAGTTATAAAGCCCAGCAGTGTCAGACTTATCACCTTGATTTTATCTGACACTTGACTGAAATCATTTTACACTCATTTGCTTTATGCTTGTGTAGTAAATCTAAAAAAATATGAGGAAAAGGGTGATAGGTGGCCATTAAGATGAATAAACAGCCTCTGGCAAAGGGATGACTTTTACAGACTTGTTGCAATTAGTATAAGTTGTACTAGAGAGTGTGTTGTTAATGGGCTAGAGGAAGAGGGAGAGATACAGGTAAGTAGACCTGAATCAGCATGGAGTTGCCAACACTTCTCTAAAACTCTGGCTTTCTATAGCCCAGACATCCATGTCTTTTCAGACAGGCCACAGGGATCTAGGCCTAAGTAAGGATCTCCACAGAAGACCTACTATCCATGCAATTCACATTCAGAAGATAATCTAAAAAAGCAATTATTCTATCACATAAACACTAGTTAGTTAGATTTCAATCTGTCACTGTTTGATTTCCTAGGATAATACTTTTAGGAACTCTACCTTTACCTAAAATATAATAGCTTTAGAGTGTTTTCAGGTGTCAACTTATGGTTCAATTTATGGTTCAAAAAAATGAGCTTGTTGTCATCTTTGTCCGACTTTTCTGATAGCAGGCAGGAAATAGCTGTGTAAAAGCAGGAGGGGGCAAATAGCCCACTCTGTGTTCTGTAATTGGTTCTTTAAAAAAAAACTGTGAAGAATAAGAAAGAAGGCAGAGGAGTCTTGAAGACAGTTTAATAAGGAACACATGGGTATTTGAAAAGTGAACACAGCTGGACCCTAAACCATATTCTATCCCATCTCATAGATTCAGGCTCCATTCCAATGTTATTATTGTTATGGTTACTGTTATTAGTATTATGTTTGGATTATTGTGCCAAAGTATGGCCATTACCTAGAGACAAGGGCTAAAACTACCTAATAGAAAGCCAATCCTTTTTTCCAAAAGGAAACAGGGAGCTTCATTCAGATGCTACAAAATAAGCAAATACATGAGGAAACTATAGTTTTTCAACATTGTAACTGTTACTACAAATCTATTTGTCTTTCTTTGATATTCTAAATAAATATCAATTCAGGAAAGATAAATTACTTTTGCTTTATAATGAGAATAAATTAAACCATAAGTAAAAGTTACCAATATTTAACTCCCACTAAAATGACTAGTTGGTGATTAAATAATACCTTTAAGTTTTGTTAAGTGCCTTATACTTTTGATCCTTAGAACACCATAGTGAGGTAGTTGCTATTATTAACCCATTTAACAGAAGGAAACTAAAGCCTGTAAGATTAAATGACTTGACTAGAGTTGAATAGCAAATATTTAAAGCAAAATTCAAACCTTTGTATTCTTTTGATGTCCAATACCCACTATGTCATTCTAAACAACTGCTGATTGTGATTTAAAGGGAGTTTTGAAGGATTCTTTTGTCCAAACATCACTTTCTTTTCATAGGGCCTGAAATTTTCTTATTTGCTCCTTTAGTATTTAGACATCAAAGCACCCCTATAAGACAGGTATTCCCTGGCATGAGTAAACTACTTAGTTATTAACCTAGACTCTTACAGAAACCTAAAGCTGGGAGGGACCATAGGATCCAATCCAAATGAAACCTATGGTTTTTATTTTGTTTTTTTTTTCTCCTGGATTTATCTGTCTCATTTCAGTTGCAATCTATTTTTCAAATTATCAAGAAATCATAAACATATACAAATCAGACAGAAGATAAGTAAGCTTTGATTTAGGCATGGAGAACATGGGGTAATGTAACGTGCTCTCCTGGCAGTTACAATTACTAGTCTGTCCTAGACCCACCAGAGTACCTTTGACCACTGTCCTTTGCAGTGTGAGCTCTACCCGGCTCGCCTCCTCTGAGGCCTTCTAAGGTCTCTGGCCACAATCTCTTGAATCTATAACTTAGTAACCGGTAGCGCACTCAAGAACAGCCACGTGTAATCTTAAAAGCCTTTATTATACCTACTCCCATAATGCCCTAACTGATGCCCTGACTTGTTGGTTCCCTGGTGAACACCTGGTCAGAAGACCCATGTGTTCACTACCAAAATCCTTACCTCTTTCGGCTACCCATCTTGGCTTGGCCACCCAGGCTAGGAGCCAGGGTGAACAGCACGAGGTTAAAGAGAGCAGTTGCTGCCTGCAGTGGGCTTATATAGGGCCTGTGAGGTCACACACACAGCCAATCAGCGAGAGAGTCACCCATTACGAAACTATCTCAATATGGCCAAGATCCCGCCCAAGGGCAGTCCTAATATCCACAGAAATTACTTCTGGGCCTCAATCCTGATGCACTGTGTCCGCCCATTTAAAGGGCCCTTACAATTCCCTTTCTCTTGTTTTGCGGGAACCGCACATCTCATCAAGCTAAACTTTTAGCACCAGCTATAGTTCACTTGATCCATGAGATGACAGAGTGTTATGCCCAAGGAGGTACAAAGCAGCAAATCAGTAAACAGAAGTATGACAATGAGAACCAGGCTCAACAGTGGCCCAAATGTTCAACCCATTCATCAAAGTCATACTCGAGATAATAGGCCAAAGAGATTGGATGCCAATGAGGTAGGATGTCAACACTGAGGTGGGAAGTCAACAAGGTAAAACATCACAATTCTAGTTAACAAATATCAGTAGGTAGATTGTCACAATTCTAGTTACATTTATCACAGTTCTAGACCAATTCTAGTTTCTTACAATTTTCTGTTGCACTTGTCACAATCCTAGAGCAATTCTAGTTTATCACAATTCTCAATTGCATTTTTCACAATTCTAGAACAATTCTAGCTTATCACAATTCTCTATTGCACTTTTCACAATTCTAGAACAATTCTAGCTTATCACAATTCTCTATTGCACTTTTCACAATCCTAGAGCAATTCTAGCTTATCACAATTCTCTATTGCACTTTTCACAATTCTAGAACAATTCTAGTTTCACAGGTGCACATAAGCAGTCATGTCCAGAAACATTGTCTCAATAACAACGGCAGGTGGGTGTGTTGGTTTTTCACCCACTAATTTAAAAGCATAGTCCTTCAATAGAAAGCATAAGGCAAAGCCTCTTCCCAGGCCACCATACGGCAAGTGGCCACGGGAGAAGCAAGCAGGCCCATTGTCCATTTATAGTCTTTATATTGCGTATCACCCAAAACAGTCCATTTCAGCTGCTACACTGGAGCTGTGTCTGGTGTCTCTGGTGTCACGGTCAGGAGGGGCATCGCTGCCATCAGCGTCTGAAGGGCTGCGGACATCTGGCTGGTCTCTCTGGACTGTTGTCTGGTCCTTCTCTTGGATCCCCAGGTTACAAATGTCTCTGGTGGGGATGAACTCTGCTGCTGGATCTGCACCTAGGAAGGAATGTCCCCGGGGCCCAACTTGGGCCTTTCCAAATGCCATCCAGGCCTTTCCACATCACAGTGGAAACAAAGTTGTTGTCAAAAAGATTAACAAGTCAGACAAAAGTCAGTCTGTCACTTAGCTGCACTTTCTGTGTATGCCCGAAGTGCATTGCTAAGGTAAAATGCAAAGAATTTAAAAATGTAAAACCAAAATAATTTAAAAGTGTAAAACCGAAATAGATTAAAAATGTAAAACCAAAATAACTTTAAAATGTAAAATCAAAAATGTTTAAAAATGTAAAATCAAAATTTAAAAATTGTAAGCAATCACATATCCCAAAATTCCCTTCTCTTGTTTAGAAGAGAAGATCTTGGGGATAGTCTGTGCAGTAATGACTTTATGAAAAAAGAACACTCGGCTATATCCCTGAATTCTTTTGCCTAAAATTCAAAGTTTGAGTTTCTGATACCGAATTGTACTTCAGGAGTGTGAATCAATAAATCTGATATTTTCCTCCTGGGTCAAAGATCACACACTGTCTATTTATTCTAGTGATTAAAACAGCAATTTTCCAACCCATTCTAGACATAAACACTGTTTTATAAGTACCCGTAGGGGGTTGGGAAATCAAGCTCACCTGTGGAAGTGGAAAATCCACGAGGTAAGAAAAGAGGAGTTCCAACTCTCCAAAGACGATCCTAGCAGTTTTACAAGTATAAAATTCCACTCTCTCTAACTGCAAGATCTTATCCCTGTAAGGTTTCTTAGAAATTAACTGAACTGTATTTTTAAAACTTTTCTGATTATACTCAATACCCCACAATTCCTTTTTGCCTTGGGGCATAAAGCCTACTCCTGTCCTTTGAAATGAAGACACAGGAGTTTTAAATGGATTAATGGGCAGTGCTGATAGTATTATCGCCCTTCCTTTTCCTCCTCCCCCTTCTCCCTTGGCCCAAGAAGGTGAGGCAGAGGGAAGAATTAGAAAATTCCCCAAAGGCTGATTTAAAATCAAACCTGAGCTTTGCACATAAAAAGAGCTAAACTTCTTCTCAATGAAAGAGTAATCAATAAATTCCTTAAAACAACAATGCACAAGGTAAACCAACAAAACGCTAAGAAGAATTTCTACAACTGAAGTCCATGTGATTCGTTTATTTCCTTCCTTAGTTTCTGCCACTGGTTTGAACTCTTCCTGTTCTATCTGTAGTAACCTAGCTTTTTCTTCTTTCTCTATCTCCATCTGTAGTTTAACCTGCAATTCCAGCAACTCTTGCTGTGGCATTTTATACTCTATACTGTCATACAATCGCATTAGCTCTAGGTTGCTCCCTCTCCGAGCTATATCTAATAGGTGTGGGGATAGCCTTTGTGGAGCTTGATTACAAGCTTCCTGCTGTTCTTCAGTGGTGATCTTTGTTAAAAGATCTTCCATCTGGCTCTTTAACCTCTTTATATAATAAGCATTATGTTCAGCTGTGTCCTTGAGCCTGATCCCAGATTTACCTGGGTCCATATTGCTTCTCTGTCTTCCCTCTTAAGTGGCGTTTCTACCGGATCTTTCAGAATCTTAATTCTGAATATTAAATATTTTCAAAACCTGATAATTCCTTATGTGTCCACCACGTTGGGCGCCATTTGTAACGTGCTCTCCTGGCAGTTACAATTACTAGTCTGTCCTAGACCCACCAGAGTACCTTTGACCACTGTCCTTTGCAGTGTGAGCTCTACCCGGCTCGCCTCCTCTGAGGCCTTCTAAGGTCTCTGGCCACAATCTCTTGAATCTATAACTTAGTAACCGGTAGCGCACTCAAGAACAGCCACGTGTAATCTTAAAAGCCTTTATTATACCTACTCCCATAATGCCCTAACTGATGCCCTGACTTGTTGGTTCCCTGGTGAACACCTGGTCAGAAGACCCATGTGTTCACTACCAAAATCCTTACCTCTTTCGGCTACCCATCTTGGCTTGGCCACCCAGGCTAGGAGCCAGGGTGAACAGCACGAGGTTAAAGAGAGCAGTTGCTGCCTGCAGTGGGCTTATATAGGGCCTGTGAGGTCACACACACAGCCAATCAGCGAGAGAGTCACCCATTACGAAACTATCTCAATATGGCCAAGATCCCGCCCAAGGGCAGTCCTAATATCCACAGAAATTACTTCTGGGCCTCAATCCTGATGCACTGTGTCCGCCCATTTAAAGGGCCCTTACAGGGTAACAGGAATAGATCATGTATAACAGATTTAGAGATGGGTGAAGTCTTAGACACCAGTTGTCCCAGTTCTTTCATTTTGCAAATGTAGAAACTATAACTAAGAGCAGTATAGCTATTGGTTCAAATTTATATCCATTAAGAGACAGAATTAGGACTTAAACCCAATCAATATTTTTTTTTTATTTTAAATGTGGTACCCTGCTACATCACACCATGCTTAAAGTCTAGCTATATTACTAGAAAAGTAAGCCTTAAAGAGCTAGGAGATATATTAGAGCACTGACTCATAGAATGAAGGTTTGGTTGTTGCTGCTGATTTTGCTCCAAAATTGAACCAGCCCCTCTATTCTGATTTGGGATTAGTTTCTCTCAATACGTTCTTAGTTATGCCTCAAGTACTATATGCCAAATTATTTCTCTGTGATGTGTTCTCTGTACTTAAGTATTGTTAAGTATCCAAAATTATATCATTGAAATATTGGAGTTGAGAGGGAAAAAAAAAAAAAAAAAACTCCCGAGATCACTTATACTAGAAATTCCCTCCATTGTACCCCTGACAAGTACCTATTCAAATTCTACCTAAAATTTTGAGATTTCTTTTCTAGTTTTTTAAAATTCTAATTTTTAATTTCATATATGGAAATATAGTCTGGAAATTGTTATCTATTTCTCCTGGATTTCAAAATAATAGATGCCAACCATGTACACTGTATTTGGTAAACAGCAAGGAAACATATAAAAGGCTACATTCCAACATTCCATTGGACATATTTAATTTCTCTTTCACATTAAAACTGTCTTCAGATACTTGAAAGCAGCTATCTTGTCCCTAAAACATTTTTTTCTGAGTTCAATAGTCTTACTTATTTTTTGGTTTGTTTGTTTGTTTTGTATTATTTGTTTTTATACTTCTTCTTTAGCACAATTATAAGCATTTACTAGTAATTCCTCTGGACATTCCCCAGCTTAGTTCTTCCTACAATGTAATACTTAGGTATAGTCTGAGGAAAGTATTAGAGGGCTGTTCTTTGTAAACACTATACTTTTCTCAATGAAGTTGATACCTATATTAGTTTTTTGTTTGTTTGGGTTTTTTTTGTTTTATGACCACTGTCATATTTCCATTAATTTTGTAGTCCATTAATATCATGATTTTTTTAAATTCAAATTTGTTTCCATCTTGTGCTCATGTAGTTGACTTTTTTCCCTTTAGGTTTCATTAAAACTGCAATCCAAAATGCCACATATAATTGTATCTTACCATTATTCTAGAATGTGCATAAGTACAGAGACATGAAGGAGGCTGTTTAGAACAATGCTCTTGTAAGAACATTAATTTAAAAGTCGGAGAACAAGACTTTGAAGTCAGCCTCTGATATAACCTATGTAATTTCAGAAAAGTCACAATTTCTTTGGGCCTGAGATCCCTTATCATGAAAAGGCATGAGTTAGTCTAGATGGCCTTTGAGGTCCATTCCTGTTCTAAGAACCACTCCTCATTCCAAGTTATTGGGATTAGAAATTAATAAAATAAAATAAAGTGATAGTAACTGACATACCATCTGTGAATATCACAGAATTGACTTTATACATTTTAAGTCTGATTATGTCACTTTAAGTGATAACTTAAATGACAGCTTTAATTTTACAAATTTGACTTTCCCCTTTGGATTTCTTGGGATGAGGACAGGAATGAGAGAATACTTAATGTCTCTGCCTATTTATCCATCTGCTTACTGGAAGCTGAGATATCTTTTCATTTAGAATATAGAAGTTGAATGTGTTCTTATGTATTCCTTGTTTTATGTGAAGTTGCCCAGGTGTTTTGGCTTAAGTTGGAAGATTATAGAGAGCTGAAGACTTAGTCCGTGAGAATAGAGTGTGAAAGAAATTCAGTGTTATCTGTTTCCACTTATTAAGCAAGGATACTGAACCTTTTAAGTCAAATGTTTGTACCAAGAAAGAACAAACAAGAATGACTTTCATCATTTGAACATAGAAGCAGAGTTGCAAAGCTCTACATGAAAGGATCTCCCCTACTCTCTTCTCCAAGAATGTCAGAAAATGGAACTTATATGGCTAATGTTACTAATAAGAGGGACCCAGAATCAAGAGGGTGCAAAAGGACTTCAAAAGCTAGAGTGGGCATGGTTGTTCGACCAGTTGCACTGAAATTCAAGCTCCAACTTTCATTTTATTCCCTTTGAAGAGTTACAACTGGGGGGGAAATCAAGCATTTTTGACATGAACTGTGCCATGAAAAATTATTAGAGGTGCAGATGAAAAGCAAGGTGTTCTAATTGAGCTGGTTTTTTAAAGTCTACAAAACAAGGAGAGTACCATTCTCATCATTGATTCTGAAAAGGGTCCTTCAAGGAGTAGTACTGTCAGTGATGAATATGATGAATAAGAGTGGTAGGAGTGGCAAGCATCCTGCTTTAAAGGAACAGTTCACCAGATACTCATGGAAGATTATTTTCCAGAGTGGAAAAGATTTTCACTCAGAAAAATTAAAACAAATTTGGGGCTGATTAAAAAAAAATTGATTGTTTCATCAAAGAAATAACATCTGGCAGAGTCCTTATCTGTCTAATTCACTCCCCTTATGTTACTGAGAATGAAAATGAAGCTAAGAGAAAATAAGTGACTTGCTAAAGATGACACAGAAAGAACTAATAGCTGAGCAAGAAATTGAACCCAAATGTTCTAACTTCAGTTTTAATACTACTTCAAGCTACCTATAGTGCTTTTCCTTAATTTTAATTGTTAATATCAGGGAGTAGTTTTGTACTATAGATTTCCAAATTGTAATAGATTTTTTTCAACATAATTTTATTTTCTTAAATACAAGTAAAGATAGTTTTTGAACATTCATTTTTTCTTTTTTTTTCTTATTTCTTTTTATTAATTTTTATAATTATTACATTTTCTTTGACAGTACATATGCATAGGTAATTTTTTTAAACAACATTATCCCTTGTACTCCCTTCTGTTATGAATTTTTCCCCTCCTTCCCTCCACCCCCTCCCCTAGATGGCAGGCATTCCCATATATATTAAGTATCTTATAGTATATCCTAGGTACAATATATATGTGCAGAACCCAATTGTTGTTGTTGCAAAGGAAGGATTGTATTTGGTAGGTAAAAATAATCTGGGAAGAAAAACAAAACAAACAAAAACAATGCTCACAGTTTACAATCATTTCCCGTGTTCCTTTTCTGAATGTAGCTGATTCTGTCCATCATTGATCAATTGGAATTGGATTAGCTCTTCTCTATGTTGAAGATATCCACTTCCATCAGAATACATCCTCATACAGTATCATTGTTGAAGTGTATAATGATCCCCTAGTTATACTCATTTCACTCAGCATTAGTTGATATAAGTCTCTCCAAGCCTCTCTGTATTCCTCCTGTTGGTCATTTCTTACAGAACAATAATAACATTCATATACCATAATTTACCCAACCATTCTCGAATTGATGGACATCCATTCATTTTCCAGTTTTTAGCCACTATGAAAAGGGCTGCCAAAAACATTTTGGCACATACAGGTCCCTTTCCCTTCTTTAGTATTTCCTTGGGATATGAGCCCAGTATTAGCACTGCTGGGTCAAAGGGTATGCACATTTTGATAACTTTTGGGGCATAATTCCAAATTGCTCTCCAGAATGGTTGGATTTTTTCACAACTCCACCAACAATGCATCAGTGTCCCAGTTTTCCCACAGCCCCTCCAACATTCATCATTATTTGTTCCTGTCATCTTAGCCAATCTGACAGGTGTGTAATGATATCTCAGGGTTGTCTTAATTTGCATTTCTCTGATCAATAGTGATTTGGAACAGTCTTTCATATGAGTGGAAATAGTTTTAATTTCATCATCTGAAAATTGTCTGTCGAACATTCATTTTTGTAAAACTTTGCATTCCAAATTTTCTCCCTTCCTCCATTACCTCTACCCTTCCAAGATAGCAAGTAATCTAATAGAGGGAGGTTTAAAATGTGCAGTACTTTTAGAAATATTTCCATCTTTATCATCTTTTGCAAAAAAAAAAATAAATAAAGAAAATAAATAAATAATAAATTTTTAAAAAATTTGGGCCAAAAGAGAAAAAAACCATGAGAAAGAAAAAAACAAAGAAACAAAGGTGAAAATACTATGCTTTTGTTCATACTGAGTCTCCATAGTTCTCTCTCTGGATGTTTTCTCTCTGGATTTTCCCTGCAAAAGCCTATGGGCTTTGTCTTAAATTATTGCATTGTTGAGGACAATCAAGTCTATCATAGTTGATGTTCATATTACCTTATTGTTACTATATACAACATTCTCCTTTTCACTTCACTCAGAATTAGTTTATATAAGTCTTTCCAGGCTTGTCTGAAATCAGTCTGCTTATCCTTTCTTATAGAACAATAAAATTTTATTACATTTATGTATCATGACTTATTCAGCCAATTCTTAAATGATAGGTGTCCAATCAATTTCTGCTTCCTTGTCCCTACAAAAAGGTCCAACTATAAACATTTTTGCATGTATGGGACCTTTCCCCTTTTTTATGATCTCTTTGTAAAACAGTAGAGAAACTGTTGAATCAATAGGTATGCATAGTTTTATAGCCATTTGGGCATAGTTCTAAATTCACTCCAAAATGGTTGGACAACTTTACAACTCCACCAATAATGTGTGTGTTCCAGTTTTGTTTTGTTTTTTCCACATCCCCTCCAATACTTATTATATTTTCCTGTCACCTTTGCTAATCTGAAAAATATGAAGTGTTTGTAATTATATTTTAAGTTTTACTCTGTGCCTTCCCTCAAAACAAATCTCATATACTAGCTCATTCTGGAGAAAATACAAGTGTTTTATACATGAATTTCTTTGTTTTTCAACAGAATTAATACATCACCTCCATCTACTTTTATTATTTCATCATGATATTAAGTTGACCATAGGTTCAGGCCCTACAAAACAGAGTGCCTTAGATAACACACCCAACAGTGTGTTCTGTATTCCAGTTTATGAAAAAAAAAAAAAAAACCTAGCTATGTTCTCAAAGATTAAATGCCAGAAGATTGATCTTTAAGTACTCAATATTTTCTGCAAAGGAAAGAATACTTACACTTAAATAAGTCATAGATTTTTAAAAGTATTGTTAGATCCAGTGCTTGCCCACAGAATTTATTTAACATTGGTAGAGTATGTCTCAAGAGATTTTAATCAAAGTAATAAAAAATTTGATTATTTTTGACTTCTTAAAAATAAATCTTCATTATAATGCTTTCTATCAACATGTTATTTTAAATAAATGACTATATGAAAAGCTTTGCTTTTGACATTATGCCTTTTTTATCCAGGTTCTATCCCTAAATGTGAAGTCCTTTTAATATGTGTTATTCCTTGTCTTATGACTACAAAAAAGAAAAAGAAAAAACTAAAATGATAAAACATATTAATATCAGTATAAAATATTGGCATTAAAATCAGTTGGGCTTTTAATTAATTTTAAAATACCATGTATACTAAAACTAAGACTATACTGAAAACCTATAACATTTTGTAAGTAAAATCAAAATTAGAAAATGACAAACAATAATTAAGAGATAGCCAGAGTATTAAGAAAGTATTGGGAGTTTGTGGATTGCATGATGAAAATGACATGTTTCTTATAAATAAAAAGCTATAATAAAAAATAAAGAAAGAAAAGTGATATGACATTTTTTGCTATATGAGGAGTAATTAATATAGTTGGATTTTTCTTGCATGAAGAGGAAAAGATAGATATATCAAAGAAAAGGAAATTAGCTTTTTATTTTTCTCTGTCTCCAAAGGATGTGAAAAGGAGGAAAGAATGGAAGTTACAAAGAAACAAATTTATCTTGCTCTCCCAACATTTTAAACTTTCCCAAAGTTGAATAACCTACCATAAGAATCAGCTATCATATAATAAGAAACAGTTCATATTGATGAGATCTAGATATGGAGTACTTAATTGAGGTCTAGTGGCAGGTTCTGGATACAGAGAGTCAAATGGAGCTCCCCTGCAACCCCTTTGAATTCAGCGCAAGGATACAGAGTTGAATGAGGTCTAGTAGTGGCAGAAGAGTCCCCTGTAAAGGAATTTCCAGACCTGAAAACCTAGATAGATAAAAAAGATTTATTTTGGGATTTGGAAGTAAAGTTAAAGTCTAGTAGTAAAAGGTGAAGGTAGGGATAAAAGGCACTGGAAATAGGATTCCAGTGGATAGAGAGTCTTTGGTGCCAAGCATGATACTGGCATGTTTAGACCCTCTGCAAAGAGAGGACTCCAAATTGGCTCTGTTATAGGAAAGATTTAGCTAAAGGGGCCAATGGATGGAGTCCCAAGTTGATTCCTCCCTGGGTTTTAGCAAGGGCTAGAATTTGTTAGGTGGGGGTTGGGAAACCTGAGCAGATCATTAGAATGGGGGCTGGGACAACCCAAGTTGGCGCAGATGCAATGGAGGTTGTGAGAGCCTGGATATCTATTGGAATTCAAAAGGGTGCTTTTTACCAGGATTTGTGAATCAAAAATCCTAGCTTTTTAAGCTAAGAGGGGATAGGAATCATAAAGGAATAAATGAATTTTAAAGTACTAGTCTTTTTTATTTTTTTTATTCATTTTTCCAAATTATCCCCTCCCTCCCTCCCTCCACTCCCTCCCCCCGATGGCAGGTAATCCCATACATTTTACATGTGTTAAAATATAACCTAGATACAATACATGTGTGTAAATACTATTTTCTTGTTGCACATTAATTATTAGCTTCCAAAGGTATAAGTAACCTGGGTAGATAGACAGTAGTGCTAACAATTTACATTTGCTTCCCAGTGTTCCTTCTCTGGGTATAGTTATTTCTGTCCATCATTGATCAACTGGAAGTGAGTTGGATCTTCTTTATGTTGAAGATTTCCACTTCCATCAGAATACATCCTCATACAGTATTGTTGTTGAAGTGTATAGTGATCTTCTGGTTCTGCTCATTTCACTCAGCAACAGTTGATTTAAGTCTCTCCAAGCCTCTCTGTATTCCTCCTGTTGGTCATTTCTTACAGAGCAATAATATTCCATAACCTTCATATACCACAATTTACCCAACCATTCTCCAATTGATGGACATCCATTCATCTTCCAGTTTCTAGCTACAACAAAAAGAGCTGCCACAAACATTTTGGCACATACAGGTCCCTTTGCACTCTTTAGTATTTCTTTGGGATATAATCCCAATAACAGCAATGCTGGGTCAAAGGGTATGCACAGTTTGACAACTTTTTGGGCATAGTTCCAAATTGCTCTCCAGAATGGCTGGATTCTTTCACAACTCCACCAACAATGTATCAGTGTCCCAGTTTTCCCACATCCCCTCCAACATTCATCATTATTTGTTCCTGTCATTTTAGCCAATCTGACAGGTGTGTAGTGGTATCTCAGAGTTGTCTTAATTTGCATTTCTCTGATCAGTAGTGATTTGGAACATTCTTTCATATGAGTGGAAATAGTTTCAATTTCATCATCTGAGAATTGTCTGTTCATATCCCTTGATCATTTATCAATTGGAGAATGGTTTGGTTTCCTATAAATCAGGGTCAGTTCTCTATATATTTTGGAAATGAGACCTTTGTCAGAACTTTTATAAAGTACTAGTCTTAAAGGGACCACAACCTGCATCAATATCATATGTGAGAAATTCTTCTAGAAATGGGTGGATAATGACTCAATTAAGGAATAAGATTGGTTTTCAAAAATATGTTGGGATAGGCCAACTCTGAAATGTTTTTTAACTTTGAAATTCTGATAATGCCTCTTTTTCTTTTGGAAAAAAAATAGAGGCCACTTGTCCTAAGACAGTTATAAAAATACATTTTTTTCCGGGGGCAGAGCCAAGATGGTGGAGAAGATACATGCCACTGTGTAAGCTCCTTTCTTCCCTCACAACCAACTAGATTTAATCAGCCTCAGAAATAGCGTTTGACTGATAGAATCCACAAGGACTGTAAGCACGACTTACCAGCTGAAGAGAATCTGGAGTTTCAGTAGGAAAGGTCAGCTCCCAGGGGAGGAAGAAGAGAGGCCAGCGCAGACAGTGAGGTAGTGGCACACTGCACCGGTCGTGCTGGGGAGGGCTCTGGGATCAGAGAATCCACCAAGCTAAAAGAATCTGACACAGGCTGTTAGCTCTTCTCTGCTTATAAAACAGCAGTTCAGAAGAGAAATTTAAGCCACTTTAAAATTTAAAACCAGATTGGATCTTCCCGGATTCCAGGGGTGACTCAGCAGATCTTGGCACTGGAGGTGTGGCCGACATAGGCAATCCAGGCTTTTACCTCGGGGTAGTTAAGAGATTGAAGAGTGGGCGGGGCGGTAACTCATAGTGCCTGGCTCGGCTGGCTGGAGGCTGTGGAACGGAAGTCCCAGAGAAGCGGAACTGTTGAACTAGGGACCGCGGTTTCTGGCAGACACTTCCCAGTTTGAGTGCAGGGGCTTTTCAAGTCACCTGCTGCAGACATCCACGCCCCACCGGGATGCATAGGCTAGGCTTTGAGTCTCCTTTACTGTTCAGTCTCAACCTCAGGGAAGCCGCTAAAACACAGCACCCTCAAAGCACAGCAGTGCTGATCACCTCTGAGGCACTTCCAGGGAGGAATACAGAGAGGCTTGAGAGAGACTTAAATCAACTGTTGCTGAGTGAAATGAGCAGAACCAGAAGATCACTATACACTTCAACAATACTGTATGAGGATGTATTCTGATGGAAATGGAAATCTTCAACATAAAGAAGATCCCAACTCACTTCCAGTTGATCAATGATGGACAGAAATAACTATATCCAGAGAAGGAACACTGGGAAGCGAATGTAAATTGTTAGCACTACTGTCTATCTACCCAGGTTACTTATGCCTTCAGAAGCTAATAATTAATGTGCAACAAGAAAATGGTATTTACACACATATATTGTATCTAGATTATATTTTAACACATGTAAAATGTATGGGATTACCTGCCATCGGGGGGAGGGAGTGGAGGGAGGGAGGGGATAATTTGGAAAAATGAATAATAATAAAAAAATACATTTTTTTTCTCAGCCTCAGAAAATTTTTGCACCTAAAAACTATTTGTTTTCAGTGTAAATATTCAATTTAGAATACTATGGAAGTGATGCAAAGTAATGGTTGTATTGATGGGGGTTGAGATCCCTTTAAGATCTCCTTTCTGATTCCCCAACCCCCATAGCTGACCTTTGATTTACAAATCCTGGTCAGTGGGTTTTCCCCATCCCCCACTGGATCTGAACTAACTTGAGTTTTCCCAACCCACACAATTTAAACCCATTGAATTTTATTCAACTCTCACCCTGGGTGAAAACCCGCCAAGAGCCTAGGACTTCACCTACAAACCCCCTTTAGGTATAAAAAGAGCCAACTTGGAGCTCTCTCTTTGAAGAAGCCCTTCCCCCCAACATGGTATCCTTCCGGCTATGTAAGGGTTCCTGCCCACCCAGCGACCACCTCTGGCCCTGGCGTCTTTCTACCTTTAACTTTACTTCCAAATCCCTACAATAAACCTTTTTTTTTTTTTTTTTTTTTTTTTTTTTTTTATCAATCTAGGTTTTCGGGCCTGTAAATTCATTTACAGGGGACTCTGCTGTAAGGATCCTTTAAATGGTCAGCCACGGCACAACAGGAGATTGAGTGGCTCAGAAATAATCTCTGTTGATATAGGACTGCCCTGTGGGTAGGATCCAGGCCATATTGAAATAGCTTCATAATGGGTTATGGCTCTTTCACTGGTTGGCTGTGTGTCACAGGACCTTTATAAGCCCACTGCAGGCAGCAAGTCTCTCTCTTTAACCTGGCTCTCTTTTACCCCTGGCTCCCGGGGTAGCCAAGCCAAGCTGATGGATAGCCAAGAGAGGTAAGTTGTTTGGAAGTGAACACATGGATCTTCAGACAAGGTGTTCACTAGGGAATTAACAAGTCAGGGAATTAAGTCAGGGCATTATATGAGTAGGTATAATAAAGGCTTTTAAGTTTACACGTGGCTGTTCTTAAGCATGTTATTGGTTATTAAACTATAGATTTAAGAAATCATGGCCAGAGACCTTTGAAGGCCTCAAGAGGAGGCGAGCCAGGTAGAGTTGACACTGTAAAGATCAGTGGTCAAAGGTACTCTGTTGGGCCTAGGTCAGACTGGTAATAGTAACTGCTAGGAGGGCATGTTACATTCTGCACCATCATGATCTTTGCATCGACCAAAAGGGGTTCCCCCTTCCCTAATTCTCATCAGTATCACTTTTTACACTAAAATTATATACCCATTTTGGTCTTATTTTGATATGGTCTGTGAACTTTATATCTATGCTGAGTTTCTGACATATTATTTTCCAGTTTTCCCAGCAATTTTTGTGAAATAGCAAGTACTTATCCCAGAAGCTAGTGTTTAGGGGTTTATCAAATCTTAGGTTATTATAGTCATTGATTATTGTGTCATGTGTGTCTAACTTATTTCACTGATCCATGATTGTATTTCTAGGCCAATAGCAAATGTTTTTGATAACTGCTGCTTTATAATATAGTTTTATGTCTGGTATTGATAGGCCACCATTCTTTGTATCTTTTTTTTTTTTTTTTTTTCATTAATTCCTTTGATACTCTTGACCAGGTTCTATAAAGGGCTAGAACTGAGCAAATGTACTTGGATAATGGAGCATGTGAGACTAATTGCAAATTGGACAATTCTCTATTAACATGTTTGAAGGATGACCCTCCCTAACTATTTGGTGCTGGCTGGATTGGTGGGTGTGGACAAAGGAAAGAAAGTGACATGAGTGGATGGAGTAGGAGGAGGAAATTGAGGCATTCTCCTGGAGGTGGAGAGAGAGGAAGGAGGTGTGGAGATTGCTAGATCTAATCCCCTGACCTCAACTGCAAAAGAACAAGAATAAAGACTTTTGATTATCCTGACTCGGGCTGATTCTAGGAAGACAGGGTTTCAAAAAGGTTCTTCCATATGAACTTTGTTATTATTTTTCCTTGCTTTATAAAATAATTTTGGCATTCTTATAATTATTCTTATAATATTGAACAAATAAATTAATTTATATAGAATTGTCATTTGTGTTATATTTTTGGTCTACAAATGGGCAATTAATTTTTCTCCAATTGTTTAGATATGACTTTGTGTGAAGAGTATTTTGTAATTGTGTTCATATAGTTCCTCAGTTTATCTTGGCAGGTAGACACCCAAATATTTTGTCTACATTTATTTCAAATGAAATTTCTTTTTGTGTTCCTTGGTGCTGGGCTTTGTCAGTAATGCACAGAAATGTTCATGTTTGTATGGGTTTGTTTTATATCCTGCAATTTTGTTAAAGTTGTGAATTGTTTCCAGTAGATTTTTTTGATATTTTTCTAGGATTCTCTAAGTATATCATTATATCATCTGCAAAGAGTGATAGTGTTATCTCCTCATTGACTATTCTAATTCCTTTATTTTTTTCCTTTTTTTTGTTAAAGCTAAAATTTCTAGTAAAATATAGAATAATAGTGTTAATAATTGGCATCCTTAGTTTACTTCTGCTCTAATCTGGAATACATCCAGCTTCTCTCCATTACAAATGTTTGCTGTTGGTTTTGAATAGATACTGCTTATTATTTTAAGTAAAACTCTCTTTATCCCTATTCTCTCTAGAGTTTTTAATAGACATAGATGCTGTATTTTGTCAAAAGATTTTTCTGCATTTATTGAAATTATCATAAGATTTCTGATGGTTTTGTTACTGATATGATTGCTTATGGCAATAGTTTTCCTGATATTAAACCAGCCCAGCATTTCTGGTTTAAATCCCACTTGGTCATAGTGAATTATCCTGCTGATAATTTGCTGTAATCTATTTGCTAATATTTTATTTAAAAATTTTCCATCAATATTAGAGAGATTGGTCTGTAATTTTCTTTTTCTGTTTTGGCTCTTCCTGATTTGGTATCAGTGCCATATACATGTCATAGAAGGAATTTGGCAGGACTCATTCTTTACCCATTTTTCCAAATATTTTATATAACATTGGAATTAATTGCTGTGTAAATTAACTTATGAATCCATCTGGCCTTGGAAATTTTCTCTTAGAAAGTCCACTTGTCTAATTTCTTTTTTCCAAAATGGGATTATTTAAGTAATTTATTTTCTCTTCTGTTGATTGGGGAAATTTTTATTTTTGTAAATATTGAGCCATTTCAATCAGATTATCAACTGTTAACATACAATTTGTCAAAAGAGCTCACAATTATTGCTTTAATTTCTTTTTCTTTGGTGGTAATTTCACTCTTTTCATTTTTTGAGGGTAGTAATTCATTTTTTTCTTTTTCTAATCAAATTAATCAATGCTTTAAATATTTTGTTTGTTAATTCTTTTCATAAAAGCAGCTTATAGTTTCATTAATAGGTCAACAGTTTTCTTAGTTTTGATTTCATTCATCTCTAGGTTTCAGAATTTCTAATTTGGTATTTAATTGAAGGTTCTTAATTTGTTTTTTTTTTATAGCTTTTTTTAGTTGCATGCACAATTCAGTGAACTCTTCTTTCTCTATTTTATTCATGTAACTATTTAGAGAGATAAAATTTCCCTGGAGAATTGCTTTGACTACATCCCATAGGGTTTGGTATGTTGTCTCATTGTCATTGTCTTGGATGAAATTATGGATTGTTTCTGTGATTTGTTATTTGACCAATTTCTTCTTTGAAATTAGATTATTTAATTTTAATTGCTTTTTAAATTTACCTTTCCCTGTCCATTTGTTGAATATAATTTTTATTGTGTTGTGGTTTGAAAAGAAAACTTTTACTATTTCTGCCTTTGATTGTAAGGTTTTTGTGCCCTAATACATGCTCAATTTTGGTGTTAGTGCTATGTGTAAACCTTTCTGTCCCTATTCAGCTTTCTCCAGAGGTCTATCATATGTAGATTTTCTAGGATGCTATTAACTTTCCTTATTATTTATTATGTTATTAGATGTGTCTCATTCTGAGAAGGGAAGATTGAGGTCCCTTGTTAGTAGAGTTTTGTTGTTTATTTTTTCCACTAAGTGGCTTAAAATCTCCTCTAAGAGTTTGACTGCTCTATTACTTGGTGTATTTATATTTATTATTTAATTATTTCCTGTACTGTTTAGGAAGATGTACTTTCATTCCTTATCACTTTTAGTTAAATTTATTTTAAATTTTGCTTTATCTGAGGTCAGAATTGCTAATTCTTCTTTTTTGTCAGCTAAAGCATAATGAATTCTGTTCTTGCCTTTTATCTTTACTCTGTATATATGTCTCAATTTCACATATTCCTTGTTAACAACATACTGTTGAATTACATTTTAATCCACTTTGCTATTCACTTCTGTTTTATGTGAGAGTTCATCCCATTCACATTCATAGTTATGATTATCAGTGCTTTATTCCTTCCATCTTATATTTCCCCTGCATATGCGTTCCCCTCCCCTCTTTTCACCCTGATCCTCCTTAGAAATATTTTATGTTCATCCCACCCTACCACCAACCTGCTTTATCTTCTATCACCCCTCTTCCTTCTCTTACCACTTTCTCCTAATGTTTCTATCCTACTTTTTATCCAGCTCATACCTTTTCTTTCCTCTCTCTTTTTCTACTTTTTATAAGGTTAGATAAATATCTATATCCAACTGAAGGATTAACTTATTCCCTCTTTCAGTCAGAACTAATGAGATCAAGCTTCAGTTGATGCTCATTCCCCTCTCTTCTTTCCCTCCATTGTAATAAATTTTTGTGCCTCTTTATGCCATCTAATTTGTCCCATTATACTTCCCCTTTCCTCTTCTTCCAGAACAATCTTTTTTTTTCCACCTCTTGATGTCTTGTTCTTTGATAGTATTATATCAGACTACATTTATAACCATATCTTCTCTTCATGTGACACTCATCTTTAACTTCTCCAATAACAGATACAGTTCTTAAGAGTAATAGATATTATTTTCCCATATAGGAACATAAACTGTTTAGCCTTTAAATAATTTAGATTTTTCTCCTGTTTATCTCTCCATGCTTCTCTTGAGTCTTGTGGTTTGAATATCAAATTTTCTGTTTGTTTCTGTTTTTGTTTCTTTTTTTCCCCAGTAGAAAAATTGAAAGTCTTTTACTTCATTGATGATCCTTCTGTCCTGAAAGATGATGCTCATTTTCACTAGGTAGTTAATTGTTAGTTATAACCCCAAGTTCTTTGCCTTCTGGAATATGGTGTTTCAAGTATTCAGATCATTAACTGTAGATGCTGCCAAATCCTGGATAACCTTAACTGTTGTTATTGAAACTTGAATTGCTTTTGTTTGGTAACATAGCAGTATTTTTTTTCCTTGAGATTCTAGTTCTGGAGTTTTGAGACAATATTCCTTGAGGTTATCCTTGTAGGATCTCTTAATGGAAGTGACTGATGGATTTTTCCATGACTATATCTATCCTCCCTCTGTTTCTAGTATATCAGGACAATGGTCCTTGATGATCTCTTGAAAAAGGTATCCAGGCACTTTTTTTTGGTCATGCTTTCAGCTAGACTAATGATTTTTAAATTCTCTCCTGGATCTATTTTCCAGGTCAGTTGTTTTCCAATAATGTATTTTATATTTTTCTTCATTTTTTCAGGCTTTTTAATTTTTTTTTTTGACTGATTCTTGATGCCTCATATAGTTATTAGCTTCCATTTGCCCCATTTTGGCTTATAATGTGTGATTTTCCTCAGGTAGTTTTTTTTTTCTGGTTTTTCATTTGATTAATTTTACTTTTCAAGGTGTTATTTTCTTCAGTGGGGTTTCTTTTTGCATTTGGCCAATTGTAGTTTTAAGGAATTGCCTTCATTTTTCAAACTCTTTCTTGCATACCTCTCATTTCTTTTTATTTTTTTTTCTTTTATATAGCATGTATTTGCCTATTATAATCTTTTATGAGAATTTCCAAGAAGCCTCTCTGGGCTTGAAACCAATTCATATAACTCTCTGAAATTTCCTCTGTAAACATTTTGTCTTTGTCTGAATTGGGATTTTGGTCTTCCCTGTCACCATAGTAGCTTTCTTAGGTGAAAGTACTTTTTTCCTGTTTCTTGCTCATTTTCTTTCCTTTTCTTTTGGTGTTTTCTCTTTTTTACATTTATGGTTGAGCTTTGCTCCTAGTGTAAACGGGGTGCTATTCCAAGATTTCTGTGCATTTCTGAGGTTGGAATTGAGCACAGATGTCCCTTGTTTTTTCAGGGGATAGCTTTTCCTGCTCTTCAGTCTAACTCTCTCCCAACTGAGCTATTTCAGCTTCTGCCTGCTCTTTCTAGGAAACAGTCTAGTTTCTAAGAATGTTCCTACTGAGCTGTGACTGGAGTCTACCCAACTTGTTTTTTCTAATACTAAGCCAGGAACACAGGTCTCCAGTAGCTGATCCACTGTGATAAAGACCCTCTCACTGTCTGTCCCAGTGAGAACTCTTGACTTAACTTAACTCCTCTTTCCACTCCAGTAAACTGACTTTTTTTGAAGTTTTGTTGTTGTTGTTGTTGTTATTGTTGTTTGCCTTTTTTTTTTCCAATCCATCTTGAGCTGGACAGTGATTTTTTTTTTCCACCAGAATCTGTTCAGAGACTTGGTTTCATGTTGGTTTTGAGGGAAACTGGAAGAACTTAAAGAGCTTCTTTGCTTCACTCCATCTTGGCTCCAGCCCCTTAAATTCCCCAGTTATATTTAAAACAGTTTTTTTTTTTTATATTTCCTTTTAAAAAAAAAAACAAAAAAAAACTTTGAGTTCCAGATATTCCCCTCTCTCAGCCCCAAGTAAGAAATCACATATGAAATTTTGTAAAACTTTTCCACAAAAGTCATATTATAAAAGAAAACATGGACCTCCCATTGCAATAAGGGGAATAATCCCTTTAGAAATAAATAATAAACTTTAGAAGAGAGAGACAGAGAGAGAGAGACGGAAAGAGATAGAGAGAGGCAGAGACAGAGACACAGAGAGACAGAGAGAATGATGCAATTTGTATTCCTGTATTCAAACAATCAATTTCTTCTCTGGATATTTTTCAGAGTAGTCATGGATCATTGTACTGCTAAAGATATCAAAGTCATTTATCATTGGTCATCCCAGAACATTGCAATTTGCTTGTATATAGTACATTTCACTTTACTTGAGTTCATGGAGGATTTTCCAGGTATTTTTTTTTTCCTTTTCAAGAATATTCTGTTCATCACTTCTCAAAAAAACCAAAACAAAACAAAAAAAAAAAAAAAACCAATATTCCATGGCAATCATACAACACAATTTATTCAGCCATTTTCAAACTGATGGGCATCCCTTCAGTTTGCTATTCTTTCGAGATGCTACAAATAATTTCGTAAATATAGTTCCTTTTCCTTTTGTTAAACTTTTCAAAGTCTCTTTTAATATTCATGCCTAATAGTGGTATTGTTAGTGGATGCACATAAATTTCTAGCCCAGTGGTGCACAGATCACATCTTTTAATCATTAATAAATCAGAACATGGATCTTATTTCTTTTTAATAAATTTGGCTCATTTTCCTCTCTGTTTCTGAAATAAAGCCTTATCAGAGAAAGTAATTTCAAAATTCTTTTTATAGTTACTTATTGCTAACTTTAATATCCCCCACTTAATCTATTCTCTTCTTTAACTTTGACTATTTTCAACATAACTACATAACCAATACCTTGCATCACTTTCACACCCAGTTTTGTTAGTGACCACTTCCTCTTCTAATGTTCCTTTCCTTTCATCACACTCGCCCCTTCCTATATCCCATATCCCATTCCCCTCCTATTTTTCTGCAGGGTAAGAGAGATTTCCAAATAGATTTCCAGGGTAAGATAGGTAATATAGGTAGGATAGTTTTCCAAACCCAAATTGAGTGAATATGTTATTCCCTCTTGGAGCCAATTCTGAAGAAAATAAGGATCAATCACTCACCTCTATTCTGTTTCCCCCCCTCTAGTGTAAATTTCCTTATCTTTTTTTTATGTCAAATAATTAAAACCATTCCACTTCTCTCTTTCCCTTTCTTCCAGTACATTGCTCTGCCCCTTTCATAATGTTTTAGAAATTATCTTTTCATATTGAACTCACAGCAAACTGCCAAAATAATGAAAAAGTTCTTATGTTACAAATATCATTTTCCCATATAAGAACATAAGCAGATAAACCTAATTATATGTTCCTTATGATATCACTTTCCTGATTAACTCTTTATGCTTCTACTAAATCCTGTATTTGAAAATCAAATTTTCCATTAAATTCTGGTCTTTTCATCACAAATGTTGAAAATCCACTATTTCATTTAATTACCATCTTTTCCTCTGAAGGATTACACTCAGTTTTGCTGGATAGGTGATTCTTGGCTATAATCCTGGCTCCATTGCTTTTGGGAATATCATATTTGAGGACCTCAGTCCTGTAATGCTAAATCTTGTGTTATCCTGAGTCTGGCTCCACTATATTTGAATTGTTTCTTTCTGGATGCTTTCCTTATTGTCCTGGGAGTTTGGATATAATATTCCTGGGAGGTTTTATCTTGGGATCTCTTTCATGAAGTGATTGGTGGATTCTTTCAATTTTATGTTACACTCTAATTCTAGAACATCTAGACAGTTTTCCTTGATAATTTCTTGAAAATGAAGTCCAAAAACTTTTTTGATCATGACTTTCAGTTAGACCAATGATTTCTCTTCTGGATCTATTTCACTTTTTTTCTATTTTTCTATTTTTTTGGATTTGCTTTATTGTACTTTGATTTGTTCATAAAATCATTATCTCCCACTTGCTCAATTTTTCAGAAATAGTCTGTTTCAATCATGCACATAAGAAGGGGCTGAGAGATGGTAATCACTGGAACTCAGAGCAGTGTGGCATCCCATGAGCTGAGGAATATAACCAAAGGAATCCATAGCAGTGTTGGCTACTCTGTCCTGGTGTCAAGCCAGCAGATCAGCAGATTAGCTGCAAAACATCAGACACAAATACAAAAGGCAAATAGTGAGCCCCTGAAATCCAGAATAATGCTGGACCTGGCCACACCCACCCAACACTGGAAGTTAATCAGCACCTACCCAGCTCAGCCACTGTTGCTTGTAGAGGTAGCTTGGATAATCTCTACTTTGCCATAAAAACTGATATCAACTTGGTAAAAATAGGGGGGAAAAGCAAAAAAAAAGAAAAAAAAAAAGAAAAAGAAAACTGAATATAAATTTTTTTATGAAGAAAGAGAAGAACTGATTTCAAAATCTGAGGACACTAAAAGCAAATTATCTCCAGATGAAGCCCCAAAGGGTGATATGAATTGATCCCAATCACACATGGCTGTTTTGGAAGAATTCAAAAAGGATCTTAAAAAAAAGTTAGAAGAAAAATGGGGGGGGGGGGGATAAGAACTTTACAAGAAGGTAGAAAAGAAAACACAAAATTTATATAAAGAAAATTCCTTAAAAACAAATTTAGTGAAATGGGAAAAGCAAATAACTCCTTACAAAATAAACATGATGAAATTTAAAAAAAAATAATAACTCCTTAATCAAAAGAATTTGTAAAATGAACAAAAAAATCCATTGAATAAAACAACTCGTTTAAAAATTCAATTGGCCAAATATAAAAGGAGCTAAAAAAAAAAGATAACTGAAGAAAATATTCACAAAAATTAGAACTGAACAAATGGAAATGAATGACTCAATGAAACATCAAAAATCAGCCAAACAAAACCATAAAAATGAAAGAAAAAAATGGGAAAAAAAGTAAAATACCTCACTGACCTAGAAAATAAATTAGGAGAGACAAACTAAGGATTATTGGACTACCATAAAAGCAAGATGAAAAAAAAAAAAAAGCTTAGACATCATCTTTCAGGAAATCATCAAGGAAAACTGCCCTAATTTTCTAGAAACATAAGGCAAAATAACTATTGAAAGAATTCACCAGTCAACTCCTGAAAGAGACCCCAAAATGAAAACTCCAAGGAATAGCATAGCTAAATTTCAAAACAATTGGATCAAGGAAAACATATTGAAGGTGGCCCAAAAAAAGCAATTCAAATATTGTAGATCCACAATCAGGATTCCTGAGGACTTAACAACTTCCATCTTGAAGGAATGAAGGTCCTGCAATCTGATATTCTGAAAGGCAAGGGAAGTTGAATTGTAGCCAAGAATAAACTACCCATCTAAAATAAACATTATCTTCCAAGGAAGAAGATAGACACGCAATGACAGTGGCAAATTTAATTTCTAATGAAGAGACCAGAAAAGAACCAAATTTTTGATCTGTTTGGAGATCAAGAAAAACATAAAAAGGTAAAAAGGAAAAAAACAAAAACAAAAATCTTGACAACTATATTTCTGTTATCGGTATCTTTAAGGAGTATAAGAAAAATTTTATTTTATTGCGATAATTTAAAAAAGAAACTAGAGGTGGAAAGGAAATTTGTACTGGAAAGAAAGAGGAAAATGAAGGTAAAATCAGAGAAATTATATATCATGAAGAGGCAAAGAGGACCTATTATAATTGAGGGAAAGAAGGGAGGGAGATAAATATTGTGTGAATCTTACTCTCATCAGATTTGGCTCAAAGAAAGAATATGAGACATATTTAGCTTCAGAGGAAAACTTGTCTCACCCTATAAGGAAGTGGGAGGGGAAAGGGAAAAAGAAAGAGGTGAGCTAATAGTAGAGAAAACAAAAAAAAAAAAAAAAAAAAAAAAAAAAAAAAAAGGAGAAAGGTATAAGAAAAGGGGGGAGAGGCTGGAAGTGAGTAGGACTGTTTGAGAGGGGTGGTGATCAGAAGCAAAATACTAGGGAGGAGGAAAAAGGGAGAGGGAAGAGAAAAGCATAACATAGGATAGATAAGATGGCAGAAAATACAGAATTAATCATTTCAACTAATAATATGAATGTGATGCATTTTTCTATAAAACAGAAGCTTATAGCAGACTGAATTAAAAGCTAGAATACTACAATATGTTGTTTACAAGAAACACATTCAAAGCAGTGATACATACAGACTAAAAGTAAAAGGTTGAAGCAGAATCGATTGTGTTTCAGGTGAAATAAAAAAGCAGGAGTAACAATCCTGATCTCAGATCAAGCAAAAGCATAAATAGATCTAATTAAAAGAGATAAGGAAGGAAACTATATCTTATCAAAGGATACCACAGATAATTAAGTAATATCAATAATAAACTTATATACACCAAGGGGTATAATATTCAAATTCCTAAAGGAGAAGTTATGAGAGCTGGAAGAAGAAACAGAGAGCAAAAATATACTAGGGGAATCTCAATTTTGGTCTCTCAGAACTAGATAAATCAAACTACATAATAAATAAGAAAGAAGTTAACAAGGTGAATAGAATGCTAGAAAAGTTAAGTAGGATAGATCTTTGGAGAAGGTTGACAGAAAGGAGTATAATTTTTTTTCTTGACGGTTCATGGAATCTATACAAAAATTGTCCATGTATTAAGGCATAAAAACTTCAAAATCAAATGAAGAAAGGCAGAAATACTAAATGCATCTTTTTCAGATCATGATGCAATAAGAATCATTTGTAAAAAAGATCCAGGAAAAAACAGACCAAAAATTAATTGGAAACTAAATAATCTGATCTTAAAGAAAGAATAGATCAAATATCAAATCACAAACACAATTGAACATTTCATCCAAGAGAATGACAATACCATTGAGACAACATACCAAAATTTATGGGATGCAGCTAAAGAAGTTCTTAGGGGAAATTTTGCATCTCTAGATTCTTACTTGCATAAAATAAAGAAAGAGAAGCTCAATAAATTGGGCATGCAACTAAAAAAGCTAGAAAAAGAAGAAATTTTTAAAAACCCAAGTAAGTATCAAATTTGAAAACAAAAGAGGAAATTTTAAAAAATTGAAAGTACAACAACATTATTAAACTAATAAACAAAACTTAGAGCTGATTTTATGAAAAAAAAAAAACCCATATGAATGAATGAAGAGGAAATTGTAGCAATAATTAGCAACTATTTTCTCCAACCATATGCCAGTAAATATAATCTAGGTGAAGTGGAGGAACACCTACAAAAATATAGATTGCCAAGATTAACAGAGGAGGAAACAAATTGCTTAAATAGACCCATTTTAGAAAAAGAAATAGAACAAGCTATTTGTCAAGTCTCTAAGGGAAAAATTTCCAGGTCCAGATGGATTTACATGTTAATTCTATGAAATTCTTAAAGAACACTTAATTCTAATATTATTCCAACTCTTGGAAAACTAGGGCAAGAAGGAATCCACCTAAATTATTTTTATGATGCAGACATGGTGCTGTTACCTAAATCAGATAATGTTAAAACAAGGAAAGAAAATTATACATCTATTTCCCTAATGAATATTGATGTAAATATGAGCATCTATTTAAAGTTATCAGCAAGCATCAGATATAATAGGGACAAATTAGAGCCCTTTCCAGTAAGATCGGGAGTGAAGTAAAGTTGCCCACTATCACCATTAGTATTCAATATTGTATAAGAAATGTTAGCTTTGGCAACAGGAGAAGAAAAAGAGATCAAAGGAATTAGAATAGGTAAGAAGGAAACCAAATTATCACTCTTTGCAAATGATATGATGGTATACCTGAGAATTGTAGAGAATCAACAAAAACAACAACAACAACAACAACAACAACAACAACAACAACAACAACAACAACAAATCTACTGGAAACAATTCACAACTTAAGCAAAGTTGAAATATACAAAATAAATCCATATAAATCATTAATATTTTTTATATTTTAGCAACAAGCTAAACAACAAGAACAGCAAGAGATATAAAGAAAAATTATATTTAAAATAACTGTAGATAATATAAAAGATTTGGTAGTCTATCTGTCAAAGCAAAGTCATGAGCTATATAAACACAACTACAAAATACTTTCCAGATAAATAAACTCATATCTAATCAATTGGGAGAATATCTGGTGCTGATAGGTAGACTAAGTGCATATAATAAAATAATGATAGTACTTAAATTAATCTAATTATTCAATGCCATACTAATCAAACTACAAAGAAATCACTTCACAGAGCTAGAAAAAAATAGTAACAAAATTCATCTGGAAAAACAAAGCATTAAGAATTTCAAGGGAATTGATGAAAATGCAAATGAAGGTGGCCTAGCCATGCCATACCTAAAACTATATTATAAAGCAGTGGTTATCAAAAACATTTGGTGCTACCTAAGAAATCAAGTAGTCAATCAATAGAACAGGTCAGGTTCACAGGGAAAAAAATAGTCAATGACTATTGTAATCTAATATTTGACAAAGCCAAAGACCACAATTTTTGGGATAAGAACTCATTATTTGACAAAAATGCTGGGAAAATTAGAAATTAGCATAGCAGAAATTAGAAATTCACCCACACATAACATCTTTTTACCAAGATAAGATTGAAATGGGTTCATGATGTAAATGTGAAGAGTGATACTATAGGAAAATTGGAAGAATAAAGGATAGTTCACTTCTCAAATCTGTGAAGAAGAAAGTAATTTGTTGCCAAAGAAGAACCTGAGTACATTATTGAATATAACATAAATAAGTTTGTTTATATTAAGTTAGAAAGTTTTTATACAAACTAAACCAATGCAGACAAAATTAGAAGCAAAGGAATAAACTGGGAAAAAAGTTTACATTCAAGGGTTCTGATAAAGGCTTCATTTCTAAAATATATAAAGAGTTGACCCACATTTATAAGAATTCAAGTCATTTTCCAATTGATAAATGGTCAAAGAACATAGGCAAATTTCAAATGAAGAAATTAACAAACAACAGAAACAAAATTAAAAGGGTTAGTACAAAGCAGGGGAAAAAAAATCTTTGCATCCAGTATTTCTGATAAAGCTCTCATTTCTAAAATATATAAAGAACTGTATCATATTTATACAGAATACAACTCATTCACCAATTTATAAATTGTCAAAAGATATGAAAAAACAATTTTAAGATGATGAAATTAAAGCAATTTATAAATTATATGAAAAAATGTTCTAACACAATTGATTAGAGAAATGTAAATTAAAACACTCTGAGGCACTACCTCACATCTTTCAGAATAGCTAAAATGACAGAAAAAAATAATGATAAATGCTAAATGTGATTTGGGAAATATGTGATACTAAAGGATTTTGGGTAGAGTTGTGAATTTATCCAACTATTCTGGAGAGCTATCTAGAACTACAGCCAAAAGACTATGAAGCTGTGCATATTCTTTGACCCAGCAGTGCCATTACAAGATCTGTATCCCAAGAAAACTCAAAAAGGAAAGGAAAGGACCCCTATGTGCAAAAATGTTTGTAGCAGTTAGTTTTATTTTATTTTATTTTATTTTTATTTATAAAATTTTTGACAGTATATATGCATGAATAATTTTTTAACATTATCCCTTGTATTCATTTTTCCAAATTATCCCTTCCCTCCCTCTACCCCCTCCCCTTGATGACAGGCAATCCCATACATTTTAAATGTGTTACAATATAACCTAGATAAAATATATGTGTGTAAATACCATTTTCTTGTTGCACATTAAGTATTAGATTCCGAAGGTATAAGTAACCTGGGTAGAAAGACAATAATGGAAACAAACAGTTTACACTCAATTGCCAGTGTATCTTCTCTGGGTGTAGCTGTTTCTGTCCATCACTGATCTACTGGAAATGAATTAGATCTTCTATATGTTGAAGTTATCCACTTTAATCAGAATGCATCCTCATGCAGTATCATTGTTTAAGTATATGGTGATCTCCTGGTTCTGCTCATTTCACTCAGCATCAGTTGATGTAAGTCTCTCCAAGCCGCTCTGTATTCCTCCTGTTGGTCATTTATTACAGAGCAATAATATTCCATAACCTTCATATACCATAATTTACCCAACCATTCTCCAATTGATGGATATCCATTCATCTTACAGTTTCTAGCCGCTATGAAAAGAGCTGCCACAAATATTTTGGCACATACAGGTCCCTTTCCCTTCCTCAATATTTCTTTGGGATATAAGCCCAATAGCAGCAATGCTGGATCAAAGGGTATGCACAGTTTGATACCTTTTTGGGCATAGTTCCAAATTGCTCTCCAGAATGGCTGGATTCTTTCACAACTCCACCAACAATGTATTAGTGTCCCAGTTTTCCCACATCCCCTCCACATTCATCATTATTTGTTCCTGTCATCTTAGCCATTCTGACAGGTGTGTAGTGGTATCTCAGAGTTGTCTTAATTTGCATTTCTCTAATCAGTAGTGATTTGGAACACTCTTTCATATGAGTGGATATAATTTCAATTTCATCATCTGAGAATTGTCTGTTCATATCCTTTGACCATTTATCAATTGGAGAATGGTTTGATTTCTTATAAATTAGGGTCAGACCTTTATCAGAACCTTTAACTTTAAAAATATTTTCCCAATTTGTTACTTCCCTTCTAATCTTGTTTGCATTAGTATTGTTTGTACAGAAACTTTTTAGTTTGATGTAATCAAAATCTCCTATTTTGTGATCAATAATGATCTCTAGTTCTCCTCTGGTCATAAATTCCTTCCTCCTGCACAGGTCTGAGAGGTAGACTATTCTCTGTTCCTCTAATATATTTATGATCTCATTCTTTATGCCTAAATCATGGACCCATTTTGATCTTATCTTGGTATATGGTGTTAAGGGTGGATCCATATCTAATTTCTGTAGCAGTTCTTTTTGTGGTAGCAAAGAATTGAAAAAGGAGTGGAATCTCATCAATTGAGGAATGGCTGAAAAAGTTGAAGGAAATGAAATATTAGTGTTCTTTAAAAAATGATGAAAAAGCTGATTATAGAATGTGGCAACCACATTAGCACCCTGGATACCTTAGAATCAGCTGGAGTCAGGATAAGCAAAAGTCTTTATTCTTGGTCATTAGTGTTAGAAGTGAAGAGAGTGGACACGTAGGATCTCTGCAACCTCACCTCCTTCTCTCTGTTGTTGAAGTGACCCTGGCTAGTCTCACTGAAACTTCTAGTCCTTTCCACAATTCTGTATATACACAAAAGGAGTGGGCCAGCACAGGATAGTGAGAAGGGCCATTTTCCAATTATATTCTTATAGAGTATTGTACAATCAGTAATTAGCCTCAAGTGCTCAACTGTCCAACCTCAGTGCATTGACTCAAGAGTTTCAGCCCATTACAACAGAAAGGCCTGGAAAGATTTACATGAACTGATGCTGAGTAAAATAAGCACAATCAGGAATATGTTGTACAGTTCTGTCCAAGATGGCGGCGTGGAGGCAGACAGCTGCTTGAGCTCTGTGTTTTCTCTCAGGACTTACCTCATGACAAGCCTTGGAATTAATGCTTGACCAGAAAAGAAACCCACAAATAATCACTAAGAGAAGACATCCTTGAAATTCACCAGAAAAGGTCTGTGTTTGCTCAGGGGAGGGTCAAACAGACTGGGCACAGACTGAGGGCAGGCAAGCCAGAGCTAGACGGGCAGCTCACACAGCTCAGACCAGAGGGGGGTGGGGTACGATCTCTGCCGTTTCTGTGAAAAGCTTTTACCCTACTGTGGATACTCCACTTTGGCAGCAAGCCAGGATCAGCCAAGAGGGTGTTAACACGGGAGGTGAAGACTAAAACCCCGGAAAGCTAGTGTCTCTCCAAACCCGGCTACCTCCAACCCCCAACTGGACTGAATCAGTGCATTCTCAGAGCCTCAGGGCACAGACTCAGTGCAGCCATTGCTGTTCTGTTAGTGGCTCTCTGCTGCCCTACCCCCAGTCTGTAGAGGAAGCCCATTAACTACATCCAGCCCAATCCCCCCAAAACAGACCAATTGTTTCTCTTGTCAATTTGTTTTCTTCCATTCCACTCTTGACAAATTGAACAAAAAAATTCAAAAGGGCTCTAACCATTGACAGCTTCTGTATGGAGAGAGAGCAGACTTCAAATACTGAGGAGACTAAAAACAGACTATCCCCAGAGGAATCCCCTAAGGGGGATATGATCTGCTCCTCAAAACAAAAGAATCTCATAGAGGAAATCAAAAAGTCTCTCACAAGAAAGCTAAAAGAGAAATGGGAAAAGGAAAGGGAAGCTTGGAAAGAGAGCCTGGAGAAGTAATCCAGAGTGGATAAAGAGATCAAATCATTGAGAAATAAGATTAGTGAGCTGGATAAAGAAATCAGCTCTCTAAAAAATAAAATGGATAAAATGGAAAAAAATTCCATAGAAGACAAAAACATAATTGGACAATTACAAAAAGATATTTAAAAAGTGAGTGAAGAAAATACATCATTGAAAATTAGACTCGAACAAGTAGAAATGAATGACTCAAGGAGAAACCAAGAGGTAGATAAAGCAAAACCAGAGAAATGAAACAAGTGAAAAGAATGTCAAGTACCTTATTAGAAAGACAACAGACCTGGAAAACAGATCCAGAAGAGACAATTTGAGAATAACCGGACTCCCTGAAAAATGTGAGGAAAAAAAGAGCTTGGATACTATTTTCAAGGAAATTACCAAAGAGAATTACTCAGACGTTTTGGAAACAGAGGGTAAAATACACATTGAAAAAATTAATCGATCACCTACTAAAAGAGACCCTAAAATCAAAATGCTAAGAAATGTAGTGGCCAAGTTCAAGAAACATCAGACAAAGGAAAAGATATTGGAAGCTGCTAGAAAAAGCAATTCAGATATGGAGAATCCACAATAGGGATAACCCAGGATCTAGCAGAGTCCACATTAAAAGAACGAAGGGCTTGGAACATGATATTCCAAAAGGCTAAGGAACTTGGTATGCAGCCAAGAATAACTTACCCAGCAAAAATGATCATCATTTTCCAGGGAAGAAGATGGACATTTAACGAAATAAATGACTTCCATCTATTTTTGATGAAAAAACCAGACCTACATAAAATGTTTGATCTTCACATAGAGAACTCAAGAGATTTCTAAAAAGGTAAAAAGGAATCTTGAGAACTATACTTCTGCCATAAAAATATGTAAAGAACATATGAATAATTTGTCCTAGAAACTAGAGGTGGAAAGGAAATTATATCATAAAAAAGGGTAAAGTGGTGGTACTACATCTCATGAAGAGGCAAAGGTAACCTATATATCTGAGAGAAAGAAAGGAGGGAGATGAACATAGAGTGTATCAATAGACATATTCGGTTTAGGGTGAAACTTCTTCCACTTCATTGAAAAGTGAGAGGGAAGGAGTAAGCTAAGGGGAAGGGAAAACAGAAATTGTGACGAAAAGGGGTAAAATAAGGGGAGGAACTTTAAGGTGGGGGAGGGATACTAAAAAGGGAGTGCTGTGAAAAGCAAGTGGTGTTCACAAGTTGAATACTGGGTAGGGGGGTAAGAGGGAAGGAAAGGGGAAAATCATAAGCAGGGGTTTATAGGATGGCAAGCAATATAGAATTAGTCATTTTCACCATAAATGTGAATGGGGCAAAGTGCCTCATAAAGAGGAAGCAGTTAGCAGAGTGGATTAAAAGTAAGAATCCTACTATATTTTGTTTACAGGAAACACACCTCAAACAGGGTGAGACATTCAAACCAAAAGTAAAAGGGTGGAGCAGAATCTACTATGCTTCAGGCAAAGCCAAAAAAGCAGGGGTAGCCATCCTCATCTCAGATCAAGCAAAAACAAAAATTGATCTAATTAAAAGAGATAAGGAAGGGCATTATATCCTGCTAGCATAAATAATGAAGCAGTATCAATATTAAACATATATGCACCAAGTGGTGCAACATCTAAATTCTTAAAAGAGAAATTAAGAGAGCTGCAAGAAGAAATAGACAGCAAAAGTATAATAGTGGGAGATCTCAACCTTGCACTCTCAGAATTAGATAAATCAAACCACAAAATAAATAAGAAAGAAGTCAAAGAGGTAAATAGAATACTAGAAAAGTTTGATATGATAGATCTTTGGCGAAAGCTAAATGGAGACAGAAAGGAATATACTTTCTTCTCAGCAGTTCATGGAACCTATACAAAAATTGATCATATACTAGGACATAAAAACCTCAAAATCAAATGCAGTAAGGCAGAAATAGTAAATGCATCCTTTTCAGACCACAATGCAATCAAAATTACATTTAACAAAATGCCAGGGGAAAATAGACCAAAAAATAATTGGAAACTAAATAATCTTATACTAAAGAATGATTGGGTAAAACAGCAAATCATAGACATAATTAATAACTTCAACCAAGAAAATGACAATAATGAGACATCATACCAAAATGTGTGGGATACAGCCAAAGCAGTAATAAGGGGAAGTTTTATATCTCTACAGGCCTACTTGCAAAAAATAGAGAAAGAGAGGGCCAACGAATTGGGCTTACAACTAAAATTGCTAGAAAAGGAACAAATCAAAATCCCCCAGACAAACACAAAACTTGAAATTCTAAAAATAAAAGGTGAGATTAATAAAATTGAAAGTAAAAAAACTATTGAATTAATTAATAAAACTAATAGTTGGTTTTATGAAAAAACCAACAAAATAGACAAACCCTTAGTAAACCTGATTAGAAAAGGAAAGATGAAAAGCAAATTGTTAGTCTTGTAAATGAAAAGGGTGAACTCATCACTAATGAAGAGGAAATTAGAACAATAGTTAGGAGCTACTTTGCTCAACTTTATGTCAATCAATTCGATAACTTAAATGAAATGGAAGAATACCTTCAAAAATATAGCTTGCCCAGATTAACAGAGGAAGAAGTAAGTAGCCTAAATAGTCCCATCTCAGAAAAAGAAATAGAACAAGCTATTAACCAACTTCCTAAGAAAAAATCCCCAGGACCAGATGGATTTACATGTGAATTCTACCAAACATTTAAAGAACAACTAACTCCAATGCTATATAAACTATTTGAAAAAATAGGGATTGAAGGAATCCTACCAAATTCCTTTTATGACACAGACATGGTACTGATACCTAAACCAGGTAGATTGAAAACTGAGAAAGAAAACTATAGACCAATTTCCTTAATGAACATTGATGCTAAAATCTTAAATAAGATATTAGCAAAAAGACTTCAGAAAATCATCCCCAGGATAATACACTATGACCAAGTGGGATTTATACCAGGAATACAGGGCTGGTTCAATATTAGGAAAACTATTAGTATAATTGACCATATTAATAATCAAATTAATAAAAACCATATGATCATCTCAATAGATGCAGAAAAAGCATGTGATAAAATCCAACATCCATTTCTACTAAAAACACTTGAGAGTATAGGAATAAATGGATTATTCCTTAAAATAATAACAAACATATATTTAAAACCTTCAGTAAACATCATATGTAAAGGTGATAAACTAGAACCTTTCCCTGTAAGATCAGGAGTGAAACAAGGTTGCCCACTATCACCATTACTATTCAATATAGTACTAGAAACTCTAGCCTCGGCAATAAGAGCCGAGAAAGAGATTCAAGGAATTAGAGTAGGAAAAGAGGAAATCAAATTATCACTCTTTGCAGATGACATGATGGTATACTTAGAGAACCCCAAAGACTCTCCAAAAAAGCTAATAGAAATAATTCAGAGTTTTAGCAATGTTGCAGGATACAAAATAAATCCACATAAATCCTCAGCATTTTTATATATCACCAACAAAATGCAACAGCAAGAGATACAAAGAGAAATTCCATTCCAAACAAATGTTGAGAGTATAAAGTATTTGGAAATCCATCTACCAAAGAATAGTCAGAAATTATATGAGAAAAATTACAAAACACTTGCCACAAAAATAAAGTCAGATTTAAATAATTGGAAAGACATTCAGAGCTGTTGGATAGGCTGAGCAAATATAATTAAGATGACAATACTCACTAAACTAATCTATCTATTTAGTGCTATACCAATCAGACTCCCAAAAAACTATTTTAATGACCTAGAAAAAATAACAACAGAATTCATATGGAAGAACAAAAGGTCAAGAATTTCAAGGGAAGTAATGAAAAAAAAATAAAATAAATGAAGATGGTCTAGTTGTACCTGATCTAGAACTGTATTATAAAGCAACAGTCACCAAAACCATTTGCTATTGGCTAAGAAATAGACTAGTTGATCAGTGGCATAGGTGAGGTTCACAGGGCAAGATAGTGAACAAAAATAGCAATCTAGTGTTTGATAAACTCAAAGATCCCAAATCTTGGGATAAGTATTAATTATTTGACAAAAACTGCTGGGAAAACTGGAAATTAGTATGGCAGAAACTAGGCATGGACCCACATTTAACACCACATACTAAGATAAGATCAAAATGGGTCCAAGATGTAGGCATAAAGAACGAAATCATAAATAAATTGGAGGAACATGGGATGGTTTACCTCTCGGGCTTGTGGAGGAGGAAGGAGTTTGTGTCCAAGGGAGAACTAGAGACCATTATTGATCACAAAATAGAAAATTTTGATTTTGCCAAATTAAAACGTTTCTGCACAAACAAAACTAATGCAAACAAGGTTAGAAGGGAAGTAATAAATTGGGAAAACATTTTTACAGTTAAATGTTCTGATAAAGGCCTCATCTCCAAAATATAGAGAGAATTGACTTTAATTTATAAGAAATCAAGCCATTCCCCAATTGATAAATGGTCAAAGGATATGAACAGACAATTTTCAGATGATGAAATTAAAACTATTTCCACTCATATGAAAGACTGTTCCAAATCACTATTCATCAGAGAAATGCAAATTAAGACAACTCTGAGATCTCATTACACACCTGTCAGATTGGCTATGATGACAGGAACTAATAACGATGAATGTTGGAGGGGCTGTGGGAAAACTGGGACACTGATACATTGTTGGTGGAGTTGTGAAAGAATCTAACCATTCTGGAGAGCAATCTGGAATTATGCCCCAAAAGTTATCAAATTGTGCATACCCTTTGACCCAGTAGTGCTACTACTGGGCTTATGCCCCAAGGAAATACTAAAGAAGGGAAAGGGACCTGTATGTGCCAAAATGTTTGTGGCAGCCATTTTTGTAGTGGCTAGAAACTGGAAAATTAATGGATGCCCATCAATTGGAAATTATGGTATATGAATATTATGGAATATTATTGTTCTGTAAGGAATGACCAACTGGAGGAATACAGAGAGGCTTGGAGAGACTTATATCAACTGATTCTGAATGAAACGAGTAGAACTAGGGGATCATTATACACTTCAACAATGATACTGTATGAGGATGTATTCTGATGGAAGTGGATATCTTCAACATAGAGAAGAAATAATCCAATTCCAATTGACCAATGATGGACAGAATCAGCTACACCCAGAAAAGAGACACTGGGAAATGAGTGTAAACTGAGAGCATTGTTTTTTTTTTTTTGTTTTGTTTTTTGTTTGTTTGTTTGTTTGTTTTGTTTTGTTTTGTTTCTCTTCCCAGATTATTTTTACCTGGTGAATACAATCCTTACTTTGCAACAACAACAACAAAATTCGGTTCTGTACAGATATATTGTACCTAAGATATACTATAAGATATTTAATATGTATGGGAATGCCTGCCATCTAGGGGAGGGGGTGGAGGGAAGGAGGGGAAAAACTTGGAACAGAAGGGTGTACAAGGGATAATGTTGTAAAAAAAACAAAACAAAACAAAAAAAACAAAAACAAAAACAAAAAAAAACTACCTATACATATGTACTGTCAAAGAAAATGTTATAATTATAAAAATTAATAAAAAAAAAAGGAAAAAAAAGAAAAGGGAAATGGTAGGATTCCTTCTTCATCTGTTTTTTTTTTTTCCTCTCACGGTTTATATACTATTAAAACTGATTGTTCTTTCAAAAAAAAAAAAAAAAAGGAATAGGTTGTACAGAATAACAAGAAGAATGTGTGGTGATCAGTTATAAAAGGCTTTGTTCTTCTCAGTGTTTCAGTGATCCAAATCAATTCCAACAGACTGCAGAGAAAATGTCACCTGAATCCAGAAAAACAATAAAACAAACAAACTAAGGAGATTGAATGTAATCCATGCTATGTTCACATATTTTTCTGGGGTTTTTTTAAATATCTTTTTATTGGCAAACATATGCCTGGGTAATTTTTCAACATTGACCCTTGCAAAAACTCTTCCAACTTTCTTCTCCTTTCCTCAACCCCTTCCCCTAGAAGGCAAGTAGTCCCATACATGTTGAATATGTGAAAGTATATGTTAAATACAATATATGAATACATATTTATACAGTTGTCTTACTACATGAGAAAAATAGGATTTAGAAAGAAAGTAAAAATAACCTGAAAATAAAAATAAAAATGCAAGCAAGCAATAACAGAAAAAGTATAAATGCTATGCTGTGGTCCACTCAATTCCCAGTGTTTTTTTCACTTGGTGTAGCTTGTTCTATTCATTACTGATCAATTGGAAGTGATTTGGAACCTTTCATTGTTGAAGATACCCACTTCCATCAGAATTGATCCTTATATAGTATTATTGTTGAAGTGTATAATGAACTCCTGGTTCTGCTTATTTCACTTACCGTCAGTTCATGTAAGTCTCTCCAAGCGTCTCTGTATTCATTTCTTACACAACAATAATATTCATATACTACAATTTACTCATCCATTCTCCAAATTATGGGCATCCATTCAATTTCCAGTTTCTAGCCACTACAAAAAGGGCTGCCACAAACATTTTTGTATATACAGGTACCTTTCCCTTCTTTAATATCTCTTTGGGATATGCCCAGTAGTAAATGTTGCTGGGTCAAAGAATATGCACAGTTTGACAACTTTTTGAGTATAGTTCCAAATTGCTTTCCAGAGTGCTTGGATCCATTCACAACTCCACCAATGATGCATCAGTATCCCAATTTTGTCACATCCCCTCCAACATTCATCATTATCTTTTCCTGTCATCTTAGCCAATCTAAGAAGTATGTAGTAGTATCTCATAGTTGTCTTAATTTGCATTACTCTGATCAATAACTTAGAACACCTTTTCATATGGTAGAAATAGTTTCATTTTCATCATCTGAAAATTGTCTGTTCATATCCTTTGACCATTTATCAATTGGAGAATGGCTTGATTTCTTATAAATTTGAGTCAAATTTCTATATATTTTAGAAATTAGGCCTTTATCAGAACCTTCAACTGTAAAGATGTTTTCCCAGTTTATTATTTCTCTTTTAATCTTGTCTGCATTAGGTTTGTCTGTACAAAAGCTTTTTAACTTAATATAATCAAAATTTTCTATTTTGTTATCAATAATGATCTCTAGTTCTTCATTGGTCACAAATTCCTTCCTCCTCCAAAGGTCTGAGAGGTAAACTATCCTATCTTCCAATTTATTTCTAATCTCATTCTTTATGCCTAGATCATGAACCCATTTTGATCTTATCTTGGTGTAAGGTGTTAAATGTGGGTCAATGAGATGTACTACTTCCACTTTTCCCTTTTTCTGATACAATTTCCTTTCCACCTCTAAATCATTTTTATATTATAACAGTAAACCAAATTATACATGTACTTTATGTATTCCCATAACAGAAATACAATTCTGAAGAGTTCTTTTAACCTTTTTATGCTTTTCTTGAGTCCTTTTTTTTGGAGGTCAAAATTTTTGTTAACTCTGTTTTTTTCATCAGAAATAAATGGAATTCACCTATTTCATTGATTGTCTAATACTATGTAGTATGTATCGTGAAGGACAATGCCTAGGGATAAGTTAGCAAGTAAATTCCTGTGAGGCCCACTATTGTAAAGAGGAAAATGAAACCGAAGGCTCACAGTATTACCTGGGATCATTTAATATTCCCTCCATATAGTGTAGCTAATCAGCTAAAAACTTTAACACTGGTAGGGATGGTGATGATTATTGTAGCTGATGTAAATTATGCTCATGTGTCTACATCTAGACCAACAATAAACATGTGGTGGGCTCATACAATGAAACCTAGGAATCCAATGGATATTATTGCTCACTCTATTCCTATATAGCCAAAAAGTTCTTTTTTACCTGCATGATATGTGACAATATGAGAGATAATTCTGAAACCTGGTAGAATCAGAATATATACTTCTGGGTGTCCAAAGAATAAAAATAGGTGTTGATATAGGATTGGGTCTCCTCTTCCAGAAGGGTCAAAGAATGTTGTGTTTAGATTGATGTCTGTTAAAAGCATTGTAATACCGGCTGCTAGGACTGGTAGAGACAGGAGAAGTAAGACTGCTGTGATCATTACGGATCAAACAAATAATGGTATTTGATATTAGGATATTGAGGGGGGTTTCATATTGATAATTGTTACAGTAAAGTTAATAGCCTCTAGGATGGAAGAGACTCCTGCTAGATGGAGTGAGAAAATAGCCAGATCTACTGATGTTCCTGCATGGGCGAGATTGCCTGCTAGAGGGGGGTAAACTGTTCATCCTATTCCAGCACCTGCTTAAATTGTTGAAGATGCCAGAAATAATAGGAATGATGGTGGCAGAAGTCAGAATCTTATGTTATTTATTCAGAGGAATGCTATACCTGGGGCTCCAATTATTAGTGGTACCAATCAGTTGCCAAATCCCCCAATTATAATGGGTATAACTATGAAGAAAATTATTACAAAGGCATGGGCTATAACGATTACATTGTAGATTTCATCATCAGGATCAGAGTTCCAGGCTGGCCAAGTTCTGCTCGAATAAGGAGGCTCTGGGCAGTGCCAATCATGCCTGCTCAAGCACCAAATAATAAATAAAGAGTTCCAATATCTTTATTGTTAGTAGAAAACAATCATTGGGTAATGAACATAGGTAAAATATCTGAGTGTAAGCATTGAATTGTAAATTCAAAGACAGAAACTAGATATCTCTTTTTACCAATAAATTGAAGCCAAATGTTAAGGTGCTTAGCTGTTAACTAAGAGTTAGGGGATAGATACCCTCCAGGTTAGAGGCAAAGGTGATCTATTGAGACCCCCCCCCTTCTGCCTTTTATTTCTTACAAGGTGGGGCATCTCTGAATGTATTCAAAGACTAGGTGATTTAATACCTGCTTAAGGCTTTGAAGGCCTTTGGTCTAGTTTGAACCTAAGCCTTTGATTTGGCTTTGAAGTATATATTACTTTGAATTGCAAATTCAAAGAAGTAGCTTAAGTGCTGCTGGAGCTTGGGTGAAAGCTTAGCTTAATTAAAGTGCTCTATTTGCATTGGAGTGATGCAAGATAAAGTCTTGTAGTTCTTAGTTATGAGAGTGTGATGAATAAGTAGGGGTTGTTGGAATTAATGTGGTTCATTTTATTCAGTTGCTATACCACTGCATTTTTGAGTTATTGGTGGAGGGGAATATGATCAGGCTAGATACATAAATAATTTCTGTGTAGAAGAATAGGTCTAGTAGGGCTGAGAGAACTATTATGGTAGCTGTTGTGATGTTACCATTGGTAATAAGTTCTTGTAGGATAACTGGTGAGAGGTGGAAGGCCTCCTAAGGAAAGAAGTGTGAGGATGATAAGGAGGGTCACTGGTATTAATTTGCTTCATAGGCCACCAAGGGATTTTACTTTGGTGATGTTTGAAAGGTTGAGGGTTAGAAATGCAGTTAGGATCACTATGATATAGATTATGAGGTTAAAGATGGTGGGGTTGATATGTACAATAATTGCTATTCAGCTATGTGGGCAATTGATGAATAGGCTAGAATTTTTTGTAGGTGTGTTTGGTTAAGTCCTCCTCATCTTCTTAGGATAGTTGATAGAATTGCCAAGGGGATGAGGATATTTATGTTTAGTCAGGGAGCGATTTGGTAGAGGATTGATGTTGGGGCAATTTTTTTTTGTCATGTTAGAAGGATTATTCTGGATAGGAGTGGAGTTCCTTCTGTCATTTCGGGTACTCAGAAGTGGAAAGGGGAGGATTATTGAGATAGAGGTACATTGATCAGAAAGTTGAAATAGTGTTCATTGGTTTGTTGATTATGCATTGTAGACTATAGTGAATATTATTATTATAGAGGTGATGGCTTGTGTGAGGAAGTATTTTGTGGCAGCTTCTGTAGCACATGAGTTGTTTGGGGAAGTTATTATGGGGATGATTGCTAATGTGTTGATTTATAAGCCTATTCAAGCTGTGAATCAGTGGCTGCTGAATAAAGTAAGATATGTGCTGATGAGGAGGTTTAGTGATAAAATGATGAGTACATAGGGGGACATTAGTATGGGAAGGGTATGAACCAACATTTTCAGGATATGGGTCTGATAGATTATTTAGCTGACCTTACTAAGATGTGGTGTAAAGGGAGCACAAAGGGTTTTGAGATCTTTAGTATAGGTTCAAGTTCTATTATCCTAGAAATAAGGGGGCTTGCACCCCTGTTTTTATCCTATGAAGATAATTCTTTTGTTGTAATGCTGGATAAACTGAGGCAAGATAGAGATTAGAGAGTTTTTAATATTTTATTAATTGGAGTGTTTAATTGACTGGACAGGACTCTTGTCTCAAAGTATCCAGTGACAAATGAGAGAATGTCAAACCCTTTTATAGCTTTCAAACAAAGAAAAGAAGAGCAGAGAGGGAAAAGTTCTTACAGAACCTTTTGGTTCTGTCAGGATGGAGAGAGCAATAAAATCTTACTGAAAAGCCAGAGTCAGGATGTTTGAATAAACAGAAGTAAGAATGTCAATTGAAGTATCTGGGATGGTCTTATCTCTTGGAATATTTTAGAGGGACAGTATCAAAAATTCTTTGAAGGCAGAGGGAGCTAAGAACCAGGATGTCTGATCTGCTCCTCATCTCCTATTGACAATTTATAATCTTAGAGCAAATGGTCCTCATTCTTAATGAACCAGAGGGGGTTTTACAACTTAAGGGGACTGAGAACAATTCAGGAATACTCAATCAGGATAATAAGGGAAACTAGTGCAGGGAAACTGAGATAGAACAGCTCAAGGAGACTGTGGCATAACATTGTCAGACATATTTCTAAATTTGTGGGGGGGTTTATGATAGGGCAAATGCTAAGGAGATGAATCATAGACATAGTGCTAGTGTCATGGGCAGAAAGTTTTTTCATAGTAGGAAGAAAATGCCCAGTTTGGCTGGGTAACACATCTTTGACTGCATACCAAGTTTCTTTGCCTTTTGAAATATCAGATTCCAGAACCCTCAATCCCTTAAAGTGGAAGGTGCTTGATCCTGAGTGATCCTTATGGTGGCTTCTCAGTATTTGAAATTTTTCCTGGATGTTTTTAGTATTTTTCCTTAGTCAGATATGTCTGGAATTTAGCTACAATATTTCTGGGAGTTTTAATTTAGGGATCTCTTTCTGTAGATGATTGATGAATTCTTTTAATGTCTATTTTACCTTCTGATTCTATGACATCTGGGCAGTTCTCTTTGTTGATTTCCTGAAAAAGAGTCTAGTCTCTTTTTTTCATCATGATTTTCAGGCAGTCCAATAATCCTTAGATTGTCTCTCATAGATCTATTTTCCAGGTTGGTTGTTTTCCCTATTAAGTATTTTACATATTTTTTTAGTTTTGTTTGATTCTTGTTGACTTATTGAGTCATTTGTTTACATTTGTTCAATTCTGAATTTTAGTGTGTTATTTTCTTCATTTACTTTTTTTTTTACTTCTCTTTGTATTTGTCCAATTGAATTTTTGAATAAGTTGTTTTGTTCTATAGATTTTTTTTTCCATTTCACAAATTCTGTTTTTTAAGGAGTTATTTTCTTTTTCCATTTCACAAATTTTGTTTTTTAAGAAGTTATTTTCAGACTTCTATCGAAGACGGCAGAGAGGAAGCACACAGCTGCTTGAACTCCACGTTTTCTTTCAGAATTTACTACATGACAAGACTCAGAATTAATACTTGACTAGAAAAAAAACCCAAAAATAATTACCAACAGAAGACATCCTTGAAATTCTCCAGAAAAGGTCTGTTTTAGCTTGGCGGAGGGGATGAACAGACTGGGCTCAAGCTGAGGGCAAGCAGCGAGAGCAAGGCAGGCATCTCACACTGCTCACACCTGAGGGGGGAGGGGTCAGATCTCTGCTGTTTCTATGTAATGACCTTTACCTCAGTGTGGATATTCTGTATTGGCAGCAAGCCAGGATCAACAGAGAAGGTGTAAACACTGGAAATAAAGAATAAAACCCCAGAAAGCTAGCATCTCTTGGGACTGGCAACCCCCACCCCCACTCAGAGTGACTTAGCAAGTTCTTAGAGCTTCAGAGCCTCAGAGTGCAGATTCAGCACAGCCATCACAGTCCTGTTAGTGCCTCGCTGCTGTCTCCTGCAGTCTGTAGAGGAAGCCCGGTTTAACCATCCAGCCCCATCCCTCTCCCAGAAACAGACCAATTGTCTCTCTGGTCAGTTTGTTTTCTTTGATTCTACTCTGACAAAATGAAAAAAAAAAATTAAAGGGCTCTAACTACTGACAGCTTCTGTATGGAAAGAGAGCAGACTTCAAACACTGAGGAAACAAAAAGCAGACTGTCTCCAAAGGAATCCCTTAAGGGGTATATGATCTGCTCCTCAATACACAAGTCTCTCATAGAGGAAATCAAAAAGGCTCTCACAAGAGAGCTAGAAGAGAAATGGTAAAAGGAAAGGGAAGCTTGGCAACAGAGTCTGGAGAAGTCATCCCACGCATTTAAAGACAAAGTGGATAAAGAAATCAAATCATTGAGAAATAAAATTAGTGAGTTGGAAAAAGAAAACAGCTTTCTAAAAAATAAAATGGATGAAATGGAAAAAAATTCCATAGAAGAAAAAAACTCACTTAAAAACTCAATTGGACAATTACACAAAGATATGAAAACAGTGAGTGAAGAAAATACATCATTAAAAATCAGAATCAAACAAGTACAATTGAATGACTCAAGCAGAAACCAAGAAGTAGTCAAGAAAAACCAGAAAAATGAAACAATAGAAAAGAATGTCAAGTACCTTATTGGGAAGGCAACAGACCTGGAAAACAGATCCAGGAGAGACAATTTGAGAATAATCGGACTCCCTGAAAAATGTGAGGAAAAGAGCCTGGACACCATTTTCCAGGAAATTATCAAAGAGAACTGCCCAGACATTTTAGAAACAAAGAGTAAAATAGACATTGAAAAAATTCATCGATCACCTACTCTAAGAGACCCTAAAATCAAAATGCCAAGAAATATAGTGGCCAAGTTCAAGAACCAGCAGACAAAGGAAAACATATTTGAAACTGCTAGAAAAAATCAATTCAGATATGGAGGAGCCACAATAAGGAAGCCAGGATCTAGCAGCATTTACAGTAAAGGAGCAAAGGGCCTGGAATATGATATTCTTAAAGGGTAAGGAACTTCGTATGCAGCCAAGAATAACTTACCCAGCAAAAATGAGCATCTTTTTCCAGGAAAGAAGATGGACATTTAATGAAATATATTAATTTCATCTATTTTTGATGAAAAAACCAGATCCACACAAAAAATTTGATCTTCAAATACAAAATTCAGGAGATTTCTAAAAAGGTAAAAAGAAATCTTGAGAACTATATTTCTGCCACAAAGATATGTAAGGAACACATATATAATTTGTCCTAGAAACCAGAGGTGGAAAGGAAATTATATCATAAAAGGGGTAAAGTGCTTCTCAGGAAGAGGCAAAGGTAACCATTATATCTGAGGGAAAGAATGGAGGGGAATAAACATAGTGTATATCAATAGGCATATTTGGTGAAACTCCTTCCATTTCATTGAAAAGTGGGAGTGAAAAAAGTGAAAAGGGAAGGAGTAAGTTCAGGGGAAGGGAATACAGAAATTGTAAGGAAAAAGGGTAAAATAGGGGGAGGAACTTTAAGGTGGGGGATGGATACTAAAAAGGGAGAGCTGTGAAAAGAAACTGGTGCTCACAAGTTTAATACTGGGAAGGAGGGTAAGAGGGAAGGAAAGGAGCAAAGCATAAGCAGGGGTTAACAGGATGACAAGCAATATATTATTAGTCATTTTAACCATAAATGTGAATTTGGATAAACTCCCCCATAAAGAGGAAGCAGTTAGCAGACTGGATTAAAAGCCAGAATCCTACAATATGTTCTTTGCATAAAACACATCTGAAACAGGGTGATACATACAGAATAAAGGTAAAAGGTTGGAGCAGAATCTACTATGCTTCAGGTGAAGCCAAAAAAGCAGGGATAGCCATCCTCATCTCAGATCAAGCAAAAGCAAAAATTGATCTAATTCAAAGAGATAAGGATGGGCATTATATCTTGCTAAAGGGTAGCATAAATAATGAAGCAGTATGAATATTAAACATATACACAACAACTGGTGCAGCACCTAAATTCTTACAAGAGAAATTAAGAGAGCTACAAGAAGAAATAGACAAAAAAATATAATAGTGAGAGATCTCAACCTTGCTCTTTCAGAATTAGATAAATCAAACCACAAAATAAATAAGAAAGAAATCAAAGAGGTAAATAGAATACTAGAAGAGTATATAACTATTTGAAAAAATAAAGGTTGAAAGAGTCCTATCAAATTCCTTCTATGACACAAATATGGTACTGATACCTAAACCAGGTAGGTTGAAAACAAAGAAAGAAAATTATAGACCAATTTCCCTAATGAATATTGTTGCTAAAATATTAAATAAAATATTACAAAAAGACTACCGAAAATCATCGCAGGATTATACACTATGACAAAGTGGGATTTATACTAGGAAAGCTGGGCTGGTTCAATATTAGGAAAACTATTAGCATAATTGACTATATCAATAACTAAATTAACAAAAAAAAAAAAAAAACTTGAGAGTATAGGAATAAATGGACTATTCCTTAAAATAATAGGGAACATATATTTAAAACTATCAGTAAACATCATATGTAATGGTGATAAAGTGGAGCCTTTCCCAGTAAGATCAGGAGTGAAACAAGGTTGCCCACTATCACCATTACTATTCAATATTGTACTAGAAAAACTAGCCTCAGCAATAAGAGCTGAGAAAGAGATTAAAGGAATTAGAGTAGGTAATGAGGAAATCAAACTATGACTCTTTTCAGATGACATGATGGTATACTTAGAGAATCCCAAAGACTCTGCTAAAAGACTATTAGAAATAATTCAGAACTTTGGCAAAGTTTCAGGATACAAAACAAATCCACATAAATCCTCAGCATTTTCATACACTACCAACATAATCCAACAGCAAGAGATACAAAGAGAAATTCCATTCAAAATAACTGTTGATACTATAAAACATTTGGGAATATATCTACCAAAGGAAAGTTAGGAATTATATGAGCTAAATTACAAACACGTGCCACAAAATAAAAGTCAGATTTAAATAATTGGAAAGACATTAAGTGCTCTTGGATAGGACAAGCAAATATAATAAAGATGACAATACTCAGTAAACTAATTGATTTATTTAGTGCTATGCCAATCAGACTCCCAAGAAACTATTTTAATGACATCGAAAAAATAACAGCACAATTCATATGGAAGAACAAAAGGTAGAGAATTTCAAGGGAAATAAAAAAAAAAAAAAATCAGATGAAGCTGGCCTGGTTGTACCTGATCTAAAAGTATACTATACAGCAGCAGTCACCAAAACCTTTTGGTATTGGGTAAGAAATAGACTAATTGATCAGAGGAATAGGTTAGGCTCACAGGACAAGATAGAGAATAAAAATAGCAATCTAGTGTTTAACAAACCCAAAGATCCCAACTTTTGGGAAAAGAATTCATTATTTGACAAAAACTGCTGGGAAAACTGGAAATTAGTATGGCAGAAACTAGGCATGGATCCATATTTAACACCCCATACTAAGATAAGGTCAAAATGGGTCCATGACTTAAACATAAAGAACTAGATCATAAATAAATTAGAGGAATATAGGATAGTTTACCTCTCAGACTTGTGGAGGAGGAAGGAATTTGTGACCAAAGGAGAACCAGAGATCATTATTGATCACAAAATAGAAAATTTTGATTACATCAAATTAAAAATCTATTGTACAAACAAAACTAATGCAAATAAGATTAGAAGGGAAGTAACAAATTGGGAAAACAGTTTTACAGTTAAAAGTTCTGATAAAGGCCTCATCTCAAAAATATACAGAGAATTGACTCTAATTTATAAGAAATCAAACCATTCTCCAATTGATAAATGGTCAAAGGATATGAACAGATAATTTTCAGATGATGAAATTGAAACTATTTCCACTCATATGAAAGAGTATTCCCAATCATTATTGATCAGAGAAATGCAAATTAAGACAACTCTGTGATACCACTACACTCCTGTTAGATTGGCTAAGATGACAGGAACAAATAAGGATGAATGTTGGAGGGAATGTGGGAAAACTGGGACGCTGATGCATTGTTGGTGGAGTTGTGAAAGAATCCAACCATTCTGGAGAGCAATCTGGAATTATGCCTAAAAAGTTATCAAACTGTGCATACCCTTTGATCCAGCAGTACTACTACTGGGCTCATATCCCAAGGAAATATTAAAGAAGGGAAAGGGACCTGTATGCACCAAAATGTTTGGGGCAGCCCTTTTTGTAGTGGCTAGAAACTAGAAAATGAAAGGACACCCATCAATTGGAGAATGTTTGGGTAAATTATGGTATATGAATGTTATAGAATATTATTCTTCTGTAAGAAATGACCAGCACGATGAATATAGAGAGGCTTGGAGAGACTTACATCAACTGATGCTGAGTGAAATGAGCAGAACTAGGAGATCTTTATACACTTCAACAATATTGTATGAAGTTGTATTCTGATGGAAGTGGATATCTTCAACATAGAGAAGATCTAATCCAGTTCCAATTGATCAATGATGGACAGAATCAGCTACACCCAGAGAAGGAATACTGGGAAATGAATGTAAACTGTTTGCATTTTTTGTTTTTCTTCCAGGTTATTTTTACCTTATGAATCAAATTCTTCCTTTGCCACAACAACAACATTCATATATCAAAAAAATTTCGGTTCTGCACATATATGTTTTATCTAGGATATATTATAATATATTTAATATGTATGGGAATGCCTGCCATCTAGGGGAGGGGGTGGAGGGAAGGAGGGGAATATTTGGAACAGAAGGGAGTACAAGGGCTAATGTTGTAAAAAATTACCTATGCATATGTACTGTCAAAAAATGTCATAATTATAAAATTAATAAAAAAATGTTTTAAAATGTTATTTTCTTTTTCTGCTTTACAAATTCTGTTTTTCTGGAAGTTGCTATATTTTTTTCCAGTTCATCAAATCTTTCTTTTAATGAGTTATATGCTTTTTGCATTTAACTATTTCTATTTTTGTTTTGCCTTTTCCAAACTCTCTTGCAAGGCTTTATTTCTTTTCTTCATTTTTCTTGTAGCTCTCTTTTAATATCCTTTTTTTTTTAAGTTCTTCTAGGAGAGCCTTGTGTGATGGGGACCAGGTTATTTTACTTTTTGGAGCTTCATCTGGTCAATCTGCCTTTAGTCTCCTCAGGGTTTGAAATCTGTTCTTCTGTTCTGCCAAAAAATCTGTCAATTGTTAGAGACCTCTTAAATTTTACTCATTTTTGAAAGTTAAATTAATGTCAGTCTTTAGGACTGGAGAGGTTTTCTAAGCAACTGCAGCTGCACTGGGTCAGTGCTTATTCACTTCTGGTGCTGTAGTCTGCCACATGGAGTAGTCAGCAATGCCGTAGGTCTCTGTGCTATCTGGTTTTTAAGGTTGTAGTCTGCTCACCCACCCTTAGACTGCACTGCTCCAGGACTCTGAGTTGTCTGCATTGGCATTTGTGGTCAGCTGCCTGAGCCTTGCTGTCTATTTCCCACAATCTAAAGGACCTTCTCTGGTCCCTTTTCTCCCACAAACTCTCTGCCCTGAAGAGGTCCCACTGCCACACTGAGACTGCTCTGCCCCAGGACTCTGCTTTGTCTGTTCTGGCATTTGTGGTCAGCTGTTTGTGCTTTGCTGCCTCTCTCCTCTTTCTGATTGAAACAGATCTTTTCTGGTCTGTTTCCTCCCATAAATTCTTTGCACTAGAACTCTGAGCTGTCTTAGCTGGTGTTTGTATTGGTTGCCCTGGGTGCCTCCATCCCATTTCCAATTGAAATAGACCCTTTTTTGGCGATCTTTGAAATTATCTTTTGCTGATAATTTGTTGTACTCCCAATATTTGTGGGTTCTGCCTATCCAGAGCTAATTCAGAACCTGGACTTTATAATTATTGTGAAGGTTGTAAAGAATGTCAGAGAGAAACATGTGTTGTCTCCACCATCTTGGCTCTGCCCCTTCTGGTTTTTTTTTTTTTTTTTAATCTTTTGTGATTTTTCCCTTTTTTCTGACTTTTCTCATCCAACATGCTATAATAAATAATGGTTTTAGAAATATCTTAGGAGACATATAAGTTGATGTAAAATAAAATAAGTAGAACCAGAATAATATATAACATAAATATAAAAATTGCAATTATCATCTATCAATAATTAATTCCATTGATCAATACAATACTTTAAAACAATACCAAAGGACACATGATGAAAAATGCTATCTACCTCCAGAAAGAGAACTGATGAATTTTAAGTGCAGATTGAAACATAGTTTTTTTGATTTCTTTAAGTTTCTTGTATTTTCTTGTCTACTGTATTGTTTTGCAATATGTCTAATATGGAAATATGTTTTCCATAACTTCACAGGTCCAATTGACATGCTATTGGTTGCCTTCTCAGTGAATGAGAAAATGGTGAAAAGAAAGAGAATGAAGTGGAACTTTTGTCAATACATAAATGTTCAAAAAAGAGGTGCTACCATCTAATTTGTCATGAGTCATAAGATTTTAAAGTACTTTATTTCTGGGGCATAGTAGGCACTTTTAAAATGCATATTCCCTTTCATCTGCCCTTCCCCATCTAATTTGTAGCTAAAACTTTCCACCTCTCCCAATAGAATGTGAGCTTCTTTATAGCAGATCATATTTTTTTCTATTTGTACATATTACACAGTACTATGTTTTGCACACAGTGTCTGCTAAATATTTTATTTATGCATGCATTTCTTCATATTTCATTATATTAATATATTTAACTAATTCAACCATTCTACAATTGATGAGCATTTCCAATATTTTATTTTTGTCTTTTTTGTTTTGTTTTGTTTTGTTTTTTTAATGTACCTTTCAGGATGTGGCAATTTGTTTGTTTTATGATTATTCTTTCCCAGTATTATGATAATTCTTAAAGTTTACCATTCCCCAATACCTTCCTGACTGGCTGTTTAGTTTGGTATTTTTTGACACCTATGACTTTTTAGTCGATATCTGTAAAGGGCTAGAACTAAGCAAATGCACTTGGATAATGGAGCACGTGAGACTAATTGCCAATTGGACAATTCTCTATTAACATGTTTGAAGGTTGACCCTCCCCAACTATTCTGTGCTGACTTGATTGGTGGGACAAAGAAGGGGAAGTGATGTGTGTGGGTGGAGTAGGAGGAGAAAATTGAGATATTCTCCTGGCAGTGGAGAGAGAGGAAGTTGGTGTGAAGATTGCTAGATTTAATCCCCTGACTGTGACCCCAAAAGACCAAGAATAAAGATTTTTGGTCATCCTGATTCCGGCGGATTTCTTGGAAGACAGAGTTCCAGCATTTGGCATCTAATGTGGACCAGGCACCCTACCTCCACTGAAGTTCTCCATTGACCAGGAGATTACGGGAGTATTCTAATAGACGAATAAGGAACTTACCTTGTTAAGGACTAAACCAGCAATCTCTTATAGCTGAAATGGGGCAGATGTTAGCTAAAGACATTTCCTCAACCTCAGCCGACTCAGCCCCAGCCCCAGATTCAACCCCTGCTCCAGCTTCAACCCCAGCTCCATCCCCACCCAGGAGTGGTGCTATAGAGAGTATAATTAAGATAATTGAGGAGCAGAGTTTACTTGTAACCTGGGTACAGATTGATAAACTCTTGGGCACATTAAAATGCACGTCCCCTTGGTTCTTAGAGGAAGAAAAACTAAATGTAGATAACTGGAAGCTAGTGTGACTTCAACTGAAAGAATTTCACACAAAAAAATGGGCCTTGTTCAATTTCCACAGAGGTATTTTGTATATACAACATAGTTCAATTAGACTTAAACTATCAAGCAAGTTATATGAGAAGGAAAAGTTTTAAAAATGAACAGAAGAGGAAGTGTGAGGAAAAAAAGATAGAAGATAAGCAATCTCAAGACCTTGGCGGGGTGGGGGGAGGGAAGGGAGCAAGGGGATTTAAATGAGGAATTAGGGTATGATGACTCTGATTCTCTTGAAGAAGCTTCAATCCCGCCTAGAGAGCAGATTATTGACAGGCTCACATCAACTCCACCTTTAGGGACAGAGGGAGGAGGAGGAATCAGAGGGACAGCTAAATCATCAGCACCTCTCCCCCAGCAATCACCAACTCCTATAACTAGATTACAGAAATCAATTTTTCAAGAGGACCAAAATGGAAAAGAAATAGATAGTAATTTCAAACTTCAAATTTTTCCCATGATTCAACAGTAGAATTCTGCAGGCCAAGAAAGTAGAAGATGCACTCCTTTTGATATGGATATCCTTAAAGATCTAAAAGCTTGCAATCTCTATGGGGCTACATCAGCTTATGTTAAGATGTTACTACAGAATTTGGCTTATGAAGTCTTAACCCCTAGTGACTGGAAAGCCATTACAAGGATGTGCTTAGAACCTAGACAAAACTTGTCGTGGCTTTCTGAATATAGTGAGCTTTGTAGGATTCAAGCCCAACAAAACAGTCGAAGTTGAGTTAATACTTCAATCACCTGTGACCTACTAACAGGTGTAGGTTCTTATGCAGGAGCTTCAGTACAGATTAATTACTTCATAGCAGCTTATGATTAAATTGCTGCTGCTGATATCAAAGCATGGGCTTCTCTCCCCAATAAAAATGACAGGGCAAGACCTTCACAAAAATTGTACAAGGGTCAAATGAAATCTTTTCTGATTTTGTGGGACATTTGCAGACAGCTATCACATGGACTAATGGTGAAAATACAGTAACAGACATTTTGATAAGGCAACTTGCTAAAGAAAATGCTAATGAGGTTTGCAGAAGAATTATATTAGGACTATGCAAGGATGCGTCATAAGACATTGTGCCATAGTGGGCACAAATGCCTTTTATAGCCAGGCCATGATGCAGACTTCCTAAGACCCCAACATGGGAAGACAGCATTTTTTGTGGCAAGGGGACTTCCAGAGAGACTCATCAATGTTTTCAATGTGGTATAGTAGGCATATGAAAGCTCAATGTTGGCATAGAGACAGAGTGAGAAAACAGGGTGGGAGAACAAGACCCAATACCCCATGTCCAAAATGCAACAGAGGGTTCCATTGGGCATCAGAGTGTGGACTGATTCAGGGAAATGGGATGAGGGGCCCAGCTCCCAGAGCCCCAGGCAAAAAACACCTGGGACATGATGGCATCCAATGCCACACCCAAAGAGTGGCCTAGAAGTCCAATACTCAGACATGACCAATCAGCCAAGAAGCCATCTGATGAGAGAAAGGAATTATATAATCAATCAGCCAGGAAGCGACCTGTTGGGAGAAAGGGATTACAATTGGGGAGGATAGAGTTGTATGCAGCTGGGACAACGGAGATACCCCCTGGAGAGGTGAAATCTGTTCCTCTCCAGCCTATGGATCCCTTGCCTCCAGGCACAGTAGGCTTGACCATTTCACCTCCTGAGAGTACTTACAAAACAGTGTTCATTCATACACTGATGTGGGAAACTGGGGAAAGTGTAGATAACATTCCAGTCACTAACACAGATAAACAATGTGTGACTTATCAACCAGGGGAAGTAGTACCATAGGGTTTATTGATACAGACCCCTAATAAGCAATCTGGTGATAGTCACCCACGTTCTGACTCCAAGCAGAAAAACCCAGAAATATACTGGACAGCAGCTGTGACAGCTGAACAACCTATGCTCACCATCTATATAAATGGCATACCATTAGAAGGACTGACTGGTGGACATAGGTGCAGATCGCACAGTCTTTAGAGGTGCTAACTGGCCCATTCACTGGCCAAAGACCAATGCAAACACTTACATGTCTAGGGTAGGAGGATCAATAGCAGCTGAAGTTAGTGCTACCCCTTTAAGGTGGATATTTGAAGGTGAAACAGAAATTTTTACTCCTTTTATAGTTTTTTTTATTATTATTATTTTATGTAGAATTTTTTTCCACAGTATATATGCATGAGTATTTTTTAAATAATATTATCCCTTGTATTCATTTTTCCAAATTATCCCCTCCTCCCTCAACTCCCTCCCCCGATGACAGGCAATCCCATACATTTTACATATGTTACAATATAACCCAGATACAATATATGTGTATAAATACCATTTTCTTGTTGCACATTAAGTATTAGATTCCGAAGGTATAAGTAACCTGGGTAGATAGACAGTAGTGCTAACAATTTACATTCACTTCCCAGTGTTCCTTCTCTGGGTGTAGTTATTTCTGTCCATCATTGATCAACTGGAAGTGAGTTGGGTCTTCTTTATGTTGAAGATATCCACTTCCATCAGAATACATCTTCATACAACATTGAAGTGTACAGAGATCTTCTGGTTCTATTCATTTCACTCAGCATCAGTTGATGTAAGTCTCTCCAAGCCTCTCTGTATTCCTCCTGCTGGTCATTTCTTACAGAGCAATAATATTCCATAACCGTCATATACCATAATTTACCCAACCATTCTCCAATTGATGGACATCCATTCATCTTCCAGCTTCTAGCCACTACGAAAAGAGCTGCCACAAACATTTTGTCACATACAGGTCCCTTTCCGCTCTTTAGTATTTCTTTGGGATATAAGCCCAATAACAGCAATACTGGGTCAAAGGGTATGCACAGTTTGATAACTTTTTGGGCATAGTTCCAAATTGCTCTCCAGAATGGCTGGATTCTTTCACAACTCCACCAACAATGTATCAGTGTCCCAGTTTTCCCACATCCCCTCCAACATTCATCATTATTTGTTCCTGTCATTTCTCTGATCAGTAGTGATTTGGAACACGTTTTCATATGTTACTCCTTTTATAGTTGAAAAAATCCCCATCAAACTGTGGGGAAGAGACATTTTACAAAAATTAGGGTTAAAAATGAGTACTTCGGTTTTTTAGGCAGGGCTGCTGTTGAAAGCTTGAGACCACTTTCACCAATTCCTATCCAATGGAAAACCGATACACCAGTGTGGATAGAACAGTAGCCCTTAGGTAGCGATAAAATTCAGGCCTTATTAGAAATAGTACAGGTCCACCTCAACAACAATACTGTATGAGGATGTATTCTGATGGAAGTGGAAATCTTCAACATAAAGAAGATCCAACTCACTTCCAGTTGATCAATGATGGACAGAGGTAGCTACACCCAGAGAAGAAACACTGGGAGGGGAATGTAAATTGTTAGCACTAATATCTGTCTGCCCAGGTTGCATGTACCTTCGGATTCTAATGCTTATTGTGCAACAAGAAAATGATATTCACACACATGTATTGTACCTAGACTATATTGTAACACATGTAAAATGTATGGTATTGCCTGTCGTCGGGGGGAGGGAATAGAGGGAGGGGGGGTAATTTGGAAAAATGAATACAAGGGATAATATTATAAAATATATATATATATATATATATATATATATATATATATATATATATATATATATATAATTAAAAAAAAAAAAAAAAAAAAAAAGAAATAGTACAGGAACAACTTGACCAAGGACACTTACAACCTTCTCTAAGTCCTTGGAATTTGTGGTAAAAAAAGAAATCTGGAAAATGGAGGATGTTGACTGATTTAAGAAAGGTAAATGAACAGATGGAAACTATGGGAACTCTTCAACCTGGACTTCCATCTCCTATTCAACTGCCTAGAGAATGGCCTCTGTGGGTTATAGACATTAAGGATTGTTTCTATTCTATCCCTCTAGATAAGGAGGATATGAACAGATTTGCCTTTTCAGTGCCCAGCATTAACTTATCTGAGCTTTATAAAAGATATGAATGGACAGTTTTGCCACAGGGAATGAAAAACAGCCCTACTATATGTCAAATGTATGTTGCTGCTGCTCTTTCTCCAGTAAGAAAAGCATTTCCAAAAATAATGTTATTACATTACATGGATGGTATATTGGGATGTGCACCTGAGGAACAAATGTTAGAAGCATGTCTACAAAAAAACATAGAAACACTAAGGAATTATAAATTGCACATAGCTTCAGAAAAGATTCAAAGAGATGCTCCTTTTCAATATTTAGGATATGAAGTATATCCTAAGGTGCTTACAGTACAAAATCTCTCCTTAAGAACAGAGAAGCTAAACACCTTAAATGACTTCCAGAAATTGATAGGAGATATCCAATGGATGTGTCCCATGCTAGGCTTGACTACCTGTCAATTGCAACTATTATATGACATTTTAAGGGGAGCTTGTGCTTTAAATTCATCACGCCTGCTTACAAAAGAAGCTCAAGAGGCTTTGAGAAAAGTTGAATTGGCTTTATCCAATGTAGTTGAAAGAGTCACTCAAAAACCCTCGGAAATATCAGTTTTTGCTACATGAAAGGCACCCACAGCAGTCCTTCATCAATGAGACAGTGTGATAGAGTGAGTGAACCTCCCACCATAACCAGAACAAAGCCTTATTCCTTACCCAGTGCATGTGGCTAGAATTTTATTAAAGGCCATTAAGCGAGCAGTACAATTACCTGGGATAAGACATGACAAGATATATACCTTTTATACTAATGCACAAGGTAATATGTGCTATGAAACCATCCCAGAGTGGCAAATTTTATTAGCCATGGCTCCAAATTTTATACACTGGTCTCCATAAAAGATAACCAGACTGTTACATAATTGGCAGTGGATTCTTGAAGAAAAGGTTTCTAAAGTTCCTCTTAAAGGACCAACTATCTTTACAGATGCATCCAAACATAATATTTGTGCTGTATACTTTTGTGACTTAATTATAAAGAGAGTAATCAGAACTCCTTTTCAGTCCACTCAGCAGAATGAATTGTATGCAATCATTCTAGTTTTTTCTTATTATCCAGGAGACATAAATATAATATCTGATTTGGCCTATTCAGTAGGTGTGGTACAAAGAATTGCCACAGCCCAGATAAAATTTGTAGCCTCCAATATATAACAGCTCTTTAAGGAACTTCAAGAGCGAGTGAGAAAGCATCCAGGTAAGATTTTATTTTGCATGTCCACTCCTATAGTGGACTTCCAGGTCCTACTTTAATGGTAATTCAAAGGCAGATAACCTTCTAACCATGTTGCCCAATACTCCTTTATTTCACGAAGACCAAGAATCTCATAATAAATATCATCAGGCTGCCCGAGCTTTACTTTTACAATTTGGAATGACAAGAGAAGAAGCTAGGAGCATAGTAAAAACCTGTACAGTTTGCCTTCCTTTCCATGCCCCTACACTCCCTCCAGGGAAGAACCCTCATGGTTTGAGACCTAATGAATTTTGGCAAATGGATGTGACCCATTATAAATCTTTTGGTCATCTATCTTTTATCCATGTTGTGGTATACACCTTTTCAGGATTCACTTTTGCAATACCAGCAGCAAAAGAGACAGCTTGAGTGGTCACTGAATTCCTTATATAAGTATTTGCAATTATGGGTGTGACACAAGCAATAAAAACAGACAATAGACTTGCATATATTTCTAAACATTTTGCACACTTTTGTGCACAGTATAAGATTTTACATACCACTGGCATACCATTTAATCCTCAAGGGCAGGCAATAGTAGAGAAAAGAAACAGAGATATTAAGACACTTCTCCAAAAACAAAAGAAAGGGGGAGCCCAGGGTACCCCTAGAGAACTTCTAAATTTAGTTCTCTATACCATTAATTTTTTAATTTTTGACAAAGATGCACTGGCTCCAGCAGACAGGTTTTTTTTTTTAATTTTTAATTAATTTTTATAATTATAACATTTTCTTTGACAGTACATATGCATAGGTAATTTTTTTTTTACAACATTATTCCTTGTACTCCCTTCTGTTCCAAGTTTTTCCCCTCCTTCCCTCTACCCCCTCCCCTAGATGGCAGGCATTCCCATACATATTAAATATCTTATAGTATATCCTAAGTACAATATATATGTGCAGAACTGTATTTTGTTGTTGTTATTGTTGCAAAGGAAGGACTGTATTCGCAAGGTAAAAATAATCTGGGAAGAGAAACAAAACAAAACAAAACAAAACAAAACAAAACAAAACAAAACAAAAAAACAAACAAACAAACAAAAAAAAAACCCAAAAAAAAAAATGCTCACAGTTTATACACATTTCCCAGTGTTCCTTTTCTGGATGTAGTTGATTCTGTCCATCATTGATCAATTGGAATTGGATTAGCTCTTCTCTATGTTGAAGATATACATCCTCATACAGTATCATTGTTGAAGTGTATAATGATCCCCTAGTTCTGCTCGTTTCACTCAGCATCAGTTGATGTAAGTCTCTCCAAGCCTCTCTGTATTCCTACTGTTGGTCATTTCTTACAGAACAATAATATTCCATAACATTCATATACCATAATTTACCCAACCATTCTCCAATTGATGGACATCCATTCATTTTCCAGTTTCTAGCCACTATGAAAAGGGCCAGCAGACAGGTTTTATAACCCACTGGAAGGACAGTGTCCAGTGCGAGCAGCTCTACTGTCTTTAGATAATCTCCAGGTCATGTGGAGAGACCCAGAAAGTGGTGAATGAAAGGGACCAGAGAGGTTAATTGCTTGGGGGAGAGGGTTTGCTTGTATCTCCACAGATGGAGAAGGAATCAAATGAGTACCAATGAGCTGTATTCGCCTTGTGCACTGGAGAGAGACAGAGCAGACTCTTGAAACGAAGGAGAAGATCCAAGAAACATCAGGTGGTTCTGTTGCTGACTGTGCCCACCATTGAAAGAACCTGGCAGTTATGGCATTTGACTCATGGACATCAAAAATTGTTGGACTTGAAAACGCTCAGGAATCATTGGATTCTCTGAGATGTTATAAGACCATTATAGTACTTGAAAGCCCTCAGGAATCATCAGATTCTCTGAGATATCATAAGACTATTGTAGCACTTGAAAGTCCTCAGGAATCATTGGATTCTCTGAGGCATCATAAGACTGTTGCAGGACTTCAAATCCTGTAGGAATCATTGGATTCCCTAACATATAAAAAGACTGTTGTGGGACTTCAAAAATGTGTGGGGATCATTGGATTCTCTAACATGTGAAGCAATGGACAATAGATTGGTTTTGGACTATCTCTTGGTTGCTGAAGAAGGCTTATGTGTGACTGATGTTTACATTCCTTACATCTAGGACTTCTGGAAATCTTTTACAAAACTGTGTTGATTTATATTGTTTGTTATATCACTTTTTTCATGTAAAATTCACATTTGTTATACTACATGGAGCCTGCACTGACTGTGGGGATATTCATCACTAATAGCCTCTGCGATATTGCTATGTGCTTGTGTAATAATTCCCATGCTGATGGGTTTGTGCATACTTTTCTCTAATAAGACCCTTCAACCCCAAAACCCACTAGCAATCCCCACTTTCCTTTGGTGCTTTTTATCTCCCTTCCTGAGATGTCAGGGAGGGCATGATTATATCCTTTTTAGTGCTTTCGTCTCCCCTCCTGAAAAGTCAGGGATGGTGTGACCACATGTGTTCTAAAACAAAAGAAAGCGGGAGATGTAAAGGGCTAGAACTGAGCAAATGCACTTGGATAATGGAGCACATGAGAATAATTGCTAATTGGACAATTCTCTATTAACATGTTTGAAGGTTGACCCTCCCCAACTATTCTGTGCTGACTTGATTAGTGGGATAAAGAAGGGGAAGTGACGTGTATAGGTGGAGTAGGAGGAAAAAATTGAGGCATTCTCCTGGCGGTGGAGAGAGAGGAAATTGGTGTGGAGATTGCAAGATTTATTCCCCTGATTACAACCCCAAAAGACCAAGAATAAAAATTTTGGTGATCCTAACTCCAGCAGATTTCTGGGAAGACAGAGTTCCAGCAGATATCTATATATTTAGTCCTCCTTTGCTTCAGATAAGAGTAAGATCCATCTGATGTATACTACCAGTAGTACTTCCTCCATATTTGCATATTATTATTTCTCTCCTCTAATTTAGTATATTCCTTTGGCCATTGTCTTTCTTTTCCCTCTTAAAATTCTAAATAAAAACTTATATCTACTTCAAGATATTTTTTTTTCTTAATTAACTCATTTAATACTTAATGAAGGTATTATGATATTGAAGGAAAATTATGACCCCATTAGAATGTTAGTTCTTCTTAGAATACTTGTAATTGGGGGGTGGAGCCAAGATGGCAGAGAAGATACATGCAAATTTGTAAGCTCCCTTCTACCCTCAATACCAACTTACCAGCCAAAGAGAATCTGGAATTGAAACAGAAAAGGTTGGTTCTAAGGGGAGGAAAAAAAGACCATCACAGACAGGGTTGGTCTAGAGGCTAGTGCATTGTGCCAAAAGGGCTAGGGAGAACTCTGGGATCAGAGAAGCCACTGAGATATAGGAATCTGGCGTAGGCTGATAGCTCTACTCTGCTTGTAAAACATCAGATCAGAAGAGAAATCAAAGCCACTTTAAAATAAAAAATCAGAAAATATAACCACCCCAAACAGGAAGTGACCCAACACCAATATCGGCACAGCTGTGCAGCCACCTTCTCCTGTCAGGGGCTTTTCCTTGGGGCAGTTAAGAACCTGAAAAGGGGGAACATAGCCCAGGGCAGCCTCTATTCCACATAGTGCAGGGCTCAGCCTGAGGCAGTGGAATTCTCCCAGTAGCAAAACTCTAGCAGCAGAACCCCCTGCAGCAGTGACTACTGTGATTCTCTGACAGAGACTTCCAGTTTGAGCACAGGGGCTTTTTGAATCAACTACTAATATTCACGGCCCCATGGGAGGTTTTGGATGGGATTTGTGATGCTTTTACTGTTCAGCCTCTAGCCTTAGAGCACTCACTAGGCCAAACGGAGGGGGTCCTTCAGTGGGCACTCCTTACAAGGCACCCATGCTAACCATCTCTGAATCATTTCTGGGGATGGTGAGGGGAACTCTCTCCCAGAGCTCTCTCATAGCCCAGTCACAATTTTGCTACTTTCCAGCCTATTTGGGAGGAAGCTGGTAAATTTCCTACCATAAGGGCTGACTCCACCAAGTTTTAACAATGAGTAAGAAACTGAAGAGAACAATTGACACCTTCTATACAGAGAAAGAGCAGGTGTCCAATCCCGAGGAGGCTAACAGATAACACCCTAAAGGGGAATGATACCTGCCCCCCATCACATAACTCTCTCCTAGGAGAGACTATTAAAAAGTTAAAAGAGTTTGAAGAAAAATGGGGAAAGGAAAGAGAAGCTATAATAGAGAATAACAACATCCTGAAATTTGAGTTGTAAAAAATAAAGAATACACAGGAGGTCCAGGAAAATAAAATATGTGAATTAGAAAAGGTTAAAAAATCACACAAAGTAGGATTACTGAATTGGAAAAGATAAAAAATTCCCAAGAAAGTAGGATTTGCTAAAGCCATTCTCCAATGGTCAAAGGATATGAACAGACAATTTTCAGATGATGAAATTGAAACTATTTCCACTCATATGAAAGAGTGTTCCAAATCACTATTGACAAGGGAAATGCAAATTAAGACAACTCTGAGATACCACTACACACCTTTCAGATTGGCTAAGATGACAGGAACAAATAATGATGAATGTTGGAGGGGATGTGGGAAAACTGGGACACTGATACATTGTTGCTGGAGTTGTGAAAGAATCCAACCACTCTGGAGAGCAATCTAGAATTATGCCCCAAAAGTTATCAAACTGTGCATACCTTTTGATCCAGCAGTGCTACTACTGGGCTTATATCCCAAGGAAATACTAAAGAAGGGAAAGGGACCTTCCTCTATGTGCCAAAATGTTTGTGACAATCCTTTTTGTAGTGGCTAGAAACTGGAAAAAGAATGGATGCCCATCAATTGGAGAATGCTTGGGTAAATTATGGTATGTGAATGTTATGGAATATTATTTTTCTGTAAGAAATGACCAACAGGATAAATACAGAGAGACTTGGAGAGACTTACATCAACTGATGCTGAGTGAAACGAGCAGAATTAGGAGATCATTATACACTTCACCAATGATAATGTAGGAGGATATATTCTGATGGAATTGGATATCTTCAACATAGAGAAGAGCTAATTCAATTCCAATTTATCAATGAGGGACAGAATCAGCTACTCCCAGAAAAGGAACACTGGGAAATGAGTGTTAAGTGTTAGCATTTTTTTGTTTTTCTCCCCACATTATTTTTACCTTGCAAATACAATCCTTCCTTTGCAACAACAACAACAACAAAATTCGGTTCTGGACATATATATTTTACCTAGGATATACTATATGATATTTAATATGTATGGAAATGCCTGCCATCTAGAGGAGGGGGTGGAGGATGGAGGGGAAAAATTCGGAACAGAAGGGAGTACAAGGGATAATGTTGTAAAAAAATTACCTATGCATATGTACTGTCAAAAAAAGTTATAATTATAAAATTAATTTAAAATAAAAAAAGAAAGTAGGATTGTGATTTGGAAAAAGAAAAAAAAACTCACTAAAAAAATAGTGAAATGGAAAAAATTCCACAGAGGAAAATAATTCATTTAAAAAGTCAATTGGACAAATACAAAAAGAACTAAAAATTGTGAATGAAGAAAATAACTCATTAAAAATCAGGACTGAACAAATAGAAATGAATTATTCATTGAGAAACCGAGAATCAGTCAAACAAAATTTTAATAAAATGAAAAGCTAGAAAATAACATCAAATATTTACTGAGAAAATCTATAGACCTGGAAAATAGATCTAGGAGAGATAATGTGAGGATCATTGGACTTACCGAAAATTATGATGAAAAAAAGAGCCTAGATTCTACTTTACAAGAAATCATCAAAGAGAACTGTCCAGAGATAATAGAAACAGAAGGGAAAATAGGTGTTGAAAGAATTCATCGAACACCTTCTGACAAAGACCCTAAAAAAAGAACTCCATGGAACATAGTGGATAAGCTGCAGAACTACCTAACTAAGGAAAAAATATTGCAAGTAGCTCGGAAAAAAACAATTCAAATATCAAGGTGCCACAATAAGAGTCACTCAAGATCTGGCTACCTCTATATTAAAGGATCAAAGGTCCTGGAACCTGGAACCTAGAAGGCAAAAGGACTAGGAATAACTCAAGTGAAGCAGAAAAAGGTAAAAAGAACTCTTGAGAACTGTATTTCTGTTGTGGTTATACAGAAAGTCCACAGGTATAATTTGATTTTACTGATATAACATAAAACAGGGAAGTACTAAAGGGAAGGGGATAGTATCAGAAAATGAGAAAGGAGAGGTAAAAAGAGGGAAACTACATTCCAGGAAGAGGCAAAAAAAATTTACCACATCTGAGGGAATTTAGAGAGGGGGAGAAACATTGTGTCAATCTTACTCTCATCAGAGTAGACTCAAAGAGTAAATAATTGACATATTTTTCCCTCACCTCTTTATAGGGGGTTAGACAAAAAAGGTAAAGGAAAAGAGGAATAAGGGAAGGTACAAGAAAGGGGAAGGGACTTAAAAGGAGGGGAGAGGGATACTAAAAAGGGAGGGCTATGCATTACAAATGGGGTCTATAAATTCAATACTGGGGAAGGGGTTCAAGGGGGACAAGGAGGAAAAATAACATAATCAGATGATAATATGATGGCAGGAAATACAGAATTAATAATTTTAATGTAAATGTGAATGGGATGAACTCTCCCATTAAACAGAGGCAGATAGCAGACTGGATCAAAAGTCAGAACCCTACAATATATTTTTTACAAGAAACACATTTAAAGAAGGGAGATACATACAGAGTAAAGGTAAAAGGCTGGAGAAGAATTTATTGTGCTTCAGGTGAAGCCAAAAAAGCAGAGGTAGCCATCCTTAACTCAGATCAAGCAAAAGCAGAAACTGATATAATTAAAAGATATAAGGAAGAAAAGTATATCCTGCTAAAAGGTAGCATAGACAATGAAGCCACATCAATACTAAACATATATGCACCAAGTGGTATATTATCTAACTTCCTAAAGGAGAAGTTAAGAGAGTTACTAGAAGAAATAGACAGCAAAACTAAAATAGTTGGAGATATCATAGATATTTGGAGAAAATTGAATAGTGATAGAAAGAAGTATATACTCTTCTCAGCAGTTCATGGAATCTATATAAAAACTGACCATATATTAGGAAATAAAGATCTCAAAATTAAATGCAGGAAGGCAGAAATAGTAAATGCTTTCTTCTCAAGCAATAAAAACTACATTCAACACTAATTTAGTTGTAAATACAACAAAAAGTAATTGGAAACTAAATAATCTCATCTTAAAGAATGACTGGGTAAAACAGCAAATTATAGAAACAATTAATAATTTCACCCAAGATAATAACGAAGATGAGACATCATACCAAAATTTGTGGGATGCAGCTAAAGTGGTAATAAGGGGAAATTTTATACTTTTAGAGGCTTACTTGAATAAAATGGAGAAAGAGAAGATCAATAAATCGGGCCTGCACATTAAAAAGCTAGAAAAAGACCAAATTAAAAACCTCCAATCAAAAAGTAAACTTGAAGTTCTAAAATTAAAAAGAGAAATCAATAATATTGAAAGTTAAAAAAAAATACTGAATTAATAAATAAAACTATGAATTGGTTTTGTGAAAAAGCCAATAATATAGATTAACTTTTGCTAAATCTGATCAGAAAAAAGAAAGAGGAAAATCAAATTGTTAGTCTTACAAATGAAAAGGGGGATCTTTCCACCAATCTAGAGGAAATTAGAGAAATCCTGAGGAATTACTTTGCCCAACTTTATGCCAATAAATTTGATAACTTAAGACAAATGGATGATTACCCCAAAAAATATAGGCTTCCTAGATTAACAGAGGAGGAGGTAAACTGCTTAAATAGTCCCATTATAGGAAAAGAAATAGAACAAGCTATTAATCAACTCCCAGGAAAAAATCCCCAGGACCAGATGGATTTATATATGAATTCTACCAAATATTTAAAGAACAATTAGCCCCAATGTTATATAAACTAGTTGAAAAAATAGGGGATGAAGAAGTCCTACCAAACTCCTTTTATGACACAGACATGGTACTGATACCTAAACCAGGTAGATTGAAAACTGAGAAAGAAAACTATAGAACCATCTCCTTAATGAATATTGATGCTAATATCTTAAATAAGATATTAGCAAAAAGACTTCAGAAAATCATCCCCAGGATAACACACTATGATCAAGTACGATTTATACTAGGAATGCAATGCTGGTTTAATATTAGGAAAACTATTAGTATAATTGACCAAATTAATAATCAAATTAATAAAAAAATATGATCATCTCAATAGATGCAGAAAAAGCATTTGATAAAATTCAACATCCATTCCTACTAAAAACACTTGAGAGTATAGGAATAAATGGACTATTCCTTAAAATAGTAAGGAGCATATTTTTAAGACTGTCAGTAAGCATAATATGTAATGGATATAAACTGAAACCTTTCCTAGTAAGATCAGGAGTGAAACAAGGTTGCACTATCACCATTACTATTCAATATTTTATTAGAAATGCTAGCCTCGGCAATAAGAGCCAAGAAAGAGATTAAAGGAATAAATATAGGAAATGAGGAAATCAAACTATCATTCTTTGCAGATGATATGATGATATACTTAGAGAACCCCAGAGATTCTAATAAAAAGTTATTAGAAATAATTCACAACTTTATCAAAGTTGCCAGATACAAAATAAATCCACATAAGTCCTCAGCATTTTTATATATCATCAACAAAATGCAACAGCAAGAGATATAAAGAGAAATTCCATTCAAAACAATTGTCAAGAGTATAAAATATTTGGGAATCCATCTACCAAAGAAAAGTCAGGAATTATATGAGCAAAGTTACAAAACACTTGCCACAAAAATAAAGTCAGATTTAAATAATTGGAAAGACATTAAGTGCTCTTGGATAGGCCGAAGGAATATAATAAAGATGACAATACTCCCCAAACTAATCTATTTATTTAGTGCTATACCAATCTGACTCCCAAGAAACTATTTCAATGACCTAGAAAAAATAACAACAAAATTCATATGGAAGAATAAAAGTTTGAGAATTTCAAGGGAATTAATGGAAAAAAAAAAAAAAAGTCAGATGAAGGTAGTCTAGCTGTACCTGATCTAAAGCTATATTATAAAGCAGCAATCAACAAAACCATTTGGTATTAGCTAAGAAATAGACTAGTCGATCAGTGGAACAGATTAGGTACATAGGACAAAACAGGGTACAACTATACAATCTAGTGTTTGACAAAACCAAAGATACCAACATTTGGGATAAGAATTCATTATTTGAAAAAAAAAACTGTTGGGAAAACTGGAAATTAGTATGCCAGAAACTAGGCATGGACCCACATTTAACACCATATACCAAGAGAAAGTCAAAATGGGTCCATGATTTAGGCATACAAAATGAGATCATAAATAGATTAGAGGAACAGAGGATAGTCTATCTCTCAGACCTGTGGAGGAGGAAGTAATTTATGACCAAAGGAGAACTAGAGATCATTATTGATCACAAAATTGAAGATTTTTATTCCATCAAATTAAAAAACTTTTGTATAAACAAAACTAATGCAAACATGATTAGAAGGGAAGTAACAAATTGGGAAAATATTTTTACAGTTAATGATTCTGATAAAGGCCTCATTTCCAAAATATAAAGAGAACTGACTTTAATTTATAAGAAATCAAACCATTTTCCAATTGATAAATGGTCAAAAGATATGAACAGAAAATTTTCAGAGGATGAAATTAAAACTATATCCACTCATATAAAAAGAGTGTTCCAAATCACTACTGATCAGAGAAATGAAAATTAAGACAACTCTGAGATACCACTACACTCCTGTCAGATTGGCTAAGATGGCAGGAAAAGATAATGATGAATTTTGGAGGGGAGGTGGGAAAACTGGAACACTGATGCATTGTTGGTGGAGTTGTGAAAGAATCCAGCCATTCTGGAGAGCAATTTGGAACTATGCCCAAAAAGTTATCAAACTGTGCATACCCTTTGATCCAGCAGTGCTTCTATGGGGCTTATATCCCAAAAAAATACTAAACATGGGAAAGGGACCTGTATGTTCCAAAATGTTTGTGGCAGCTCTTTTTGTAGTGGCCAGAAACTGGAAAATAAATGGATGTCCATCAATTGGAGAAAGGTTGGGTAAATTATGGTATAAGAATATTATGGAATATTATTGCTCTATAAGAAATTATCAGCAGGATGAATACAAAGAAAGACTTACACGAACTGATGCTGAGTGAAATGAGCCGAAACAAGAGATCACTATACACTTCAACAATGATAATATATGAAGATGTATTCTGATTGAAGTGGATATCTTCAACATAAAGAAGATCTAATTAATTTCCAGTTGATCAATGATGGACAGAAATAGCTACACCCAGAGAAGGAACACTGGGAAATCAATGTAAACTGTTTGCACTACTGTCTACCCAGGTTACTTATACCTTTGTAATCCAATTCTTACCGTGCAACAAGAAAATTGGTTTTACACACATATATTGTATCTAGGTTATACTATAACACATTTAATATGTATGGGATTGCCTGTTATCTAGGGGAAGGAGTATAAGGAGGGAGGGGAAAATTTGGGACAAAATGAATACAAGGTATTATAATGTCATAAAAAAATTACTCAAGCATATGTACTGTCAAAAAATCATAATTATAAAATTAATTTTAAAAAAAGAATACTTGTAATTGATCCAATATTTTTTTCTTTCTAGGTTTCTCTTGATCCTTGTGTTTACATTTTAAAATTATTTCTCTTTTCTTGTCTTTGAATCAAATATATTTGAAGGTCCTCAGCCTCATTAAAGTTTCATTTTTTCTTCTGTAGAGCTATGTCCAGTTTCAAAAAGTAAATTGTTTTGGGTTGCAAAATATATATTTTTTCTTAAAATGTTATATTTAAGATTTTCTGTTACTTATGATAGAAACTGCCAGATTTTATATGATTCTGTGTGAGAGATTTTTTGGTATTTGAACTCTATTTCAGATTACTTAAAATATTTTTTCTTAGATATGGAAGCTGTAGGTGTCTGCTATATCATTCTTTGAATTTTTGGTTTTGAGATTTGTTTTAAGAGAGTATATGTTAGCTCCTTCCATTTTTATTTTGTCTTTTGTTTCTAATATGTCTGAGCATTTTTCATTTATAATTTTTGATATATATAGTATCCATATTTTATATTCATATAGCTTATAAATTTCATGAATTTTGATTCTTTTTAAAATATATTCCTTAACATATTTTTCATACAATACAAAAAAAAAATACAAATGCTTTGTATTTTTAATTTATATTATTTTATTCTAATATTTATGCTTTAAAATGGAAATGTTGGGTTCTGTTTGGTCTACTTTGATTTTCATGAAATCCGTTACTTGGGATAAGTTAAATATTTTCTATTCCAAAATGATTATTCTTCTAATTTGTTCTTCCAGAACTTTTATTTCATTTTTAACCTCTTTCTTCATATCTGCCATGTATTCATGTAATATTGAAATTATTAGAGAGTAACTCTCCCATTTTAGGTTGGATATTTAGAACTTATGGATGTACAATCAGGCAGTAAGTAAAAGAAAATACCAAGTACCTACTATGTACCCAACATCTTGCTAAGCACTTTGGATACCAAGAAAGGTAAAAAAATAGCCCTTGTCCTCAAAAGCCTCACAATATACAAAAAGAAGTTAAAAGAAAAGTAAGGGAGAGTATTCATCTTAGAAGCATGATGAAGATTTTCAACCTATGGAAAATTATGGGACCCCTCTTAAAACAGAGGATTCTAGAAGGAGCTCTCAGAGACCATCCTTTACTCCCTACCCACTCTATTAAAAGGAAATAAAAGAGAAAGGAATACAGAGGAGGTCTAAATTTCAGAGTTGATGCAATTTTGCAAGATGAGTTTCTGGAGACTGATATAGCATGATGGAGAGCGGACATAAGCAATTATAAGTTGGCTGCCCAGGAGGATCTGTGAGGATCTCTCCAATTCTACAATAATCTTTTTATAGTGTATTGCTTCTACTTCAGTTTATTCATCTGTTTAGTCTTAGTTCTTGAACTAGGACATTGTTACATAAGTAGGCTCTACATTCTCCTTTACTTTTGAGTGGGGTTTTTGCTTAGTTTTGCCTCAGTTACCTGATTTCTTGAGATGACCTATACTTCTTATATTATCGCCCCCTTTGAACTTTGAGCTACATATTGAGGATTCTTTATTGACTTCAGAAAGCAGAATTATACCAGTAGCTTTTTGCTTCCAATGTTTCTAAGATTCCCTGAAATAGATTTCTGACCATTAAATGCTTTTTTTATGGACTTTTTCTGTTTTCTTTGCTCCAGGATTATAGTCTTATAGGCTATATTTATCTATGGTCCTTCTCTGCTACTTGCAGAAGTTTCTTCAGAAACTCATCTTTAACTAATAGCTAGTAGAAGAATTGAAAAAAAGTAAATGTGATTAGAAAAGATCTACCAGGGTTACCTTCTCTTCCTTATTCCCTTTCTATCACCCTAATTTTCCTGAGTGAGGCAGCCTTCATTGACATAATTTCCTAGTGGTTTCTCCATACATTTACATAGCTTCCAGATTATCTTAAGATCATAAAATGTCATATCCAGGTAGAACTGATGATCTTTTATCTCAGCATATACCTGAAGATCACATGAATCAACTTGCCCTGCTTTGCTGAATGGAAAGACTATCCTAACTATGTTGTCTTCTTGTTCCATCATTCAGCTGTGATTCTTCATGATGCCATGGATCATAGCACGCTAGGCCCTTCTAACCTCAGAATATTTCTCAAAGTCTGCCTAAGCTCATGTTCATTGCTTCCATGAAATTATTTAGCCATCTCACCCTCTACTGTTCCCATTTCCTTTTGCCTTCAACCTTCCCCATTTCAGGGTCCTTTCTAATGAGTCCTAAATATGTTAGTGCTAAGTAAACTTCCTTTTGTTACCTGCTCAATGACCTTTGAGTACTGCAATATCAAACCTTAACTAATAAGTTCTCCTTTGGACCTTCCCTCAATGAAGCATAAACCTTTTAATTTTCTGCCTGGGATCCTTTCCCCTATACTATATTGTAATTCTTTTGTGTTTCCCCATAATACTGAACACATGTAGGCAGTGAATAATTATTTGATTTTAGATTTCATTTCATTATAATTTCTATACTTTGCTGCTGAATCCTTACTTATAAAGATTAATGTTAGAATGTCCTTCAAACTATTTTAGATCAAATCTAAGTTCTTTATAGAACAATATATAAGTACAACTATAGATATAAGGACAAGGGTTGCCTCTGCCAATAACATTTAAAAATTAATGTTCTGCTACTAAGTTGACATTTCCTTTTATGTCCCATATTAAATTCATAAATTGCTCAGATCTTAAAATACATTTACTTCCACCATGAATTTTCAATCAGCCACTTGACACTATATTCAGCCCATTTTCCCTACTCTCTTTTAAGAAGTTGATAACAACCACTTAGGATTTCTAAAGTCAAAATTCTGAAGTCCTCTGTTATTCCTGAAGATTTGCATGTCAAAAACTTGAATCAATATAACAAGTTCTTAACTAGTGAAATCTTAAACATTAAAAATAAAGAAGAGAAATCCCAAAACTCCTGAACCATAGGTAAAAAAAAGATAATTTCCCACAAAACCCACATATCGAGAAATGAGAGAATTGAGCATCAAAATTATAATCAGGGGTTTAAGGGAAATCTTAAAATGATTTAGCATTCCTAATGCAGAAATCACAAGAATGGGGAAAAGGCAACTGCACACTCTACTACCAACTTTCAGAAACTTACAATAACTTCCACTTGATGGAATCCAAACTTAATTCTCTGTGCTTTCCACTTACTCAAGCTTGCTTGATCATTCTCTTTGATCTGGTATTGACATCTCATCACATTTCTCCCCCAGTTTTGCCCACTTGCCAAAGTTAACTTCCCAGAAGCTAAAATGCTCTTTTCTTTCCTTGGGGTAATTTGAAACAAATCTCTGACTCTTCCTCTGCTGTGGTTTGCCTGTCTAGTGTCTCCCTTGCCTATGTCTCCTTAAAAATGCTTAAAGATCAATGCAAGATTCAAATTGCAGTGTTCTAATTCACCCTGAATCATACAGTGTTAAATGTATGAATAGCAAGCTCAGAAAAGAGAATATTTAAGTTGTTTTGGGAGTAAGGGATTCATAGGAAATTTTTTTTTTTTAAATCTGAACAATAAAATGTACCCACATTAACTATTTCAGGATCCTTGCAAAATCTGAAAGTGACTGGTTTTTCAGCACTGCAGATGATTAAACATTAAAACAAATGTCAGCATTTGAGGCACACACCTGGGAATACATTAAAAACTAGATACTGGCACTTATAAAAATATACTTATGCTCTATGCAAGGGAGGGAGGGACATCATCTGAGGAAAGAAATTACTTTGTAAATAAGGAGGTCAGTAATTGGTATACAGATTTTCAAAACTGTAGGTGTTTGTATGTTTGTATCTATATCTATGTATGGAAGTTTCTTCATCTATGTGTATGTATTTTTTTTGTTGTTGTTTGAAAAGTTCATGTATGGAGAATCTATCTGCCAATTCACTGAATAGTAAAAGTTCATTGTATTTAATGAATAAATGAATTGTTGAAAAAACATCTTGACTGTTTACTATGTGGCAATCACTCTGCTAGGCCCTGGGGATACACATTCAAAAGTGACACTGTTCCTGCCCTCAAAGAATTTACATTCTAATAAGGTATATAAAACATATTAAGAGCTATAAATGGGGATTTTGCTTTGGGAAACCACTGGAGCTACAAATGGAGCCATCGGGCTATGTTTTGTCATACTCATTCCACCAGCAAAAAAGAAATGGTAGCATCAATTGGATTGTTTTTTTTTTTTTTTTTTTTTTTTTTTCCCCTGAGCAAGAATAAGGGATAGAAATTGAAAGAATAGAGGAAATGATATTCATGATATAGGGAGCATGGTCAGAGTTGGGTAAGCCATAGTTTCTTGGTGAGCAGTGAGACAAGTTTGCTGTATCAAAATTGTTATGCATTTGGGAAAACCCCAAGTTCTTTTGATTGGCTCTGACACATTCTTTGAAAAGCTACTGCAAGCAGAAGGGATATAGGAAATAGGCTGCCAACTGAGTTTAGAGAATATGGTGTGAGATGTATTAAAGGGGTATGTTGTCAATAGCATGCTCATTCACAAAACCCTTATGAATACTACACAGAAGGATAGCATCCCAATTCAATGAATCTGTGTAACAAAGAAACAATCCAATAATAAGCCAGATATTGACAGAGTTCCAGACTTGAATATCTTAATGTCTTCTATCCATAGCACTGTACTAGGCTCTCTGGAGGATATATAATACTCTCATTAATCTATCTGGAAAATGGCCATATTCTAAGGGATTCTGCTCATAGATTAAAAATTTTGAGGAATTTCCTTTGGGACATTGTAGTTTGCAAACTACAGTAATTGATTTTTGTGATTATTAGCCAAATTCATTATTTCCAACCATTATGTAGGATGTTATACATTACAAAAGGCATCATGTACATTATTTCATTTTGCTTAAAATAGAATAATGGTTTAGGACATCTCACAGGAATAAAAGATTAACAAATCAAAGATTTGATTATACTTGTCTAATTTTAATGACACCCATATAATACTTCTTATGCAATATTATACAATATAAGAAGTTATAGATTCAAATCCATACTGTGTCATTTGTGTTCTCTAGCCTCAGCTTCCTCAAAGGAGGGAGTGAGTCTTGATTATCTCTAAATCAATGACTATATATGAACCATTTTTCATATAAACCCATTTTTCAATGCTAAAAGTAATCAATTGTCTGTGTCATATCTGTTGTTTTGTAAATATTTCATATGTCCATATATACCTATGTATATTTGTTTTGATTTTGATTTTGGTTTCTTTAAAACTTAGCATAGTATCTGGACATACATAGCAAGTATATAATAAATGCCTGTTAATTGAATAACCAAATGAATATTTCTTCTGTCCTCCTATGACTAGGGGAAGTGCAATAGTCATGGACAGAAATAATGATAATGAAAATGAAAATGGAAATTAGTGCTTGTGTAGATTTGAAGATTGTTCCAAATTCTCCAAGAGAAAACTCAAAGATATTGGCAGAAGAAAGTAAAGACAAATGACAGTAGACTGCCATAAAGTCATATTAAGAGTTCAAAGATTAAAACAAAAGGTATCTTAGTAGGCATAATAAATAATCTCTCAGATCAAACAAGTGACAGATCTCTGGGTAAAGTATGAAATAAAGACACAGCAAAATTTTTTCTCTTCTTTGAATATCAAATACACACACAGATACACTTATGTGTATATATAATGTGTGTGTGTAATAATGTGACTGTATATGTATATCTATTGTATGCATTATATATGTGTGTATACGTATGTGTAAATATAGGAAGATGGGTGTGTATATATGTACATATGTGCATGTACATACCTTTCTATCTTTACAATTTCCTGGTAATATTAGTAGTAATAAATAGTAGCCACAGCAGTAGGTTGCCATTTTATAGAGCTTTATGTTTGTAAATGCATTATGTCATTGAGTTTTCACAAGAGCCTTATATATTAAGTAGGTCAAGTAGTATCACCTCATTTTGTAGATTTATAGATTAAGAAATATTAAGCAATTTGTCTAAAGTCATATAGACCTCTAAGATCTAGGATCCAGATCATCAAATTCCAAAACCAATGGTTTTACATACAGATCAATCTAAGATAGCAAAGATATATTCATATATTCATTAAATTTCCCATAACATTAAATATATATATTCAATTCCAAAATATATAGAGGACAGCAAGGGGTATAATTCAACAAATTAAATAAATATCAGGGACATTGCTCTAGTTACACAGCACCTTGCTAAAAACTGAAAAACAATCCTTTCCTTCAAAGAGCACAACATCAAAAAGGTTAGTGGAGAGGGGAAGGGAAAAAAAATCCTATAATAATACAAAATCAAAATTCCAAGATGATAAAGTAAAGTCAGGAAGCTGCTCAAGCTCTCCTTGTTTCCTTTGAAAAACCGCACTTAACCAGGATTCTGAACAGTGTCTGATGGAATGAATACACTCTCCAGCTGAAGAAAGACTGGACAAACATCAAGAAAAGTCAGTCTCACTGAGGTGAAAAGAGTTTTCAGCCCAGTTTATAAAAGAGCCTGAATAACATTCTAGAAGATATCATTGAGGAAAACTGCTCCAACATTCTAGAAACAGAGAAAATACTGATTGAAAGAATCCATCCATCATCCCTAGAATGAGGTCCCACAAGTAAAATATCTGAGACATTGTTGAAAAACTTCAAAATTACAATGCCAATTAATAATACTGATAGCAGCCAGAGAAAAACAATTCAAATATCAAGAAGCAACAGTCAGGATTACCTAGGATGTGGCAGCTTCTACAATAGAGATTCATAAGGACTGGAATACCATATCCTGGAAGGCAAAGGATCTAAGGTTACAATTAAGAATTAGCTACCCAGGATGGAGATGGTACTTCCATGAAATAAGAAACTTTCAATCATTTCTATTGGAAAAAAAACCTACACAAAACAAAACAAAATTTAATATCTGAAGCACAGGACTCAAGAGAACCATAGGAAGGTAAACAGGGGGAAATATATTTAAAGGTTAAACTTTTTATATCCATAGATAGGAAAATTTTATCTGTAACTATTAACAACTGTGTATGTCACTGGGGCAGACAGAGTGGGTAATCACATTGAGGGTATGATTGTGAATAGACTGTGATGTGATGATATCCAAAAAAAAAAAAGAAAGAAAGAAAACATTAAGGGATGAAAAAAAGTCTGTACTGAAAAAAGAGGAAAGGGGAGGTATAATGGCACAATTAGTTTTCATGAAGAGGCATAAAAGACTTATTATAATGGAGGGGGAAAAAAGAGGGGTAAGAGCATTATCTTAAGCTTAGTCTCATCAATTTTGGCACTAAGAAGGAATAAATTAATCATTCAGTTGGGTATAGAAAGTTATTTAACCCTATAAAGAAGTAGAAGAAAGAGGAAAATAAAAGGGTAGGGCAAGATAGAAAGGAAGGCCAAAACAATAAAGAAAAATTTAAGAGGAGGGAAGGGTTGATAAAAGATAAGGTAGTGGGTGGGGTGGGTAAGAAAACACTACTATAAGGGTTAAAAAGCCTCTGGGAGCAAGGAATGCAGTTCAAGGCATGTGGGAGGACCTGAGCAATGAGAGGTTCTGAGGCACAAGGGAGTCCTACATGGAGGTGGGGCATAGCCCCTTGAGGCAGTATCTGATTCCAGGTACCACGCCTCCCTCCTTAGTTCTCTCAAAGGCCTCCCTCCTTCTTCTTAGGCTAATCCCATTATGCTAGGTTCCTAGAGGACTCCCCTTTCCCCCAATATCATCAGTGGGGTATAAATATATGCTATCTAAAAATAAAGTTATATTTTGCTTCACCCCTACCTCTTGGTGGTCTGTCTCTGTGGGATCTGGGTTGGTACCCGAAGATAGGTAAGTATGGCCTAGCTGTGCCATCAACGGACGGGCATTAAAAGTAGCTCTAAAGGGAGCTACCAGGTTAGAGTAATCCATAGGGGCGTAACAACTACTACTACTGACATCTGTCAGATTGGCTAGAATGGCAGGGAAAGATAATGCAGAATGTTGGAGGGGGTGTGGGAAAACTGGGACACTGATACATTGTTGGCAGAATTGTAAATACATCCAGCAATTCTGGAGAGCAATTTGGAACTATGCTCAAAAACTTATCAAACTATGCATGCCCTTTAATCAATCAGTGTTACTATTTGGCTTATATCCCAAAGAGATTTTAAAGAAGGGAAAGGGACCTGAATGTGCATGAATGTTTGTGGCAGCCCTCTTAGTAATGGCCAAAAATTGGAAACTAAGTGATGCCCATCAATTGAAGAATGGCTGAATAAATTGTGGTATATGAATATTATGGAATATTATTATTCTGTAAGAAATGACCAACAGGATGGTTTTAGAAAGGGCTGGAGAGACTTACATGAGCTGATGCTGAGTGAAATGAGCAGGATCAGGAGATCATTGTATACTTCAACAACAATACTATATGATGATCAATTCTGATGGATGTGGCCCTCTTCAATAATGAGATGAACCAAATCAGTTCCAATAGAACAATAATGAATTGAACCAGCAACATCCAGAAAAAGAACCCTGGGAGATGACTATGAACCACTACATAGAATTCCCAATCCTTCTATTTTTGTCCACCTGCATTTTTTATTTCCTTCACAGGCTAATTGTACACAATTTCTAAGTCTAATTCTTTTTGTACAGCAAAATAACTGTTTGGACATGTATACATATATTGTATTTAACTTATACTTTGACATATTAAACATGTATTGGTCAACCTGATATCTGGGGGAAGAGGTGGGGAGTAGGAGGGGAAAAGTTGAAGCAAAAGGTTTTGCAATTGTCAGTGCTGAAAAATTACTACCCATGCATATGTCTTATAAATAAAAAGATATAATAAAAAATAATAATAATAATAATTTTTTAAAAAGAGTTAAAAAATGAGTAAAACAGTAAAGAGGACTCTAACTATTGACAGTTTTTATAGTGAAAGGGAAGAGCAGATTTCAAACCTTGAGGAGACTAGAGGCAGATTGCTTCCAGATGAAGCCCCAAATGGCAGTATAACTTGGTCCCCATCACACACTCCTAGAAGAAATTTAAAAAAAAAAATTTAAAAGTCTTAAAAAATAATTAGAAAGAAAATGGGGAAAAGACATGAAAAAATTGCAAGAGGGTTTGGAAAAGGAACACAGAAACTATCTGCAGAAAATTCACTACAAAATAGTTAAATGGAAAAAAGAAATATAACTCATTAAAAGATAAAGTTGATAAAATGGGAAAAGAAAATAACTCCTTAAAAAACAGAATTTGTGAAATAGTGAAAAAAAAAAAATCCATAAAACAAAACAACTCATTAAAAAATTCAATTGGACAAATACAAAAAGAAGTAAAAAAAAAAGTAAATGAAGAAAATAACGCAGTAAAATTCAGAATTGAACAAATGGAAATGAATGACTCAATAAAAATAAGAATCAGTCAAGCAAAACAAAAAAAAAAGAAAAGAAAAGAAAAAAATGTAAAATACCTAATTAGGAAATCAACTGACCTGGAAAACAGATCTAAGAGAGGCAATCTAAGGATTATTGGACTCCTTGAAATACATGATGAAAAAAAAAAGCCTAGCCACTATCTTTTAAGAAATAATCAAAAGGAACTGCCTGGATATCATAGAATCAGAAGGTAAAAATGACCATTGAAATAACTTATCAAACACCTCCTGAAAGAGACCCCAAAATTAAAACCCCAAGGAATATCATGGCTAAATTTGAGAACTATCAGACCAAAGAAAAATATTACTAACAATCAAAAAGAAATGATTAAAATATCTAGGGGCCATAATAAGGATTACTCAGGATGTAGCAGCTTTCACTTTAAAGGATTAAAAGGCCTGGAATCTGATATTCCAAAAGGTGAAGCAACTTGGAATGCAGCCAAGAATAAATTACCCTGCTAAACTGAGCATTTTCTTTTAGGGAAGAAAATGGACAATCAATAAAACTGGTGAATTCTATTTAATTTTGAAGAAAAAAATCAGAGTAGAACTCAAGAGGAGCATAAAAAGGTCAAAAAGAAAAAAATAAAAACTCTTAAAAATAACTGTATTTCTGTTATAGGTATACATTAAAAGTACATGTATAATCTGGTTTTATTGTTATAATATAAAAACAAAACTAAAGATGGATAGGGGATTGTAACAGAAATAAAAGAGAGAAAGTGGAGGTAAAATGAGAGAAATTATATCTATGGAAGAGGCAAAGAAAATCTATTATAATTAAGGGAAAGAAGGAAGGGTGGTGAATATTGGGTGAATTTTACTCTCATCATATTTGGCCCAATGAAAGAATATTAAATATATTTGGTTTCATTGAGAAACAATTCTCATCTTATAGAAAACTGGGAAAGGAAAGGGTAAAAGGGAAGTGTTAAGCTAAATAGAAGGGAAAAAAGAAATAGTAGGGGAAAAGTATAAGAAAGGGCTAGGACTTAGAGGACTCCCCTCTAAAGGGGGAGAACTGCTTGAGACAAGTAGTACTCATAAGTATATTAGTGGGTAGGATGGAATGTGGAAAAGGAAAGATAAAAGTATAATTTGGGATTAATAAAATGGCAGGAAATGAAGAATTAGTAGTTTTAACTGTAAATGTGAATGGGATGAACTCTCCCATAAAATGTAAGTGGATAGCAGACTGAATTAAAAGCAAGAATCTTACAATATGTTGTTTACAAGAAACACATTTAAAGCAGAGCCATACATACAGAGTAAAGATAAAAGGCTGGAGCAGAATGCTTCAGGTGAAGTTAAAAAAAAAAAAAAAAAGGCAGGGAGAGCCATCCTTATCTCAGATTAAGCAAAAGCAAAAATTGATCTAATTAAAAGAGATAAAGAAGGAAACTATATCTTGCTAAAGAGTACCGTAGATAATAAAGCAATATCAATTCTAAAAATATATGCACCAAGTGGTATAGCATCTAAATTTCTAAAGGAGAAGTTGAGAACTCCAAGAAGAAATAGTCAGCAAAACTATAATAGTAGGAGATCTCAACCTTGCACACTCAAAATAAAATGAATCAAACCACAAAATAAATAAGAAACAAGTTAAAGAGGTAAATAGAACACTAGAAAAGTTAGATATGATAGATCTTTGGAGAAAACTAAATGGAGTCAGAGAGGAATACCCTTTCTTCTCAGAAGTAAATGGAAGCTATACAAAAATTAACCATATGTTGAGACATTAAAAACCTCAAAATTAAATGCAGAAAGGCAGAAATAAATGCATGTTTTTCAGATCATGATGCAATAAAAATTACATATAATAAAAAGCCAGGGGAAAATAGAACAAAAAGCAATTGGAAACAAAATAATCTCATGAATTGGTGAAACAGCAAATCATAAACACAATCAATAATTTCATCCAAGAGAAGGACAATAATGAGACAGCATATGAAAATTTGTGAGAAGCAGCCAAAGCAGGAATGAGGGGAAATTTTAGATCTCTACAAGCTTACACGCAAAAAATATAGAAAGAGAAGATCAATAAATTGGGTTTACAAATAAAAAAAAGCTAGAAAAAGAACAAATTAAAATTCCCCAATCAAATATCAAACTTGAAATTCTAAAAATAAAAGGAGACATTAATAAAATTGAAATTAAGTATAGAATTAATAAATAAAAGAGTTGGTTTTGTGAAACATATATATATATATATATATGTATATATATATATATATATATTTGATTAGAAAAAGGAAAATCAAATTTTTAGTCTCAAAAATGAAAAGGGAGAACTATTCACCAATGAAGAGGAAGCTAGAGCAATTATCCAGAGTTATTTTTCCCAACTTTATGCCAATAAAGTTGATAACCTAAATGAAATGGAGGTATACCTACAAAAATATAGGTGCGCAGATTAACAGAAGAGGAAATGGATTAATTAAATAGTCCCATTTTATAAACAGAAATATAACAAGATATTAATCAGCTCCCTAAGAAAAAATCCCCAGGACAAGATGGATTTAAATGTTAATTCTACCAAGCATTTAAAGAAGAATTAACTCCTATATTAAATAAACTATTTGAAATAATATGGAATAAAGGAGTCCTACCAAATTGACACAGACATGCCATACTGATTCATAAATCAGGATGAAAACAGAGAAAGAAAATTATAGAGCAATCCCTGAATGAATATTGATGTAAAAATCTTAAACTAAATATTAGCAAAAAAATTATAGATAATTATCCCCAGGATAATACAATATGACCAAATAGGATTTATACCAGGAATGCAGGGCTGGTTCAGTATTAGGAACACTATTAGCATAATTGACTATATCAATACCAACTAAACAAAAAACATATGATTTTGTTAATAAATGCAGAAAGTGTTTGATAAAATCTAACAACCATTCTTATTAAAAAACACTACAGAGAATAGGAATAAATACACTTTTCCTTAAAATACTCAGTAGCTTCTATTTAAAACCATTAGCAAGCATCATATGTAATGGAGATAAACTAGAACCATTCCCAGTAAGATCAGAAATGAAACAACATTGCCCATTATCACCATTGCTATTCAATATTTTATTAGAAATGTTACCGCTGGCAATAAGAGAAGAAAAAGAGATTAAAGCAATTAGAGTAGGCAATGAGAAAACCAAATTATTACTTTTTGCAGATGATATGATGATATACTTAGAGAACCCCAGATAATCAACTAAAAAACTATTAGAAGCAATCCACAATTTCAGCAAAGTTGCAGGATACAAAATAAATACACATAAATCATCAGATTTCTTATATATCACAACAAAATCTGACAGGCAGAGATAAAAACAGAAACTCCATTTAAAATAACTGTTGATAATATAAAATATTTGGGAAATTATTTGCCAAGGGAAAGTCAGGCACTATATGTGCAAAACTACAAAACACTTTCCACACAAATAAATTCAATCTTAAGCAGTTGGAAAAAATATCAAGTGTTCATGAATTGGTCTAGCAAATATAATAAAGATGGCAATACTGCCCAAATTAATCTATTTATTTAGTGCTATACCAATCAAACTTCCAAGAAAATATTTTACTGAACTAGAAAAAATAACAACAAAATTCATCTGGAAGAATAAAAGGTCAAGAATTTCAAAGCACTTAATGAAAAAAAAAAGCAAATGAAGGTGGCCTAGCTGTACCAGATCTAAAACTATATTATAAAGCAACAGTTGTCAAAACCACTTGGTACTGACTAAGAAATAGATTAGTTGATCTGTGGAATAGGGTAGGTTCATAGAACAAAATAGCCAATGACTATTACAGTTTATTATTTGACAAACTGAAAGGCCCCACCTTTTGGGATAAAAATTCACTATTTGACAAAAACTGTTTGGAAAATTGGAAACTAGTATGACAGAAAGTAGGCATAGACCCACATCTGACATCATAAACCAAGAAAAGGTTTAAATGAGTTCATGATTTAGACATAAAGAATGATATTATAAACAGATTAGAAGAACATAAGATAGCTTACCTCTCAGATTTGTGGAGGAGGAAGGAATTTGTGACCAAAGAAAAATTAAAGATCATTATTGATCATAAAATAGATAATTTAGATTATATTAAATTAAAAACATTGTGTGCAAATAAAACCAATTCAGACAAAATTAGAAGGTAAACAATAAACTGAGAAAACTTTTTTTTTTGCATCTACAGGATCTTATAAAGGTCTCATTCCTAAAATATAAATAGCATTAACTCAAATTTGTAATAATTCAAACCATTCTACAATTGATAAATGGTGAAAGGACATGAACAGACAATTTTCAGATGAAGAAATTGAAACTATTTGTAAATACATGAAAAGGTGCTCCAAATCACTATTGACCAAAGAACTGCAAATTAAGACAACTCTGAGATACCACTACATGCCTGTCAGTTTGGCTAAGATGTAAGGAAAAGATAATGACCAATGTTGGAGGGGATGTGGGACACTTATACATTGTTGGTGGAACTGTGAATGGATCCACCCATTCATATACCATAGTTTATTCAGCCATTCTCCAATTGATGGGTATCCATTCAATTTCCAGTTTCACGCCACTACAAAAAGGGCTCCTCAGTTTGAAAGTATGCTCAAAAAGTTATCATACTGTCCATACCCTTTGATCCAACAGTGTTTTTAACTTGGATTATATCCCAAAGAGATCTTAAAAGAGGGAATCTGATGAAGAGAACCATCACACCCAGAGAGAGAAGCATGGGAACAGAACATGGAACACAAACATAGCATTCTCCCTCTCTCTCTGTTGTTATTTGCTTACATTTCATTTTGTTTTGTTTTGTTTTCCTCAGTTTTTCTTTTTCTTCCTTCCTGATCTGAATTGTCTTGTGCAAAAAGGGTAAATATGTATACATGTATTGGATCTAACATGTATTTTAGCATATTTAACATGTATTGGACTACCTGCTAGATAAGGGAGGGGATGGGGGGAAAAAGAGGAACATTTGCAACAAAAGGTTATGCAACGGTCAGTGTTAGAAAAATTACCCATGCATATGTTTTGTAAATAAAAAAGCTTTAATTTAAAAAAAAAAAAAAAGATTCTTCTTTAATAAAGTTTCCTTGATATCTGATTTTCATTGTCAACAGTTTTCTTTCTTACAATATCAAGTGCTTATTGTTAGGCCAAGATAATAAAATAAAAATAACAATAACAATACTACCTAAATCAATCTACTTATTTAGTGCCACACCAAGCAAAATCCCAAGAAATTATTTTACGGTGCTAGAAAAAAAAAATAATAGAAAAGTTCATTTGGAAAAACAAAAGGTCAAGAATTTCAGGAGAAATACTGGGAAAAAATGCAAATGAAAGTGGCCTAGCTATGCTAGACCTAAAACTATATTATAAAGCACTGGTAATCAAAACTATTTGATACTAGCTAAGAAATAGAGTAGATGATCAGTGGAACAGGTTAAGTTCACAGGATGAAATAGTTAATGACTATAGTAATCTACTGTTTGACAAACCCAAAGACCCAAGCTTTTGGGATGAGAACTTTTTTGGATGAGTGTAGGGTATTAAATATGGGTCAATGCCTAGTTTTTGCCATATTAATTTCAATATAGGTCAATGCCTAGTTTCTGCCATATTAGTTTCAATATGGGTCAATGCCTAGTTTCTGCCACATTAGTTTCAAAAATTTGAAACTAATATGGCAGAAACTAGGCATTGACCCATATTTAACATCATTCACTAAGATAAGACCAAAATAGGCATAAAGATTGATGTTATAAGCAAATTAGAAGAATATAGGATAGTTTACCTCTCAAATCTCTGTCAAAGGAAGGAATTTGTCACCAAAGAAGAACTGGAAGCCATTATTGAACACAAAATTGATATTTTGATTATATTAAGCTAAAAAATTTTTGTACAAACAACACTAATGCAGACAAGATTAGAAGGGAAGTAATAAATTGGAAAATATTTTTACATCAAAGTGTTCTGATATATATTTTAGAAGTGAATTTTTAAAATATATAGATAATTCAAATTTAAAAGAATTTAAGCCATTTTCCAATTGATAAGTGGTCAAAGGATATGGACAGACAATTTTCATATGAAGAAATTGAAACTATTTGTAGTCATATGAAAAGTGCTCCAAATCACTATTAATCAGAGAAATGCAAATTAAGACGACTTTGTGATACCACTATACACCATACAGATTGGCTAAGATGACAGGAAAAGATAATGATGAATACTGGAGAGGATGTGGGAAGACTGGGACACTAATACATTGTTGGTGGATCTGTGAATGGATCCATCAATTCTGGAGAGCAATTTGGAACTATGCTCAAAAAGTTATCAAACTGTGCATACTCTTTGATACAGCAGTGTTTCAACTGGGCCTATATCCCAAAGAGATCTTAAAGGATGGAATGAAACCCACAAGTGCAAAAATGTTTGTGGCAGCCTTTTTTGTAGTGGCAAGAAACTAGAAATTGAATGGATACCTATCAATTGGAGAATAGCTGAATAAACTATGGTGTATGAATGTAAAGGGCTGAAACTATGAAAAGGTGTGCTTGAATCCTACAAGGGAGCCCTTAAGGCTAATTACCTATTTGATATAAGACAATGACTCTATTAGCATATGTTTGGAAAAATGGTCCTTCTCACTATTTGGTGCTTACTCAATGTTTGGTGTATAGAGATAATCATAGGCAAGGATTAGAGGGTGGGGTGAGACAGGTCAGACCTCATTTGGGGGCAGAATGAGGAGGAGAAAGGTAGAGATTCTGGACTCCAGAATCAAGAAGAGATCTTTGACAAAACTCCTGGCAGTTTGCCTGCTTCTTTTACTCCTCCTCCTAAAGACCAAGGACTTTTACTTACCCTGACTCTGGCTGATTCTGAGGCCTCAAGGGAGCTAGTTTGGACTTAATATGTGAATGTTATGGGATATTGTTCTATAAGAAATGATTTCATAGAGGCCTGGAGAGACTTACATGAACTGGTGTTAAGTGAAATGAGCAGAACCAGGAGAACATGGCAACAACAAGATTATATGATGATCAGTTCTGATGGACATGACTCTTCTCAGTAATGAAATGATTCAGACCAATTCCAATTATCTTGTGATAAAGAGAGCCATCTGCATCCAGAGAGATGAATGTGGGAACTCACTGTGGTTAAGAACATAGCATTTTCACTTTTTTTGCTGTTTGCTTGCATTTTATTTGCTCTCATTTTTTTTCCCTATTTGATCTGATTTTTCTTGAGCAGCAAGATAATTGCATACATATGTATGCATATAATGAATGTTCCATGATCAACTCTCAAAGACTTGATTCTTTGTGGTTCAATGATCCAAAGCAATCCCAATAGACTTTGAACAGAAGTCTGCATGCATCTGCATCCAGAAAAAAACAAAACAAAACAAAACAAAACAAAAAACTAAGCACACTCATTGTAAATCAACACATGCTATGTTCATTTCATTTTTTTTTTTTTTAATATTTCCCATGGTTTTTCTCTTTTGCTCTGATTTTCTCTTCTTCCAACATGATGCATATAACAATGTGTATTAAAAATAGACTTACTACACTTAAAAAAAGAAAAAAAAATCAAAATAAAGCATAGTAACAAGACCCCAAGTTTAATCTCTCTTTTACCTGATACTTCTTTAAATATTCAGACATCTGTAATGTTTACCTTGATCATCTCTTCTTTAGGTTAGTACATTCAGTTCTTTCAAGTTCTTATATGGCATGAAATCAAAGACTTTCCCTATTCTTGCCTTCCCTAAATGTGAAGGTTGGAATTGAACACAATATTTCAGAAGTCATGTGCTCAGGAGAGAGTACATCAGAAACCAATTCCACAATCCTAGCAATGATAACTCCATGCTACTGTAGAATTTCACAGTCTTTCATAAACGTTGTTTCTCCTCTGGAATTAATACTCAACAGTATTTTGATTGAACAAATGCTTTTTGATTTGAGTTACATCATGTTTCTATGGAGACAGAGGAAGACCTTACCATAAAAAATAATAAGAAGAATTTAGATAATAAGATAGAAAACTATTAAAGATTATTGATCAGGAGAATGTAAAAGTTTGGCAAGCAAACGCAAGTGAGAAATATAGAGTTAAAGAGAACTTCTTAATCCTTTGAATGGCTTAATATATTTTGAAATATATCTACTCTTCCCACTGCCTATCAAGCTTTACAAACTTCCTGATATTACCAGAAATCTTCTCAATTGGAAAACTGAGATACCATGTAGAGAAATTTTCTCCCGGGTGGACAGTAATAAATTTTAAATATAGGTGATATTCACAAAACAAATAAGAAAGCAACTAAAGAGGTAAATAAAATATTAGAAAAATTAGGTATGAAAGATCTTTGGAGAAAACTGAATGGTGACAAAAAGGAGTATACTTTCTTCTCAGCAGTTCATGTAACCTAAACAAAAATTGACAATATATTAGGACATAAAAATCTCAAAATTAAATTCAGGAAGGCAGAAATAGTAAATGTTTTCTTTTCAGATCAGGATGCAATAAAAACCTCATTCAACAAAAAGTCAGGGGCAAATAGACCAAAAAATAATTGGAAACTAAATAATCTCATTTTAAAGAATGATTGGGTGAAACAGCAAATTATAGACACAATTAATAATTTCACTCAAGATAATGACAATGATGAGACATCATACCAAAATTTGTGGGATGCAGCTAAAGTGGTAATAAGGGGAAATTTTATATATTTAGAGGCTTACTTGATTAAAATAGAGAAAAAGAAGAACAATGAATTGGGCTTGCAACTTAAAAAGCTAGAAAAACAGCAAATTAAAAACCCCCAATCAAATACTAAACTTGAATTTCTAAAATTAAAAAGAGAAATTAATAATATTGAAAGTAAAAAAAAAAAAAAACTATTGAACTAATAAATAAAACTAAGAGTTGGTTTTATGAAAAAAAATTGATAAACCTTAATAATTTGTTGCTGAATATCTCTTTAAAGAGATACTGGGAAAATTTGCAAACTCTGACTTCATTGTGATCCATTATTAACTCTCCTTTGACCTTTTTTTAACATGTGTACCTGACTATAACATCAACAATTCACACAAAAATTCACATTTTAAAAAGAGGACCAATAATCTATCTCCTCTTGCCTATTATTTAGTATTCGAATCTAAAATCAACACATAGGCAGGGTAACTACCATATGAATTTAGAAAAGTCAGAGTCCTTTAATTCCTTTTAAGAGAGGACACTGCTAGAGGAAAGCAGAGAAAAGGAAAATAATAGAGAACTACTTTAAACTAGTATTGGAGTTCAAAGATCCTAACATAAAGTTTCCTAAAGAAGGAAGTTTGCCAGCTGATGGGCATAAACAATAGACCCTCCAACAGGTACGAACTTACCAGGGGAAGCAATTCAACAAGAATACCAATGGAAATGCTTCTCTTCTTGGAATGGGCTTTTTAATGTTTGTTAAAATTTTGTTCTTTTAAAAATTATTATTATGAAGTAGAAATCTCAATGTATTGTATGTTCTTTACTCCAACACAGGCAACACACATATACACACATATACATAAACATCTGAATTCTTCTTTGTTTTCATCCTTTTAGGGAACTTCAGGACAGTTTTTTGTTTGTTTGTTTGTTTTTTTAAATTCACTTTTGCCATTTTGTTTCTGTCTCTTTCTCTCTCAGCCTTTGCCTCTGTGTCTTTCAGTCTCATTTTCTCCCCCAACACTTTTCTCTTTGTGTCTCTGTTTATTGTCTGTCTGTTTCTTCTTTTCTCTTTCTCTATATCTCTCTCTTCCTTTTTGTCTTTCTCCCTCTTTTTTCTTCTTCTTTTTTCTCCCTCTTTCCTCCCTCTCTACTTTCCTAATTTATCTCCAGACAAATAAGTATTATTTTGTCCCTAAAAACCACAAAGGTCATATACTTTTTGTGATTTTCAGCAGCTGAGGTTGCCTGAAATCTCTCATTTCAACTCCCACAGAATATCATCCTTTAACTAAGCAGTTGTTTTTGCTCTTCAGGAAAGAGAAAGTAACCCTTTGGGCCAAGAGGAGCAAATTGGCAATGATGGGCCACAGAGTGCATCATAAAAATTACTTCCTGTTTTGACACTCATGTGTGTAAACTTATTGATTTATTTAGGTCAATCTATTTAACCTATATGTATGAAACTAAATACAGTATGTAGAAGATCATGTAAGTGTGGGCAGTTGGGGGCCA